>NW_025335268.1:47182252-47312856 GCF_004798865.1 Varanus komodoensis | reverse complement strand
TCTCTCTCTCTCTCTCTCTCTCTGTGTGTGTGTGTGTGTGTGTGTGTGTGTGTGTGTGTGTTCACAAGAGAGAGAGAGAACATGTGCCAGTGGTCAGACAATGTCACCATGACAATATGAAAGAACAGTTGGGATCAGCCCGACTGGCTTGTACTTCTGGGGAGGAAGCAGGAAGTGACTGTGGACAGCATCCTGCTTCTGACCTGATGGGAGAGGCAACAGCTGAAGAAAGCTCTGCACAAGAGGCCTTGTTTAACTAAAACCTTGGTCTGTTTTATGCAGCTCTGAAACATGATGGAAGTAGTAACTGAATTTTAGACAGAAGAAGAACAACCGTGAGTTGGCAACAACAGCAACCAGAGGATAAAGACAGAAAGAGAGTAAAAAAATGGAGCTCCTGAAACCATCAGGCCATTAAACTTACAAGCTCTGAACTTTGTCCAGCCTTGGATAACCTGGAAAGAGAATTTAATTTCTACACTGCAGCATTAGCTGCAGAGGAGTCTGTAAAAATGAAACTGCTTATTTATTAGATTAGGAAAAGAGGGAGGGAAGTGAGACAGTGCATGTAGACATTCCCCAGGTACAACGTACATTGGCTACAATAATAGGTTGTTCTGTTGCCTGCTGTGACCCCAGAATGATTGAAACAGAGGAAAGATAAAGCATTTTCATCTGGGACCAAGCAATAGGAATACTTAGCTAGCATTACCTTAAAGATACTAGCAGCCAGCTGCAACTTGGGAGATATCAAAGACCCCTTGATAAAAGACTCAAAGCATGTGGAATACTAGACACTTGAGTGTATGAAAGATTGCTTGGAGGAAATCTCAGAGATTTGTGAGGCAGTTGAGTTGTCCACAAAGGGAATAGAACACTGGAAGAAAAGACAATTGTACTTCTCCCAATACTACAAAAGAAACTGAGGGAGAAACCAGATGAAAAGACAACAATGGACACCACAGAGCAATGCAAGTTCTGTGGGTAGTGGTGTGGGGCAACATATAAGACAAAAAAGAGGGTTGTGCAGCTTGTGGGAAGAACTGCCACAGCTGTGACAAACTTAACTGCTATACATCCAATTGTCTATTATTCAAACAGGCAAAGCCCAAAGCACACCGTAAATCTGGAGAGTGGCAGTGAAAGTGGAGCCATTCTGTGACTAGTAAACACACTGCAGGAAAAGCCAACAGGGCATCTTAAACAATGGTATGTGTGGGGCAAGAAAATGCAAGTGAGAGAGCGAGCAAGCGAGCTACAGAATGCCTGGAGGATTTGGAGAAGTGTGCATGCTTACGAAAGAAAGACCTTGAAGATTTTCTTATATCAGGGGTCATTTCCTGATATTACAGAATGAGAAGGATATATGTGAAGCTTCTATTAGATTATAATAGCCACACTTTTGCATACATTAGGATCAAATGTATATGTTTGTGATTGGTTAAAGTACACTCATGCTATAGGATACTAATTGGAAATATACAGTAAATCCTTTGTTCTTTTTGTTGAAGGAATTTGTTCTTTTTCTTAGCAGATTACTTGCTCTGCAGAACAATAATAAATTTGCTGCATACAACAATCAGTTAATTTCTTTATTGGCCTGCAAGTCAATAGACCAGGGAGAATCACTTGCAAAATATCTCACCTTTTGGTTTTGAAGTGAAAATGAGGCTTTTACAATTTATCTGACATATGCAACCATGTACTTTGGAGATAAAGCATTACCATTTCACCTAGACTGTGGTGGAAGTTTTAATATCATCCCCATCCACCTAATGAATACCAATATTCCATTGGAAGAGACTAATTGGCTTTTTAAGAATGCATAGTCACAATACATCAGAACCAGTAGGAGAATGCAAACTCAGAATGTCTAATCCAGTGGCAAACAAGAAATACAGGATTCAGAGGAACTTCAGGGATGTGGAGGGAGATGATGTTTTGACTGGATATTGAAAGTGTGAAGCCAGTTTATTTACCCAAGAGAAACATAGAAACAGAGTGAGCCAGAAGGGGTCTCCTGGGCCATCTAGTCTGACCCCTGGCTCTAGCTGGCTCCAATTATGACATGTCCACCATGTGCATGTCCAGCCTATCCTTAAACACTCTCACCATTGGGGCTTCCTGACATCCACCTTAAATCTTGGTCCCCCGAGCTTTGCTCCATTGGAACACATCCTGCCCTCCATTGCAGGGAAAAAACGGTCATGACCCATCTCTGTGTGGCACCCCATCACATACCTGTATGCAGTGCTTTTTTTGTAAAAAAAAAAAAAAAAAGGTGCCAGAACTCACATCTTGGGGTCACAGTTTTACACTAAAAAAAGATTTTTAGTGTAAAGCCAATCACTCTACACACACATAAAGCCAGTCACTCTACACATACATAAACATAATGGTCGCCGCCGGCAGTAAGCACTCACTATCAGCACGGACACAAAAGCAGCCCGCAGGCACTGTGTTAATGATGTTTGCTGCTGATCTGCTACGCCTGACAGACGATTCAAAATCACTTCGTAAAATCCATTGGAAAAAATGGTGCCGGAACGCTGTTCCGGTGCGTTCCATGACAAAAAAAGCCCTGCCTGTATGTCACTAACAGGTCCCCTCTGAGTCGTCTCCTCTCAAGGCTGAGAAGACCCAGCTCCCTCACTCTCTTCTCACATGGCTTACCTGCAAACCAGCCACTATCCTAGTGGCCCCTTGCTGCACTGATTCCAACCTTGCTATATCCTTCTTGTAATGAGGAGCCCAGAACTGAACACAATACTCCAGTTGTGGGTGCACCAGAGTCATATAGAGTGGCAATAATACCTCTCTTGATCTAGAAGCCACACTTCTGGCTATGCATCCAAGGGTGCTCTTCAGTGCAACCTCTGAAAGAAGAGTTGAGAAGTGTATAATGGTAGGAATTATTATTTTTATTCAATCATTATAGCTTCAGTCTTCATACCACAGTGTTATATATAGGTACTCATAAGTAGTACTGGTATCTTAACATGTTACAAGCTACATTCAGTGGCCTCAGTTCAACTAAAGACAGACACTATTACATTGATATTAACTGACAGCTGCAGTTAATTCATATCTTTGATATTACACATCTTTTTAAACCATAAAAGCAATGATTCACAAGCTCAACAGGAAGTAGTGAGTATAACATGTGTGCCAAGCAGTTTCAATATTGGGTTGAATACACAGTTTTATTCCACCAGCAGAATTATCCCAGAATGCATTTCTATTCAGAACATGCCTGCTGGTGGAAGTGAAAAAGGTGATCTTTGTTATTTCCCCATTCCTTTGCAGCGCTCCCAGTCCCCCCCACCCCAAGTGCTGTTCAGGATACCCCCAGCCCCCTATAGCAGAGAGAGGGAGAATCAGTGAAGACCACCTTCTCTCCCTTTCAGGTAGCAGAAAGCATTGCTTGGACCTTCTGTGTGAACCTTTTGCTGGTTAGGACTCTCTGACTTGATAATACCTCAACTAAAAATGTAAGGGAGTGTTTGTTAAGGTAACTGTGCTATTGACTGTATGTGAAATTACAGATTAGCACTTAAACATCTGTGTTTGGTTGTATGAACATTTCTGGAACTATATTTATTTTCACCATAAGAAGTTCAGATACTATCCAGTTTATGTGCATTTGAACACACTGGAACAACATTAAACCCCTGAAAAAGAATCACCTAGCCACAAACTTTCACCCAAGTACCTCTACATTAAGAATACCTCATACTCAGCACTTGCATTTTGATCAGCAGCATTTTAAAGCAAATTCTTTACAAAAATGTATTTGAGATTTCTAATCTAATTCCATATCTCTTGTAATGCTGTATCCATCCCTGGTGGTACTCATTCTGTGTTCCAGTTTACATCCTTGTGAAGTTCATCTTCCAGATCTGGAATAGTGTTTAGGATGAGTGAAAATGGGTTTTGAACTATACTCTCATGGATTTCTACAAACAGGGGGATATAGGTCACAAAATCCAAGAAGGACAGAACACCTGCTTCTCTGCGATTGAACTTCTTTATGGCCTGAATAGGAAATAATGAAATGAGAAAAGAACTTAGTTTCATTATAAGTCCTGATTATAGATATATGAAGCATTTTACATTTTTGCCAAGTGAGTCTTTGCTCATTAGGCTTTGCCCACATATGCTGTGAAATAGTTCAAGTGAGGGGTGATTGTTGTGGATATACATTGAAATGTACGTCTCTTAGAAAGTAACTGCAGACACCTGCATATGGATGTGCTTTCTGAAGCACATTCAGCCCCTTTCCCTTTTTTCCTATAGCACATGAATCTGCACACCCAGATGTGATTTCCTCTCTGAATGGACATGACGAAGATTTGGGTCAATTGTTCACTGCAGTGGAAAAATATGGTGGTTTACCACAGCATCCCTACAGTTTTTCTCTTGGAAAAAGGATGTTGTCAATCATAATAGGGCCTATATTTTATATTGTACAAGAGAACCATATTTTGGCACATAGAAAATGGAAAATTTTACAGTCTGTAGGCCTCTTTATGGGATGGTTCAAAATCATATCCAGTTCAATGAATCAACTGCTCATGAATGTGCCTCAGGAGTAACATTTGCAGCAGACCCCAAAGCAGCAAACAGAATGTGAAACAAGTGTAATGAAGCTCAGCCGTACCACTGCTTCCTAAAAGCAAAACCTCTTTAGCAGGATCATTTGTTGATTGAAAGCTCTTTGGTCCAAATGACTATGGACAGGTTTCTCTCAAGGCTTCTTAAACATGGGCTTGAGGGGCCAAGAACAGTACTGGCAGGGGTTCAGAGATGCTGGCCAATGTGGGTCACCAGCCACAGGAATTTGGTGGACAGAGCAAGATGCATACTACCTCCTCAGTCACAAGAACTACCTACAGAGGAGTGTGGAGTTTTAATTAAGCAATCCCCATTACCCTGCTGTAGATTCTGTAAGGGATTTAATAAAGTTGTGGGGCCTTGTTTATGCCAGAACCTCTGTCAGTCTCTTCATTTATGCTCTGTTGTTCAAATACAAGGTGTGGGTGTTTTGTTTTGTCTTGAAGTAGCATTTCCAGAATGGAACCTGAAGTAAAACAATGAAATGTCCTACTAGACTGAAAGCACAGCTCAGATCATGAGCTTATATCCTAGTAAACGTAATGGGCCTACAGCTCTTGAATGGAAAAACAACTTCTTCCAGGGAAAGTGGAACTATCAGCAAAGAAAGAAGCCAATGGGAAGTTGTTTTAGCACAGCTAGAAGAGATGTCCAGGTATCAAAAGATGAATATTCGGAATTGTCCCCAAAGCTGTATTCAGATAGGATTTGGGATTGTATTGCATTTTCCCCCCATCCACTGCATAGACTATTTGCCCTTCATAGGTGAAACCAGAACCCTGATGAAGGAGCCTGCTAAAGTCATTATGCTGAATTACATAAAGGCAAACCTCAAAGAATGGTTAAAATGATTACACTGCTTGTTCATTGCAGATCAGGTTATTTTCCATGGTTGTTTCCCAGCATGGAGTAGTTGGTCACTAGTGCCTTTAAAGTTCCAAAAACGGCACAAGAGGCCTCTTAACTATCAGGCTGCCCTGTACGTTTGGCACCAAATTCAGACAACTTGGAGAAGGTTAGTTCAAATTGCCTGTTTTTGCTCTTCTACTCTGTATACCTTTCCGTAAGAAAGCAGGCCTATTTTTAGGAATTGGCTGATGAAGCTGAACCCAGTGGTTTTTACTTTCACAGTTGTTTTCCTTTCTTTAAATCAAAAAGGTGTGGGGGGTACTTTGTTGATGGGATATATGTTTAAAGTTTTCTTCCTCCTTTGTTTAAAGTGGTGACTTTTGTAAGTTCTGTAATCCTGTTTACCTTCATTAAACCCAGTCAGGTACTGCCTTGTTAGGACTTACTTCTGATCTTTATCCTTGTCACCTCCTCCTTCTTGCTAATCTACTCATTTTATTTTCAACTGACTTCAACTTGGGCTACTCAAGGAATGAGTTGAATATTTTAGCTTTATGTTACAATCTTACTGATTGGCTTCAGCTGTAGAAACACAGACTGTAGTTTGTGCTGCTGCTACAGCTGGATCCACTGTATGGTAACTGGTTTAAAGCTGCCGTTTCTATTCTGCTTTCCTGACAACATCTTTAGAATAGAGAAAAGGGAGCTCTTGGTTGTTTTTCTGAACTGCAGCTTGGTGCACTGAATACAGTATCATATGCAAAAGGGCAAAGCAGGGCTCTCAGTTCCTACACCTGTTCAGCATTGATGCCCCTCTGGTCACCTCAAAAAACTCATGGTTGCCCAGCCCTATGCAAGGATTAACGGCATAATAATTGGAAAGCATCTTGCACATAGAAATGTGTTATATAAATGCTAGTTAATAGTAGCCACACCTGGGTTCATTCTTGGAATGCTGCCTAAATGATTATGGCTGAAAGCACTAGCCCAGTGGACTTGATAGATTCCAGTTTGCCAACACTGCTGTAAGCAAACCAGTTGTGTTGATGAATCACACTGGAGGTATTTCCTCTGATCCCATGAGCTACTATGCTAGTGCAGCAGCTTGTAGGACTGGGTTACCTTCATGTGCTTCAGAGAAAATCAGATTGCTAAGAACAAGGTAGAAGAGTAATAGCAGTTTTAAGCAAGTTGTTCAGGGCCAGAGAAGGGCAAATGAGATTCAAATGCAAATGAATGCACCACCAGATACACAATTTAGTGCTTGAGAAAGTAATCCATGGTAGAAGCCGCAGTGTAGCATCTGCCTAGTGAACTGTATTAGTGGAAAAACAATTAGGGAAGGATTCAATTTCAGCATCATTTCCTGGTTGCATGCTTTGCTGAAGCCATTTGATGATTTTCAGACGATGAATATAAAGTTAGACCAAATATTAGTCTGACCCAACATGGTAGTTCTTAAGTGGAGAAGAGAAAGGTGCAATGTTTAAGGGAATACTTTCAGGAGGTATAAAGGTACAAAAAATAAAAGTGCAGAAACTCCTCTATCTGTCTTGTTATAGAAATGACAAGAAAAGACAATCCATCCCATTTTCTATGTTCATAAACTTACATAGTTCATGTAAAAGATGCAAAATGTTTCTGTGAAAACAAATCTGCATTTGACCAGACTTACATATTGAGAAAAAGAAAATGCTAAAGAGTTGACTGAGAATCTACTTTCAGCTGCAAACAAGTTGAAATGAGCAACCAGGACAAAATAACATTGGCTTTTGATCTGTTTTGCTACTCCCAGATATACTTTATAGATGCCATTTGGGTCATGCATGACACAGGAAGTCTGAATCTGGAAGGCTGTGGCGTGGATGTCCATCTCTAGAGATCTTTGTTTAGTCTGTCGCTATTCAGTGTAAAGCTAGAAAGTGTCCCATCCCTGGAGATGTACAGGTGTATATTTGTACAGGTGTATATTTCTGGAGGAGACTAGATGACCCTGATCATCTCAGGAAATGCAAAAAGAAATTTTAGAATAGTGCCATCCAGCCATGAGGAAGAAATGAATTTTAATAAATTTAACTTACAAAATCAATAGCCTCCAATGAAAATCCACCTGCTGCCAACTCAAGTGCTAGGCTACGAATGCTCACTGATCCTTGAGACATTTTGTTTGTTTTCCTTTCTTTTTCTCCTTTGCGGTCCTGAAGGAGTTGCCAGAGGTCCTTCGCCTTTTCAATGCGAACACTTAAGGCTTCAAAATCCAGTTTGTTGATCAGTTTCTTAATCACAGGGCTGCAGAGAAGGGAACCAAGAGAAGACTATTTAAACATCTGCTCCTTTTTATGAATTATGCTTATTTGTTTTCTGGATTTTAATGAAAAAGAGCTGCTGGCCACACAATTCCCAAAAGTCAATTTCCCAGTACATTTTTTTATTATAATGTAATTGTCCAGAAGACAAATGCCCTGTCAGAAAGAGACTTGTATTATAAGCAGGGAAGCATAATTCAGTGCAAGTTATATCCCTTGTTTTTGAAAGCTACAACATCTGATCTGTTCCCCATTTTCAGCTATAAATGTTTCTGGAAAACAAGCTTTCCTAGCAGATTTTGCTGTTGGATTGCCATACAGATTGCTACATTGCAACAGAATCTGTTCAAATCATATAAATATAAAACCCCACTTAAATGATTTAATAGTCAGTTGGCAGAGGTTGTTGATGTTTCAGATTGATTATCAAAATCAGCTTGAAATACAATGGATTAAAAATGAAGGAATATATCACACATGGTTTGACTGATATCTCCTTAAGTACTTTTCATATTGAGCTAATTCAACAGAATATTCATTAAACTGTATGGCAATTTTCAGAGGCAGAGTACTGATTTAGGTTGACTTTTGGTTTGATCCAACATGGCAGTTCTTAGTTGTGCCTCCTGGCAAGTAGGAGTAGTCCCACACAACCTGAAAGAGATGGTGGGGAAACTACTCCTGAAGCAATCCTTTCTGACCCAGAAAACTTGAACAACTTTAGGCCAGTGGCCAATGTTCTTTTCCTTGGCAAGTTCCTTGAGCAGTTTTGGCCAACCAGCTCCAGGCACTCTGGGAATAAGATTGATTATCTTGACCCAGTGCAGTTGGAATTCAGGTCAGGTTTTAGTATAGAAACAGCTTTAGCCTCCTTATGTTGGGAGACAGAGGGAGTATGATCCTCCTGGATTTCTTGGTGGCTTTCAATGCTATCAACTAGAGTATTCTTCTGGGATGACTCTAGGTTGGGAATCGTGGAGGGGCTACAGCACTGCAATGCTTTTGCTTTTACTTGCATGGCCAGCTTCTGAATATTGCTCCACCTTGTGGATTCTCCAGCATGTGATTCTCATGCCTCAGTTTGTCCTGCACGTATTAAGTATCCACATGAAATCACTGAATGAGGTCATGCAGAGTTTTGGAGTGCAGGGCCAAAAATACACTAGTGATATGCAGCTCTGTTTCTTTTCATTTCAGGTATGCCTTATCTCAAAGGCTCACAATGAGGAACGAAGCACAGATATGATAATCCTGCTCCACACTTCTGTCATGTTACCTAATTTCTTGCTTTTTTAAATGAAGAAAAATTTCTTTACGTCAGATTGTGCCCCCTACTTTATCCAATTAATCCTTATTGTTTGACCTACTCTAATAGAGAGATATTTTACTTCCACTTTCTCTGTCATACCCTTGTGGGAAGTGGTACCTAGAGAAATGCCTCTGAAGATGACTTTAGCGACTAGGAAGGAACATATGAGAAAGACCTTTCAGATAGATCAGACCTAAGCTGGAGTTTACATCCAAGTGAAGTGTCATAATGTATATTTTCATGCAATCCTCACACATGGCTTCCAAAATGCCATTGACTTAATGCTGTCACTCACAGGATGCTACCTATACAACATCACTAGTTGCTTTAATATCTTTTTGGTGGGAACCTTCTTCAGCTGTAGTTACCGATATCAAATTCTTATGGAAGAGGCAGTGTTTATTGTTTAAAATATCTGGTGATGGCACATCAGTAATTCAGCTTTCTAAGATTTTGCAACAGGAGGCCTACAGAAGTGCAGGCATCTACCTGGTTCTACCTCCATTTGTTGATCTCCACAGTTACCTAAAAGACAAAGGGATGAGTGTATTTTTCAAATTGAAATAATTTGCATGTCAGTGAAAAGAGTAGTCTGCAATTCTGAAATCCCTTTACTGTTTAGGAGCTGTAATGACATCAAGAAAAACACTTTGTGCTGGATGGTTTCAGGATAGTAAGTTTTGCAGCAGCAAAGTGTGGCATTGTTCACTTAATTTTCCAAGCAATGAACATGAAGTTTTGTTCTGCAAAGCCTTAAGAAAGCAAAGGAGTTGACTGTGAGCCACATAAATGGTTTAATTGTTGGCATTCACAGGGCAATGGGAAACCTTCCAATTGGGACACAGTTTGGAGCATGATGGTGCCAATCTGATGTACTACTGGGAGGAAGCCAATTCTATACAAAGTGGTTGAGGAGGAGATGACATGACAGAGAGAGAGAGAGAGAGAGAGGAAGAAATAGAAATATGCTAATTTATAAAATTGCTAAAAATACAAATCCAGTAACTTCATGATCCAAAATCAGAAAGATAATACAATTTTTAAAACTGAGTGTAGCTATGAGAGGGAAATGGTCAAACTGGAAATATTTCTCTATCAGGGGAATGTCTCATGCTTGGGGAGGGAAAAATAGGTTTAACCAGTCAATCTTTGAGCCAACAGAAAGATGACTCTTTTTTTGAGCTACCTAATTTCTAACTAGGTTTAGGAGGTACCATTTTTTTTCCTTCTTGTGTGAGAATGTTTGAAGTGTTCGCCTTCCATCCAGAAAGTGAAGTGGATGGCCAAGGTAGCTAGTTTTTCTGGTCTTGATGGATTGCCACCAGGCTCTTGGTGTGTGGCTCCCACTTGTAGCTGATTAAGTGCTCTGCATGTTTTATTTGGCAATGCTCAGCTTACATGTTTTGGTCCATGAGTTGGTCCTGAGTTCTGTCAAAAGTATTTGAATTTTGTGACTTAGATTGTTGAGCATCTTCCCTTAGGTGAATTCCATGTTATTTTCAAAAACTGACATCCTTGCATAGAATACTGCCTTACTAGCATTAAGTACCAGATAACTAGATAAATTGAAACAACCACAAAGTAAACAGCATATAAAAGATGCTAGAAAGAAGAAAAAGGTGTGCAGTCACATAGACTGCTATTAGCACCTGAAGTTATTATTATATGCAAGCAAAGTGAGAAGACATAAACTACATTTTCACAGAATTAGAAGAGAATTTCTCACTTCTACTTTTCAAAAAAAGTGTTAATGATCATCAATAAGCTGAATCATTAAGCTGGCCATTAGTTATGATAGTTACTTGAACTTTGTCTTCAGATATAATGTGTCTCAGAATATCAGTTGCCTCTGGCATAAGTGAGGATGTGGGCTAGGGTAATTGCTTTCATCCTTGCTTGTGGGCTTCTCAGAGGAATTTGGCTGACTACAGTTGGAAGCTGGACGTTGGCCCAGATGGACCTTTGGACTGATTCAGAAGGGCTTTTCTTCTGTTCTTATGCATTATATACAAATGACCTAGCTGGATAGCTTTTTCCTACTAGATAGCTACAATCCGAAGATTGTCAAGCTTAAATCAGTGATGGATCACCTTCAGGCTGTTTTCTTAGGCCTAGGGATGTTTACAGATGGAGTGTTCCTAATCCTAACAATAAAAAGACCATTCCTTCTTTTTCATTCTTAATGAATGTTCTATGGAAAGAAAGAAGATGGAAGAACTGGTGAGTAAGTGTAGGAAGGTCACAAACAGAAGGCAAAATTTTGACCCCCATAACATTAAGTGAATAAGGCAGAGCGATTACAGATTAAAAGTCTTGTTTGCAAGTACCCTAGCACTAACTGGAGCAGCATTCTTCAGGTAAAAGCTCCACGTCCAGGTTTAGGATTACATAACTGACATTCACACTAGCTCTTGATTGAGTTTCTCCATGAGACACATCAGCTGTGCTTTTGTGAATGTAAGATTTTCCCCTAGTGCTTTGCTTGTGTCATATTAGAAGCTATGATGACCATTATGTCTTTTTAAAACCCCTCCGCAGGTAAAATACACATGAAGTTACTGGAATGGCAAGCCCACTTTAAAAAATAATATAAACTCCATGACTGATACAGTATGCACCAAATTCCAGTTTACTAAAGGGAGGTGAGTGAATTATTTTTGATTCAGCTCCTTCGCAACTGCCTCATTTACTGGAAAGGAGGAACAATAAATCCCTTTTTATTCCAGCACAAGAACTGTGTATTGGTAAATATTTTGAGAATTTTGCCTGTAGTGTTTGCCTAGTGAGACATTAAAAAATGCCTGTGAACTTGGGCAGGGAACTGGGAGGGGGTGTTAGCAGCCCTGTGCAGTTGTATCTTTGCTGTAGTCTATTTCTTGAGCCTCACGCCAGCAAGAAAGAACAGTGGGAATCATGCTATTCCTTTATAGCTGCCCTCAACATATATTGCCCACATTCTGCCATTTTACAGAAACCAGAAAATCCTGTTAAGCTTTCCCTTGGTCGATTCTTCACCACCAGAGTCCAGTAAGGCGACTAACTCTATGTGTTGAAAGGAAATCCGAGCATCTTGATAATCCAGAATTAAAGACCTATCTTATCTTCAAACCTAATTGGTTTTTATGAAACTATCCTGTTGTATAATATGCTTTTGTTTATCATTTTTTTAAAAATCTATGCAGCATACAGTTCCTTCAACCTTTTTCATGGAAGAATGTTTATAACTGTGGGCAAGGGCAAATGGCACTGAAAGGCCTGCATTCATAGGAAGAGTATTTAGCAATGCATGGTTGCCAAGGTAAGCAGCAAAGGCATCCCCTCAGCTTCTCTCTTGGTTCTAAAGGAAACAGTCTCTCAGGCAAAAGGCTAACTTCCTTGGAGACCAAAAATGTCTCACTTTCTGAGATGGCAGAAAATACCCAGTGCTTCAGAGATAAGTTCTTTCCCCCTCCGCAAGAAGGAAAAAGGCTCTATTTTTAGTTTGTTCTGGAATTTAATTCTGCTACTGCTCAAGTGTATAGTTGAGTTCTTAGGGGCACAGAAACTAATAAGCCATGGCATCCATCCAATGCAACACTGGCATTTCTTACACTTGCAAGTGTTGTGGAAGTGAGTGAACAGTCGTTTCCCTTACTACAGAGTTTCCAGAATCGGCTGGACCACGCTGTTTATAGCCAAAGGCATGTCCTAAATATTGCAGTCAGTGGAGGAAAATAACATCATGCATTACTCGGTAGCCTGCTTGTACATAACTGCTATCACATCCACTTTCACAACTATCATTTCGCCCTACTTTCGCAATGTGAGTGGAGTGGCTGTCAGCAAGAGACATATTTGGACAAAACAAGTTGGTTTGTCTCTGTTCCATATTTTCCCCCAGCATGAATCAAAGTGTATAATCTTCACCGAGAGCGTTTATAACCCTTGAATTCTCAAGACAGCTGTGTGTGTCATTTTCAAGAATTCAGTTAGTCTGGCAAAAGCAACTATGTATGCCATATGTGATCTTGCTATATGATGTCACTGTGATGCTCATCCAATCATATCTTTAATCATGTCTGCCTTGCTGGCCATTACCCAAGATCTCAATGTCCCCTTACCTTACACATCTTGTGAATTTTCACTTATTCTGCAAAGCTGTTTGTAGATCATCAGATAAAAACTCCTCCAGGATATTTTGCTTATGATTCTTTCTATCCCTCTGTCAAAATTTGCCCCTTAAAAAATCCTCAGGTAACAATGACTAGAAAATTTGCACAATTGTAAGCTCCTGTCCAAACACAATTAATTAATTAATTAATTAATGGCATTTTCACACTACCACACTAACACCTGAACAGTGGGTCAAGCAGGTGTCACTGGTCAATTTTTCCTACTACAGGGAAGTGAATTGTATTTGTGTTTAAAATACAGTTATAATTGCATCTATAAACATATAAATTAGCAAATGCAAATATTATGCAAACTGGTGTTTCTTTTGTACTCTTTGGTGATATAATTCCTCTCTTTCAGCAATGCATATGTGGCCATCCTGCTCCCACAGTACCACATCCCATGTTGTTCTAGGACCCGCCACCCTTTGGAGTGGCTTCTGGGAGAAGTTCAAAGGCAGGAAAGAAATGTCAGTAAGTTTAGTACTTCTTGTACTTCTTTAGAACCATCTCAGTTTGATTAAGGAGAAAAGAGGAAGAATAAAAGGAAAGGAGAAAAAAGGACTTCTGTGCTGTGTCTGTCATTAGTTTTGAGCATCCTTGCTTAAAATCTTCCCAGATTTTAGAGTGTGGGGTGGGGTGATCTGTTATTATGCAAGCATCTTATGTTTATTAGAAGTATACTTCAGTATAAAATTTGTACTTAAAACATGAGTCATTTAACCATATTAGGATTAATACAGAGACTGTAGGAATACATAAGGCTCATTTATGTAAAATGAGAAATCACTGCACATGTCTAGAGTTTCTCCCAGCATTAACATTTAGTAGATTTGATGAAAAACAACTGAATTCCAAAAATCATGCCACATTATTTTGAACAACCCGAATTTGGCCTTCGATCAGTTCTGGTGGCAGCTCTAGTTCAAGAATAAATGGACTTCATTTAGGAAGAAAATTTTTCATGAGATATGCAATTTTGAGTTCAGACTTCTGTAACAACCTGAATATATATATATATATATTCTACACACACACACACACACACACACACACACACACTTAGCTTCAGTTACTTAATGTTTACTGATGGCATGAAGACGACACGTAAGAAAGTTTGATATTTCCATCCAAGGATGACTTCATTAGACTGCCTGCTAGAAAAATAAACAGCTTGATACTTGTAAAATGACTTAATTGATATGGTCACTTGAAGATGCTACATTTTATTATGGTTTTATATGCTCCCTTGCTGTGCCACACACAGAGTTCAGTCAGTTCCTGAATAACCCCATAGACCTTAAGCTGATTGTTAGTAAAAATTGAACTGTGCCATGTCAGTTCAAGGAACTGTTTGTGAGCCGCTCCGAGGCTTCCACGAATGGGGCGGCATAGAAGTTTCCTAAATAAATAAATAAATAAATAAATAAACTTCAAGGTTACTGGGTTTGTACTAGTATTTCTGACATATAAATAACTTGTTTGTCTGACTTTTTGTATACTTACTTCAGAAACTCAACTTTTCATATAGGCCATAAATAAACCAGTAAAAACATTAATCCTCTAAAAGTAAAATGTTTCAGATGTGGCAGTGCCCCATAGAAAGATAACCCTGAGCAATTTTGTGTGGGGAAATAGGGATAGGAGCTTGCATGAAGGAGAAGAGAAGAATATTTTGGTGCAAGTATTCTTGTATGAGGATTGCATTGGATACCCACCCCCTCCATACACGCATCCTTTTAAGACGTGTGTGAGATTTTCAATGCCAATTCAGTGGAAAAATAAGCTAAAATGCATTCATCAAAACCAAGCTTGGATTTGTTATTTCCAAAGACCCAAGAGTGATTGTGTGAATTGACTTTGCATCACATCCAGTATGACTTAATCCTGAATCCCTACCATATTGAGCTCATCTGGAGTTGACTATGTAAAAATATCTGATATGCTTTTCAATTTAAACATTTTATTCCTTAAGTTTTGCTCTTCTGTTGCTAAATTTGAAACAGCGAAATGAGCATTGTCACTAAACCAATGGGTGATTTTAGATGGGCTTAGGCACGTGCACTTACTCGAGTTGAGTCACTTTCTCAGATGGAGCTGCTATTATACAGAAGAGTTCAAGATTTAGTCTGTATTGACCTGGAAGTTCAAGAATCTGGAAGAGAAAGAAGCAATTTCAAAATCAATTAGGGTATCAGTTGATGAAACCTTGGTCTTGAACATTTGAAGTAATGAATATGCCAGCAAATATAATTTTGTGTGAATATAATTCTGTGCAATGGAAAGCTATTGACTGCATTTGCATGTGATACTAAACTAGAACTCTGCTTCCAGCATTTGGGGTGGTATTTATGCTTCAGGGTTGGATCATGAACCATTCACACAACACAGAACCAAGAGATCAATGCTGTCAAAGCTAACAGGGCATGCATGGATCTCTGGATCAGCATATCCACTTTTATGAAATCAGTTGCTGACATCAGGAATCTTGGGATTAGACCACTAATCGATTGACTTCCCTGCTTTTGGGTAATTAATCCATCAATGGATCTATTACAGCCTTTAAATTTGTGGGTGAATGTGTTTTTGTTACACAATGAAGAATTTGTAATACAGTTCATATATTACGTACTTAGGTAACATCTCGTAACAATTTTGGTAACATCTAGCCAGATTTTGGTAACATCTAGCCAGATTTCTCTAGGAAGCTACATGGAGGCTATGAAGGGGATGCTCACAGCTATGTAACTTGAGCATGCAGAATACTGGCATATTGCCTCTACTCCAGCTTGAGGGCAGTATGTAGAATCACAGGTGTTTGAGGGAAGGCTTGAATGGCCTAGTTAAACTGTCAGAGTTCTTGAAGAAACTACCCCCTCCCTTGCTCCCAATGTTAGTGCTCACTTTCATTAACAAAAACTCAGTGTGTATTCAAACCCTGGTGGTGGGATAAGAAGATCATTCTACCACAGCTTGGATTTTACTGCAGTATTCAACAGCCAGACCCCAAATAGCATCTGCTGTACCATAATTCCTGCATTAAATTATTGGTGCAATATGTTTATTGCCAGTGGTTAACTTTGAGCCTTTGAAAAAGTTCACGATGTGACCTGTTTTTTATATTACAGTTTGTAAGGGAAAGTCATAATTCAAGTTTGTTTTGCAAGGATTTTGACAGACAGAGGAGATCTTTTCCTCCCTCTTTCAATGTTTGAAGGTGGGATGAATCCTTTGCAGAATTCTTTTTGCTCTGAAATAGCAAGACCTCAGTACACTTCCCTCATGTGCTAACTGGCATAAGTGGTAGGTTCAAGATATATTCCCTATATCTGTGCTCCTAACCAGTTATTGGTTGGGTGCAAAACCACAGTCAATACATGAATGACAACACCTGAGCATCCCTTGCAACCCATTTGCTTGACAGAATTTTAATTAGATACAGAATTCCACAGGCTATAGTCTTGTATATTTTGGTAAAACACATCCCACACTTTCCCAAGGGCTGGATAGAACACACATGTGTTATGTGCATCACTTGATGCCTAATTTCATTAGCTGGTGACTTGCACGTGTGGATGAGTGAGTGAAGATCAAAGAGCACAGCTAGAGCTTTGGCACCACAGATCAGCTGCCCTGCAATATCCTTACATGAGTGAATATACAATATTCTACTTCAGCAGAAGAACCATACATTCCATGAATTGCTCCATATCCTTCGGCTTATGTTTCTATGCCTTCATAAACATTCTTTGCAATGGCCAAATGAGAGAAGCTTCACAGCAGTATTGAAAGCAATACATTTGGTGATGCTTTAGCTGTAGCTTTGATTGTTTGCTAAAGTTTCTACAGGAGGCCTTGTCTTCTCTCTGAAGTGACTTCATTTGTACTCATTAATTTTAGCAAACAGTCTGATTTTCTACAAGACTCATCTGGACTTTGGAGAATGCCATGGACATTATCACAAAATTGCTGATTTGGGGGGCTCCCATTCATAAAAAGTCTGGCATGGTGGCCCTCTAATGCTCATTTCTCAGAAGACAAACTAGTGAGACTAAAAGAAATTAAATGGTGCAAGAGTTCCAAACACAAATTGTTTGCTCCCAAGCAAAGATGGTGCTAGCAGCACTTCACTTTGCAGCATGCCAACCTCCCAGTTTATTTGCAGCATGCCAACCACCCAGTTATATAAAATAAATAAAAATAACCTGAAAAAATAAAATAAAAATCAGGGGGCCAGGGAGCCTGGCAGGTGCTGAAAAAGGTATCTAAGCACTAGTTATGCACATGGTCCCCATGCTGGAGACCCCAGGACAAGGGTATTTTAGGCTACACTGTCCCTTAAGCAGCATTCCTCTTCCTGCCTTCTGTATTATCCTTCTAAAGCAAAGTTTGGACTGTCTTGAATGTGAGAAAGTCTGCTCATAACCCACAGTAGCTTCATCTCCACCCAGATTCCTGCTTTACCTGAGAAGCCATGAAGGGATAACACGCACCTCTGCCTTTCTTTGTTTGGATTTGCAGCCAGGTAAGAGCAGGAGCTATCAATTGGGGTGAATGCACAGCTGAGTAAATAAAATGAAGGCAAGTAGAAAAGAAGGAAAATGTGTTTCTTAATACAAATTTTGAAAAACAGACTTGGCAGAAACGGGGGGAAAAAATCAAAACAAAACAGGAAAAGAGGGTCTGCTTATAAATTATGCTTTTTCACCTCAACCTTTTTCGATAGCCCAGGAGTAATATGAATGGGTGTTTCTTGGACCAGCAAGGCATGCATTCCAGCTCTAAATGGCTTCCTGTTCCAAATGTTCAAAGCCAAGAAGACTGAGGGTTTTTTTCTTTCCCTCCTTCTGGGGTCGGTTACTAGTGTGCGAAGCATGTGCTTTTATTTCGGGCCAATTCAAATGTTTTCACATCTCCTCCCCAGCCCCCCACCCCCCATGCGGCAAAAGGATGTGACCAAACTGTTTTTTTCTTCAGCAAGGAAGTTCAGCGATTAGCCTGCAGTGAGTCTGTACAGATCCATGCTTTCCATTAAAGATAGCTGGAGAGGAAGAAACAATCAATGTTATTCTCTGTGGGTCTGTGTAGGGTGTTGTTTGTAGCTTGCTACTGAGCATTTATTCTTTGCCTTTCTTTGTTTATTCTTGTATTGTTTTTATCTTGTATGGTATTGAGAGGGCCTTACTTTAAAAGGTGTGTAAAGCTATTCCAAATTGCTGGGTAGGGAGAAGAAAAACATTTGTACTTGTGAAGCTCTGCTACACAGACTGAAGAGCTGCACACAAAATTCTAAGAATTTAACTTGAAGGAAAGTGAGGGGAAGCCTGGATATTTGAGGGTGTGAAGCCTACTAAACCATTTCCCTTCCAATATATTTGAACCTGTAATTCACAAATTACAAATTGCCGCTACGATTGATGGTTTTTTGGTCACATCAGCCTCAAATATTATTTTGTACAGCATGTTCTCCATAGATTTTCTTCACAAAGTAATGAACACCTTAATTACATTTCTAAGAGTGAAAATAACACACCTAGAGGAACGAAATGTAATGAGAAGTGCCACAAATGTCCAAGAAAAGATGTCTGCTGAAACCACTGGAATGACTTACATCCAGGTTTATTTTGCCCTTTTAACCAATCAGAAGATTCTGGAATTACCATTTCTGGTTGCTTTTTTTAAAAAAGATGAACTAGATTCATTACTCATGAAGTTAAACAACTAATTCTCAGTGCCAAACCAGTCTCAGTGCTTAACACTGGAGTGGGGTTGCCATTTTATCCCAAATAATTTATCTATTTAATTTTAAATGGTTTAAATTAACCCACACAGGGTGGAGTACAGAATAAAAGCCATATAAAAATATACAAATAGGCAGTAAAATACAATAAAATACTACAAAACTATAAAAACAAATCATACCAATAAATCCTGCAGCCCAGGAAAGCCAATAAAAATATGAATGTCTTCATAGATTTATTTTTTATATATCATTTTCCCAGCTCATTGCTCTCAGAATGGTTCACAAATGGTTAAAACATTAAAACAAGTGTCCATAAAATCTACACAAAAATACAAGCGAATACCAAAAACTGAATATGCCCTAAAGAGATGCTCAGAAGATCTCCAAAGAAGAGGGCCTGATAAACTTTTGATGGAAGCCAATTCCAGAGGTGTGAGGCCACCACTGAAAATGCCCTCTTGTCCTCCCTTGGCAGTAGGCAAATGTGAAGCATATCTGTGGATGGCCCCTTGGGAGAGGGTTAGTTGAGCGACAACAAGAGAGAGGGAGCATTTCTGCAAGGGCTCCGTACATCTGGAATATGTTGTCATTAAGGAGCCGCCAGACCCTGCCAATGAAGGCCTTTAAGAAGGCCCCGAAAACAGGCTATTTTTCTTGGACCTTCCCTTGATATGTTTGTGGTTGTTGCTAAGAATGGTAAGTATTGTTATTAGTCATATAGAGTACAAATTAAGGTAAGCAGAGCCCTGTGTATCCCAAGACTACTGACAAATGCAGAGAGAACAAGAAAGGAAAGACCAAAGAAGTTAGGCCTAGAGATCCCAGTGATGATGAAAAGAGCCAGGGACTAAGGGTGAGACCACAGTTGATTTGCACAAATTATGTTTTAATTTGGGGCCAGGAATATGGGTGTGCATTTGTTATGCTTTCATTATAAATCTACAGTAGTTATACTTCTTCCAGGATGGCTGGAAAATATATTTGATTTGCGAGCAGGTCTCAGCCAATTTCTCTGCCACATTAACAATATCTATGGTTTATTAAATGGCGTTTTCCACCTCTGTAAATACCCCAACTCTTCTAGCTCAAGACTTTCTTTACTACATTGGGGCAGGCTGCGTGAGAGGGAAAAATTTCTGACTGGAACATATGATTCACCCAAATGACATCTAGAATTCTAGTAAGTGGATGAGCTTAAGGACAATTTACAGTAGATGAAAAACTCCCTGCCCTCATTTTGCCAGGTAGGAGAAACCCTTAATCCTGTTACATGAGCCTACTATTCTTCAGACTATTTCAGTGAACCACTGCCATTACCAATATATGCAGCTATGCACTGCATTAGCTTCCCAGACACTGAACACGAGGTTGGCGAAATGGATAAAATATAAACCTTGTGAGTCAGCTGCCAAAACAGGTTTTGTTTTTTGTTTTGTAATCTCCAAATCATACAGAAGATGTTCCAGACATATTGCCTTTGGCTCCACTGCAGAACCCTTAGAGAGCTTGCGTGATAACTATCTTACGGCTGACAAATGGTACAGCAGAACTTACATGGAAAATATAAGAGTACTCTTTGGGAGAAACCAGGCATTTGTTAACATCCTGGAGAGCTTCTTCAAGGTCATTTATGTCAAGCACAAGATCCTGGAAAGAGAAAATACAGAAAATTTTCTTGGCTGAAAAACTCAAACTTTCACCTTTCTGCTTTGGACAGCATGTTTTAGAAACTGCTTCTGGGCTATTAATAACAGGCCATTTAACTGTTTAAATCAACTTACTTCCCCATTTTATAGTGCAATGTGCCCTATATTAGCTAGACATTGTAGCCTATCTGGATGTTCATGTGAGCACCAATTGCATGAAGTGGAGGTAAGGGACATGCCTGTTGGCTTTGATCCTTCTTCCATCTGCTCCATCTTTGACAGGGCATAGGACACCCTCATCCCACCACACAGAACAATCACAACAGGGACAATGAGACTAGGAAACTTCTGTATGCTTCAAGTGTACAGTGCGAGGTATACAACACACCCGTATGTCTTGATCTCTAATTACTTTTGAATCCATAGTTTCCAGCTTTGCTGCTTTGAGTATTCTTGTGCTGACTTTCAAGAAGCAAATCTGTTTACCCAGTGTTTAATTCTGCTAGATCCCAAACAGAGTCTGGGCCAATGAGCTCAGCTACTGGCAGCCTCTCTGGGTCAATGTAGTAGCACTCTGGGAATGTAAATGAATTAGCAGCTATGCTTGATTCATTGAATGTCTCCTAAGTCAGTGAAATAAATCCCACATCTAGAGTGGGAACACAGTGATCTCGGTTCTCTGCTTCCAAGGGACTGATAAATATTAGTTGCTTAGCTATGTTGCTCATAACTTTACAACAACTTGAAAAAGATTGGAAACTTATTATCTGATCTGGTACACATTGTTTAATTGGAGTTCCACAAGTCCCTCACGAAAGGATCCTAAGGAAACATATCAGTTACAGGATAAAAGGAAAGTTCTTCTTATAGATCTGTAAATAGTTGAAAAGGAGACAGCAGACAGTAGGAATATGTAGTAAATTTTACCAGTGGAGGGGTGTAAACACTGGGATTGCACAGGGATCTCTATTTGGCCCAATGCTTTTCAGATTGCTCAGAAACGATCTGGAATGAATAATAGGAATCAACAATAAGGTGGCTAAGTTTTGTTATGAGATCAGATCAACTGGGCTGACTTTAAAAAGGGATCGCTGAAAGTTTCAGAAGGATCTCTCCAAACTGGGTGAATGGGCATTAAAATGGCAAATGTATGGTGATTTGCATTAGGGCAAAAACAAAAAAACAAAAACCCCAGTTTCACAAATGTGCTGGTGGGGTCTGAACTAGAAGTGACTGATCATGAAATAAATGTTGGGACTGCTGTGGGCAGCTCAATGAAAATGTCAAGCCAGTGTGCAGCTGTTGTGAAAATTCCATGTTAGGCATAATTAGGAAAGAATAAAAAATGAAAAGTATATCTTACTATAGTTACACACATTTCTGGTGCGACCACACTTGGAATCACACATAAAACAGGATGTTGTAGACTTGGAAAAAGTGCAGGAAATGCAATTAAAAATGGTTTACAATTAACAGTTGTAAACTGCCAGAAAGATTCAGCTATTGAGCAGAAGATAGATAGATAGATAGATAGATAGATAGATAGATAGATAGATAGATAAGATAATTGAGGTCTGGAGCAACTCTTCTTCAAGGAAAGGTTATAACATCTGGGACTATTTAGTTCAGGAAAAAAGAGAAGTCATGATAGTAGCATATGGAATTATGCATGATGTGGAGAGAGAGGAGAGGGAGATGTTATTCTTTTCCTACAATACTGTAAACAGGGTTATCACACAAAGCTGATTCATTTGGACTAAGTAAAAGGAAGTACTTTACACAGCACATAGCAAAACAATGGAATTCACTTTCATGGGATGTAGTGATGGCCACCAATTTGGACAGCTTTTAAAAGGGGATTGGAAACATTTATGTAGAAGAAGTGACAAGAGTGGAGAAAATGGAAACGGAGTCATTTTTCTCTTTTTCTCACAGCACGAGAACACAGTGGGATCACCTGATGCATACAGGTGAGATACAGGACAGATAAAAGCAAGCACTTTTCCATACAGTGAAATTTTGAACTTCATTACCACAATAAATAGTGAGGGTCATGGATTTAAAAGGCTCTAAAAGAGGATTGGATACTTTTACAAAGTATAAAGTTATCTATAGCTGTAGTCCTGATGGCTATGTGCTACTTCCAGTATGGAAAAAAGTATGCCTATGGAAAGGCATGTACAGTTGCTGTGGAGCATGAGTAGGAGGAAACTATTGCACGCAGATCCTACTTGTGCTTTCACTGGCAGCTAGCTGGCCGCCGTATGGCCAGGATAGTGATCTAGCTGGCCCTTTGGTCTGATCCAATATGGACCTTCTTACATTCTGTTCTATTAGAACAGCCTTTCCCAATCTAGGGTCTTCACATGCTGCTGGATGACAACTCAGATCATCCCTGGCCATTAATCCTTCTAGCTTGGAAATATAGAAATTTTTTTAACATGGTTGGGAAGGGCTGTGTTAGAAGTATAATTGACTAGAATAATCTCATTGTAGAGGATGCAAGAACAGTTAAAACAACAACAATAATAACAACAACTCCAACCTTGCCATTTTTATTCGCATATGTCGGCTGGGCTCTCCATCCTCTTCTTGGTTTTGATTTCCTTTTGGTTTTTTATATTTATTTTAGCAATAGATGCAAATGCACAGAGGTAAGTATTTTTACAATATAGTTAATATGTACCTTATCTGGGTGCAATCTCCGATACAGAGCACTTTGCAACCTTCTTTCTTCTGGAGGAATCTTAGAATTCTGAGTGATTGCCTCTAAATAAGCTTCTTTGTTTTTCTCTTCTAAAATCCTCTTTGTATCTAGAGAATGGGAGATGAAGAAGCCAACAAACAAACAAAATAATCCATGCTGGGAAAGTTATTTTTAAAAACGAACACAAGGATCCCAAGATTGAGAAGAGAACCTGAATGTTCTTGACTGAGTCATGGCCTCCAGGACCACTGATCAAGGCCACAGATCATTCAGCCTTGCATGACCATGGAAAGAGATGTGGGAACAGAGCTGGTTCAAGATGAAGCTGGTACCTTAAAAGCCAGTTCTTCACACAGTGACTCTCACAGTTTCCTCTGGTAGTTTCAGGGAGGTTAATGGGCAGGTGAAGCTCACAATGGGTGTATGAAAGTGTGAGAGAGAGGGACATGAGGAAACAAGGAAGGCAGTTAATTTGGTCGTTGGGTCAAAAAAGATGCCCTACTGTGATCTTGGTGGCCACCGTGAGCTTTAGAAACTATGTCTGCATGTGAAAGCTGAACACTGAAGAAAAGTGAAAGGAAGAAAATGGATGCATTCAAAACACAGTGGTAGAGGAGAGCTTTGTGAACCTGGACCTATAGAAAGACAAATGTAAGAGTCCTAGATAAGATCTGTCTACTTTGGGTACATCACGAGAAGGCAAGACTCACTGGTGAAGACAGTCATGCTAGGGAAAGCTGAAGAAAGAAGAAGAAAAGTCAAAATAAGAAATTGATTGATTCCATAAAGGAAGCCCAAGCCTTGAATTTTGAACAGCTAAGCAAGGATGCCATGGATAGGACATTCTGGAGGGCTTTCAGTCATAAGGTTGCCATAAGTTGGAGACAACTGGACAGCAAACAACAGCAATAGTGGCTACTAACAATGCCTGAGAAATTAGGACTTTGTGAATTATGATCTTAACTTGGGTTCAGTTGG
This sequence comes from Varanus komodoensis, assembly GCF_004798865.1. Lineage (NCBI taxonomy): Eukaryota > Metazoa > Chordata > Lepidosauria > Squamata > Varanidae > Varanus > Varanus komodoensis. Next base: position 47,288,553 of record NW_025335268.1, on the reverse strand, counting down.
TGTCCCCTGGACTAATGGGCAGAGGTGAAATTAAGAGGAGTTTTGAGCTGCGTAATCTACCACTTCAAAGCCCTGTTGGCTGTCCTATGACCACAGAGCATCCTGAGAATTTACCAGTGGCCTTTGGGGTTGATGGATCATCCTATAAGAAGAACTTCTCTCTGCCTCATCCTAATCTGCCTCAGAAAAAAAGGACAGATTTATGACTACATGTATGAACTTCCTCAATGTGTATGTGAAAATGGTGAAAAATGGCTTTGAGTATACCATATATCACCTGTAGGCTGTTTGGATAAATTCCCAGCCTCCTTCACCCTGCAGTTTTTTCTTATTAAAAGACTTTAAAACTATTCCAGCACAGAAACACCATGAGACAATAATTACTCTGCTCAGGCAGGAAATGTGACAACTGTTAGTGTGAGGATGTGGTGGAGAAAGCATGTCACATAATATGCTATCAGAGCCCTCCAGTTGTTTAATATGGCCATTTTCAAGCTGAACTTGGACATCACATTCTTATGGATTCTCATAATTACTGGCAAGCTTGTCTTCATCTGACAAAAATAAATATCCCCAGGCAGCTTCAGGAATTCCTTTTCATTCTCTTATCTGACAGTGCCATGGCATGAAGGAAAAAACAGCAATAAAGGCAGCAGATCTGTCTCCATATTTAGTTTACCTCTGTTCCATGTTAACAATTTAAAGGGCTATTTTCTCTGCAGCTTGTATATTTTTATTTAAATGAGGTTGTAGAAGGGATAGATCCTGAATGGAACAGGACCATGACAAGGGCCCTGAAAACAGCTAAACCCCATGTACTGTAAATCAACCAGTAAATCAAGCTCTTTAATCCTCATGCCATGGCAGCCACATTAGAAGGATAATGATCCCTCTCTTGGCTGGATCCACCACACTTCACACATTGGAGAAGAAAGTCTGGAGAGGAGAGATATGCAGCACAATACTCAGAAAGCTTGTGTACGCAACTGCGGGCCCTCCAGAAGTTTGGCCTGCAGCTCCTACCAGTCCTAGCAAGCATTGCCAGTGGAACTATGGAAGTTGTAGGTCAACAACATCTAGAGTAGGGTTGTCCTACATTAAAGAGAACTGCCCTCTATTTGAATAGCAGTGTAAAGAAATTTTGGAGATGTTCTCTGTTTGAAGGACTGCACTTCAACTTCAGGATTAAAAACCATGAAAATGGCAATGCCCTGCAGCTGACCAACAGCGGTTCACACCTGGACAGAGGCTCAGTAGGCACATGGATGACCTGCTCCCAGTCTTCCTTATTATGGTGAGATGCACTGCATTTCTCAGAAAATGAGACCCAAGTGTGAAGAAGAGGAAGAACAGAAGAGCCAAGCCCTAGGCTCCAAGTAAGCGAGTGGCTGTTTTTGAATTCCAGAATGCTGCCAAGCAGTAAGCAGGGAATATTTCTAAGAGTGAAGTGATGAGCAAGGGGGTGGGGGGGATGTCAAACTTTCCTCCATCTACTAGTTTTCCTTCTCATATTTTCCTCATTGTGTTTATTTTCATTCTTAGAGACCATGTGGAAGAGAAGCATCTTTGTGCATGGGGGGGAGGCCTGTGGGAGGGAAAAAATAGACAAGGAAGGGGCCCGGTGCTCCTTTCCACCCACCACTTTCTCCCTCCGAATCAGCCCCCTGCCTCTTCTCAGCAACCACTGGTATACAGAAAAGTTGGTTCCCGATTTCACTGCATGGATGATTTCCACTGTTTCCATGAGCTCACGCACTGGTCTCGGGAGCTCAGCTATGCAGGGGAAACCATTGGAACATACAAAGGAACACACAAAGCAGCTTATGGTAACTATGAAAAGCTGAAAATTTAGAAATAATGGGTTGGAGCCAGGATTTGTGTTCTGTGAGAGGAACGTCTCTGCTAGTGGAAGCTGCTTTTGCCTGATTTGCAGGGATTCTCATTCAGTAGGGTCTCCTGAGTCATTTGAAGTGCTTTCAGAGGGAAGGAGGGAAATACCATGGGAAGGAAGTGGTAGAAAAAATCACTTTTAGCAACTTACCCTTCACGCATAGTATAATTTTTATGGATATACAATTCATTTGATGCAGTGGGGAAAACTGACCAAGTGACATGTGCCTGCTCATTCTGCTTTCCAGGTGCTATGGACCACTCCCTTCTTATAATGCTTAATCTTTAAATGGGACCTGGACTTGACAGCTTTTCGACAGAGGACTGTCCTCTGACAACCACACATGGTCACCATACCTCCTTATAGCAGCACAGCATGAGAAATGGCCCTTCAAGAGGTTATAGGAACAGAGTAAGGTGTGGGGAGTCATGCCTGGGACAGAGACATTAAGCACATGCTTGGAAATACAAGTACAGAAACAATTAATCCGAGTAACAGAGAGAGTCAAGGAGAAGAATACCTTGAAATTAAACTCTGACACAAGGAAATATAAGGTCAGAGTGCCAGTCATATTTCTGCAAAGATACGTGCCTAATGAATCAACCTCCAAAGCCTGGAGGAATGTTGTGCCTGGAGGAATGTTGTCCATGGGGTCATGATGGGTCGGACACGACTTCGCGACTAACAACAATGAATCAAAATTCTTACCACTCAGTTCTGACAATCGGGAACTGATTTCTTTATATTTGTTCCACAAAAGGTATATTTTAAGATCAAGATTTTCATATGTATCAACCTCAAATTAAAAAAAAATGAATAAAGTTAGCTTTTCAGTTCAAGGCATTCCTAATAAGTATATGTTATTACTTCTCTTGAAAAGACACAAAGGCACTCAAGACAACCTCTTGACAATCTGTACTTGTCCAAAATACTGTCTCTTCTATTTTGCTTTCTTCTTGCGCAGTGAATGACACTGAAACATAGAAAACTGCTTTATGCTGAGTCAGACCCTTGGTCCATTCAGTTCAGTATTCTCTGCACTGGCTGGCAGCAGCTCACCAGGGTTTCAGGCCAGATTCCCTGCCACCCCAACAGGCCTACATGGAGATCTCAGGGTCTTTTTTATGCAGAACATGTGCTCTGCAACTGAACTTCAACCCCATTTCTTGCCATCAGTTGCATACATTTTCAGGATTGTTATTTGTGTGAGAATAACAGATTGTGAGCTGTTCTTAATCATTTTTATCTATAGGAAAGATACAAGGAGAGAAGAGAAACCAACCATTTGTGTATGCATTTTCAAAATCTTAAATTTCTCATATTTCCAATCTCCGTATATTCCTTAATTTGTTCTGAACTTTTAAATTTAACAAAATATGTTTGCAGAGTTGTTTTACACTTTGCAGAAGTGTCCATAAGGACAAAAATGCTAATGTAAGTTACATTGCACTACCATAAGAGACTTGAAGTGCAACGCCAGTAGCTTTAACTGGCACAACTGGTTTTTCAGGGAACCCCACCACACTAACTATTGCTATTGGCAGTATGCTAACGGTCCCTTATACTAGTAAGAGATAATTTATGTTCGTGCTTGTGTCACATTAAATACTGCTTCAAGCTGTAGAGTACGTGATATTCTTGTGCTACAGCCTACAAGTGACTGATTACCATTTTATCTATAGTCCTGACTTCATTGGGATGGGGAAAAAGGCATGTTCCAAAAAGTTGAGTAATTTCACTGAAGATTGGTATTCATAAAGAAGTGGGAAAATAATATTTTTGTGTACGAATAAGTAAATAGTCTTTGTTTAGCCTACCATCCTGGATTCCTGAAAGTTATCTTCCTAGAGTTGATACCAATGTTTGCACTAAATACAATTTCATGGAGATTGTAAGATTCTTATATTAGCCATGAGAGGAATTTTGAAGTAAATAAAAATTGGGACTCAGTTGAAAGTATTTATTGTTTTCCAGAATACCCTTCAGCATCACCATGGTGTCCTTCTTTGTTGACAGTATTTCAGAGATTGCTTTGAACGTGTTTTTGACACTCCTGTGCAGTGCACAGCAGTCTGAGGCATGCCAAGAACCAAGAGATAGGAGAAAACCCATAGTCAAGGCTGACAAACAAGTCAGAACTGGAAAACAAACTGTAAGCCAGACCCAAGGAACAGTCCAGATGCCAGGAACAAGAACAACAAAAGGTATAGGAACAAACCAGAGTTCAGGAAAATTGTGTTACTCAAGAAAGGCTCAACTGATATGGAGGCTCTCCTGTACTTCTCCTTGACAGCCACTTTCTGGAGTAGTCAGAATCAATCCAGGGCCTGAGGGTGCTTCAGTGAAAGTTTCCACCTGCAGTTCAGTGGCTCACCATATGAAACAGCTGCTCACAGATCTTAGTGACTTCTGATACAAGTTTGCATAATTTACAAAGCTTTTCCCTCACTCTGAATTGATTTTAATTCTTTTCAGATATGCCACCATGAAGCCAAGTCTGGCTAAACTGAATTTTAAAAGCATTCTGTTTTCTGTGTGATCTGATTAGATGGTTTTAATTAATTGTACCCTAGCCAAAGCAGCTGTCATTTTGTAAAACATTTTCCTTTTGCATATAGTGCTATTCTAGTTTGAAGTTAGCATTTAAAATTCATGGAAGCCCTTTCAGCACTGCTAGAACTTGGGAAGAAATTTTTCTTGCATGCCAATATACTATAAATATTTACAGGAGTTCAGATTTAACTTAATGTTTTGCTTAATGGCTAGCTATCAGTCTAAAGGCAAGATATAAAGTTTAATACATCAAAAGCCACAGTGGCCCTTTTGGTAGTCAAGTCCAATTCTGAAAGCTAATGGCTTTGAACCTTGTATAAATCACAATGTTATTTCATCAGCTATTGCACATAGCAAGAAACTGTAGAAGGAAACTATCACTCCATTTCATATTAATACGGTCAAGTCATTTGATAAGCAAAGAGTATGCTTGCTGCCTATACACTGTTATCATTATTTTGTTAAATAATTAGCATTGATTCAATACTTCTTGCAGCTTTTTTACCTGATTGACTGGCACACTTGAAGGAGTGGATCTGAGTGCAAACAATGGCATTTCACACCAGTTGTCCTCTTTTTCATCCATGTTTATCTCATGCATGGTTTCTTTCCTTTCTTCTCCTTTCTTTTTCCTCTTCTGCTCAGATGTGTGACGTTGTTCCTTGGCCACTGTTTCTTGGAGTTTCATTCTTTGATCTGACCATTCATAAAGATTAAGCATTAATGCCTATTTTGCCTCTGTCCTTCACTAAGCTTGGACTACTGGCATAATATCAGTGGAGTGGCAGCAAAAGAGGTAACCTACTTTGACCATGATATACGGGGAATGTTGGCTGTTTTTTGGCTATTCTGTGAGACCTGCTCCACAAGCAAAGAATGATTTCATACAATCTGCAGAAGAGTTATAAATAATGTGATAAATGAATGTGTGTGGCATATTTGCAGTCTTTGACACAACTTGGTTCTGAATGCAGCTACCATGAAACATAGGTTGTATATGTAGGCAATATTGTATGGCAAGGACAAGCAGGGAAAGAAGAGGAGAGATGTTCAAGCTTGATAGAATTCTTTGAATTCCATTTCAAAGCTGGGTTTTCATTTGTGGCATGCTTTTCTTTTTCTTTGAACAAGGGAAATGAACATTTTAATGGGGAAAGTATGCATTTTTGTGTGCATGTTTCAAAAGTGTGTACTTCCTGAATTGACTTAAGCATGAAAACTCTTTTAAAATGTATCTCAAAGAACACTTTATAATGTATTTAATATAATCACAAGTTTTGGATGTACCAACATTTTTAGGGAAAATGCAGGCTATATGTTTTTATATTTGGAATTGTGAATGGAACAAGTTTGGATGATTTGTGAACTGAAATAAAGTTCTCCTGCATCACCTAATGACAGACTAGACTCTTGGCCACATAAGCCTTTCTTCCCAGGTTTTTGTGAATGGTCAGTTGCATTTTCCCAGGAACATATTATGCAATTATGATGTAGGGAGAGAAATGGATTAATTCTGAGGGCCAAACTAGGTGATCAATGAATTGTGTGTGATTGCAGCTGATGTCCCTGTTGCCATTTTGTTAAAAAGAAAATAAGTGTGCACCTGTGAAGTAAATTTATTAGTTTATGGTGCAAAGGCCATTACAAAATATGATGCTGTATAAACTGTATCAATTCAGAGTAAAAAACTACAAAAGCAAAGCAAGCAGTTACACACACGTATAAAAGGTCTGCAACAGATTGTCACCTTTACAATTCAACAGAGATATTTTTTTTAATGACAAATTTTCGGTGTTGCTTCTACAAAGGTAGCAGTGCTGTTTGTGATGGAATTACTAGAACCAACCAACAAGTTACAGATAATGTCAGCAGGAAGCCATCTGCCTTTTACTTCCAAAGATCCCCTAGAAAGCGAGCCAATGGAGACAATGTAACTGGAAGCTCACAACTTCATTTACTTCTCATTGTTGCAAATAAACAACCACAGAGCACAGGAGATCCCTTTATACTTCCCTTCCAAATATGCTAAGGGCATTGTTTAAAAGGAAAGTGTCTTAAATGCTTTTCTAAAGCAATAAAAGTAAACTCTTGAAAGGCCTGTTGAAAATATTTTCCTCTTTTGAAAAGGCTAAACCATGAGGAAGATGCTGGAAATTGGATAGTATATACAGCCTACCTCAAAATTATGTATCTGATGAACCTTTTGTCTTATCAACTAAAGTAGTTTGAACCTCTCCAAAATAAAACCATAAAGTGATAGTCAATGATGAGTTCATCCATCTTTGGTGTGTCACTGAACAAAGCACTGCTTCTCTAGTTTTCTTTTCTTGGCATTCAGCAGTCCTTTACCACACAAAATATGTACCTTAAGGTCTTCTGCTTTAATAGATGGGAATCTAACTTCAAATCTGGGCAGGGGGATAGGAACTCCCAATGGGAAGACCAAAAATACCTTCAAAAATGCAGAAGCTTCTCCCACATGTTCCCTTCATTTTTAAAAAAAATCATTTGACATCATTGGAGTAATGAAGCCGTCATAAAGACTGTTGCAGACACTTTCCTTCCACTTGTGCTAAACCGGCCAGGCAGTGGACACCAACCTTAATATAATATCTTCTTTGGTCCTTAAATTAGCTGCAACCCAGTCTCTTTCCATTGCTGATGGTAAAACTTGGAACCAGTCTATATATTATACAGCACAGAAATTCTACCGGCAGTCGTTCCAGCCAGCTGCGTCAGAGGAAGGCGTGAGACAGGGAAGCCCTGTCTGTCAGCTCTTCCTAGAATGCTGCCTTGCCGCTCCATTATGCTATTCAATATTCTGGAAGAGTTGCCTACTTACATGTTCTGCTCCCCATTCTACCTTTCCTTTCCTACATTTTGCATCATGCCCATTCAGTTGTAAGCTATCAGGCTACTCAGTAAAGCCAAGAATGGTGTGACAGCATGGCAGTACAGAAAAACAATGAATGAAATTTAAAATATGCAGAATAAAATAACGAACTTAGGTGGCTGCATTGTAACTGGCACCATTTCAGACTGCAAAGTGTAGTGGGTTTGGTGTCACAAGTTCTTGGCTTTAACATAACCCTCTTACTGATGTGCTTGATTAGTACAGGTAGGATGTTCTTCATGCAGGAGAGCAGTAAAAAAGCCCCTCCCTGTCAAACTGATATGAAACAATCCACTGCTGTATAATTTTAGTCTACTTAATTCTGCTTCATTTAGGTATGATGTGATGTGATGTTCGTTCATCATTTTTGAATAGGACCTTGACATCTAACGAGTTGTGGGCTGTCCACGGTATGTCCGCAGGTGGCTGGTAAGGCCGATATGGGCATGCAATGTTCTGCCACATGTGGGGAAGACATGCGCGGGCACCACTGTTGCAGCATTTGCAGCTCTGGCTTTACGGAGTAAAGGTAGGTAGGAATAATCCTTCATTTAGGTAGGAATAATCTCAATGCCCACCCTTGGGACAGCTTTCCAAATGAAATTAGGTGTCCTTCTACTGCTGTGTGTACATGGGATTAGGTGGGTATGCCCAAGCTGCTATATGCCCCAATTCTACCTCCAGAAGTCTCTGCAGATATAATCTACCAGAGGTTGGCCTTTCCAGGGTGGGACAGGAATACCTTTGGATCGGTTGGATCCAGACCTATCCATTCCCTCACGGGCTTCCCAGATCTGGACCTTTACACACACGCTGGTTGTAGGCATTGCCCTTTTAGTTGATTTTGATGATGTTTTTAAAAGGGGGAAATAATCTGGAGAAACACAAACAAGGATGACCTCAGCATCATTACCATGACCTCCAGCCCTAGGTCTGGATAGCACTGTAGTGGATCTCTCCTTAGGATTGTTCTCTAAAACTCCATCTGAATATGCCAGGAGCCTGGACACTATTGCCCTGCAGTTCCATATCATGAAGCTGCGACAAAGTGAGCAGCCCTGGCCTTCTAAGTCCTCACCGCACTTCCTCCCACAAGAATACAGTCCTTGTTTCTGGAGGGAATGTGCACATCAAGGGAGGCCACTTACATACAATGCAAAGAAAGACATGCATTGCCAAGCAGAGATGCACAAAAAGCACATAAACTAATTGATATCTACATATTTAGAAGTGATTGGTGTAATTTTACTATAAATACAGTACTCATAGTGGGGCAGATTGTGACCACGTGTCCGGGTGCCTGCTCAAACTGCTGTGCAGAAGCTTGCTTGTCATGGGCAACGTCAAGGCTCCTGCTCCTGCCATCTGGTTTTTTTTTTTTTAACCCAGATTTCAAAAAGAGGTCCTTCCTCTCTTTACACTTGGCCACTCTATGACACATCGCACATCAGCACACCTCTCATGCTGCAGGCCTTCACCCACCACATGGAAGTACTTGCCCTGCAGCAACAACGACAGCACCAGCATAAAGCGAGAAAGAGGCCTCACTCTTTTTTGGACTGTGTTTCAATAGTTTGGAAAAATCCACTCTTTTCCATTGCAGTATCTTTTCCAAAACATTATTCCTGTTTTCACTAAGCTTTACTTTTTAAAAATGACAGAACTTGCCTTGAAGTTCTTGTACTGTGTTTGCAATGTGCTTTTTTCTTTCCAAAAGCGTCTTCATCTTAAACTGCACTTTTCTCAGTTGGTCTGATACAGATCCCTGGGAAGTAGAAGAGAAGAACGCAATGGGATATTAAAGTGGCAATAGAAAACATTGTTCAAACATTAACATTTGCTCTACCCTGTTAATGTTAGGTAAGGTTTTTTTAAACTTGACTGGGTTCCATGTCTAATTATGTCAAGGCACAGCTAGTGGTGATGACTGCGTTCTTTAAAGCTTCTTTCCCCCTGCTGTTGGGTCAAAGGGAACCCGAGCAAATGCAGTCATCATAGAATGCTTGGATCCAAATTATTCTAGTAAATGGTTTTTACAAAGTCTTTTTTTCTCTTGCTCTGCTGCTTATTAGAGGCATCAAAGGAGCTTTGAATTGAGAAGCTATGATACCCAAATGTTTCAGTGGCACTTCAGGGGGAAAGTAGATTACAAAACAAACAAACAAACAAAACAACAGCAACCAGATTCAGCCTGCAATTTTATACATTTGTAGTTGGGAGCAAGCCCTACTGAATACATGCAGAGTACATCTGAATAAACCTCTCTAGGATGGTGCTATTAGTCTGGATTTCCCATTCCATATGAAGTTACTGTAAATGGTATTTTGAGCATTGTTTTTCTCGGTTTTGTTTTAGTAAATCAACTGCAAAAGTTAGGGACTGAAAATCTAAGAAGATGGAAATTCTTTCCTCTGAGTTTAGAATATTGCATGTAGGATCACTCTTCCATGAGAAAAGGGACCTTTGACAAAAAGAAGGCTTCGGATCATATTTTGGGGGATACACCCATTCAGACATGCATTTACAGAGGCCTGGAACAGCTGCCATGTGTAGGAGTGAATGGCTGCTTCTGTCAGTGTAGTAGATCCACCTAGGTTAGATCCCTGCCCCCAGCACAGATCTGGTTTTGGAATGTTCATGTCTGGATCCTCCCCTCATGCAGATTGTAGTAGGTTCCTGCTATATGAAAGTCAGAGTACCTCTTGAAGCAGCAGCAGCAAGAGAGGTAAGGCACACAATTATATCAATTACCGTTTGATCACATTTCTCGTGCTCAGTTGTCTTTATGGAGAAACCCAGATTTAAAAATAGTCAAGAAAAAATCAGATACTGGATCTGGATGGATAGACTAATTTTTACAGGGAATTAGTGGGTGCTGATGATAATTTCTGCCATTTTCCACCCTCCATGCTAAATATAATCTGGCAGCTACAACTGAATGACAATATCACCATCTGCAATGTTTCTTAGAATCCAGGTTTGGCCTAATGTTGTTCAGATTCAGAGTTTCTTTCATGATTACAAGTACTTGCAAAGGCTAAGCCAATATGTCAACCAGCAATCCTGGTGTATAAATGCTTATTATCAGTGCATAAATACAATGCACAGGAATTTAAGTAGGAATGGAACAGAGAATTAGACTTCCCTGTCATGTTTGAGCAATGGGTTATTGTGCTTACATCCCCCTCAGAAATGTCAGTTGACCTTAGGCTATGTCATATTCAGCAGAAACATAGTATATTCCACGTATACTGAGTTACACAATGTCTTTACTACAAGGACTTGGCTTTGTTGGCTAACTCTTAGATATGTAATACAGCTAAGCCTTCTTCAACCCAAAGTTTTGCAATGCCCAATAGTTGCCTTCTTTTGGGAGGAGGTTATAATAGGGATAAATTTCATGCTGAATATTCTCTAAAATTTACTAATACATGTGTTTGTCCTTAATTATTAATCTGTCCCTTGGAACGTAATACATAGTCAACATAAATAGATTTTCTATCACTTTTTGACATAGACTGATACTGCAACACTGAAATGATAAGCAGCCACCTTCAATAACAAGGACTCAGTGACACTTTCAGCTTCCAGACAGGTGGGATTTTGATGCCACTTATACAAGGACAAACAAAGGGATACTTCATCTGCCTTTACTGAGGCTTATGCATAACTATTCACACTGATAGTAATATATGAGCATACAGTTCAAATGCATTTACTGCAATTGATAATTTCAAACTTTATGTAATAAAATTGTAATCTTTTTCATTTAATTTCATTTTCACTTTTCCTTCTCCTTTGTTTTTTGTTATGTTTTCTTCTTTTTGTTACAATTTTCTGAAAATCGCACTACAGGGCTGCAAGGTATTTTTTATCCTTGAGTTATCCTTTCAGTTTTCCTTGGAAAACAGCATTTAACAAGCCAACCTAGTTCATTTCATCATTTCTTTCACTTAACTTGTACTTGCAAAAACCAATTACATTTGTAACTGGCTTCTAGTTCCTGTCCATCATTATTTGGAACAGTTGACATGCTATTGTAAAGATAAGTTGGTCAAATCACATTGCCATTATAACCAGAAATGGAGGGGGCAATAGATTCTATGGCTTATATTAAGAAAATGTCTCAGTTTGAGGCTTGCATATTGAGAATAATTGGTGTATTGTCCACAATTTTTTATTTATTTATTTAATTTCTATAGTGCCCAGCAGCCAAAACTGTCTGGCAGTTTCCAAAGTATGTTTAAAAGCCAATAAAAGATACATCATTGTATCTTTTAAAAACATATTAAAACATCATTAAGAGTTTATAATACCAAATTTAAAACCACATATTAAACATATGTGTGTGTGCATGTGTGTATAAAACTTAAAGGAAAGAAGAAAAATATTCAGACCTGTTAACAGACCTCTTTAATAGCCCCAGAAGTGACTTGAATGCCCTGCAGTAAGGATGGTTTTTACCTGGCTACAAAAAGAGAGTAAGGTTGGTGCCAGGTGGACCTTAGTGGGAAGCTCATTCTGTAACTGGGAAGGCATGATTAAAAGTCTCATCTCCTTGTTGCCACCAACCAAGCCTCCCTTGGAGGTGGCAATCAGAGACAGGCCCCAGAACTTGATCATAGTGAGTGGGTAGAGGAAGGTCAGGAGAGGTGTTCTGTCAGATATCTTGGTCCCAAGCCATGTAGGACTCTATAGGTTAAAACCAGCACCTTGAATTGGGCTTGGAATGATGTAGGCAGCTAGTGCAAGAGGGCCAGAATTATTGTTATAGGATCAGATCATCTGATTTCTGTTATTAGTCTGGCTGCCACATTGTGCACAAGCTGCAACTTCTGAAAAGTCTTCAAGGGCAGGCTCACAAAGAGTGCATTGCAGTAATCCAGTTTAGAGATTACCAGAGCATAGATCACTGATGGCAGGCTATCTCTCTCCCAACAGTAGCATAGCTGAGCTGCCAGCTGAACCTGGTGGAAGGTGCTCTGAGCCATTGAAGGCACCTGGGTCTCAAGTAACAAGATGGCTCAAGGAGCACCCCCAAGTTACAAACCTGCTCCTTCAGGGAGAGTACAACCCCATCTAGAACAGGTTGAACTGCTTCCATCTGGTCAGAAGAATCACTCACTAATCGCATCTCAGTCTTGTCTGAACTGAGCTTCAGTTTGTTGTCCCTTATCCAGTGCAGTGTCATAGCAAGGCACCAGTTCAGCACATCCATGGACTCACCCACTGAAGATGAAAAGGAGAGACAGAGCTGCATGCCATCAGCCTATTGATGACAGAGTGCTCTAAAACTCCAGATGACCTCACATAGTGGCTTCATGTAGACATTAAACAACATGGGTGAAAAGGCTGATCCCTGCGGAACCCCATACTGGAGAATCCAAGGAGGAGAGCTTTATCCCCCAGGTACCACCTTCTGGAGCCTACCATCCAAGCAGGAGTGGAACCACTGCAATGCAGCTTAGACAGTTGCTCCAGAAGTATGCCATGGTGGATTATATCGCAAGCTGCTGAGAGGTCCAGGAGAGCCAACAGAGGTGCACTCCTCCTGTCTCTTCCCAGCATAGGTCATCATACAGGGAAACTAAAGCTGTTCTGTGCCAAAACTAGGCCTGAACCTTGACTGAAATGGACCCAGATAGTCTCTTCCAGGAGTGCTTGCAGCTGGAGAACAGAAAACAGAAATAATAATGATCCATCCCTATTTGCAAAGCAGATGATTCCGAAGTACAACTTTTGCAGAATCTTCCCCGGTGCAGCCACGGTCTAGAACGGAATATTCTTTCCAGCTCTATCATGGTATATGTATGGTATTGGTTGCTAATTGGGCACTTGTGTGGAATGGCAGTGTCAATTGCATAGACTACATGGATCTATTCCTACTAGGGGTATGTGAGGAACCTATCAGATTCTGTGAGCTTGGCTCCCTGGACTCCAGTCCACTAGGTAGCAGCCCTGAGTCTGAATTTCAGACGTCTGCATGGCATTTGCAAGGAATTGTGCCCTGTACACACTGCACAAGCAACATCCCTCTTCCACACCATGTGCCCTGTGGATTGTGCTGCCACACCTGATGTGAAAGAAGGTTGCTGACTGCACAACTTTCATTCTGTAAGAATTCATACTTTCTCAGCCTGGCTCATTCATAGACTTGCTCAGTCTTTTTAAGACGGCCGAGCACGAGAGGAAGTCCAGAAATGCTCAAAGGATGCATCCCACTGAGTTTTTTTCTAAATACTAATTCCAGTGAGCAGGCAGATCTAGGACTTAGGTCCACCCTTCTCCTCCAGACAGCCACTGAGCTGCAAGGTAGTGGTGAAACTGGAACTAGCCACAGACAGGATATTGTACTGGTTCACACTGCCCAGATGATTCATCTGTTAAGGGCATGACCCTTAACAGTTGTAGTTTCCTGGCATTTAAAGACGGGGTAAACATGGAAAACCTTCAACAAATACTTTAAGCCAAAAGGTCTGTTGTTAACTGACTCCCAAGCTTCTCAAGCTGGATCAGCAAGGGAGGGATAAGTTGCTTCCATTGTTCCAGACAGATAATCATCTGTGCACAGCCTATGAAGCGATGCAAGAGGAGGCTTTGTGTCTGGAAGCCATGGCAATGTCACACTCTGCAATTGTATATGTTCACCAAGAAAATGACCACAAGCTGAAATTTGTAGCCACTGCCATTTTCTAAAATGAAAGCTTGCTGTTGACATTAACGGGATGCGGATTGTTCAAGCAGACTAAAAAAAAAGCCTCTACTCACAGCTCCGAGAATCATTTGGATCTTTCTTTCAATGTCTATGTTTTCTTTTGCTTTCTTCTGGATAAACACTTCTTCGATATGATCAAAGCCCCCAGGAATGTAGTTGAAACTTATATGACAGGTATCAGCAGACTCTTTGTCTCTAGATTCTTCAGTTTCCTTAATAATATCAAGAAAGAGCTGTTATACTTTAAAATACAGATATCTTGAGCTGCATGTGCACTGGGAAGCATTCACAGAGTTGGTGCATGTGTGGACTTTTCCATTCAATTTTTCTGAAGAAACAGAAAAAGCAGTCTTAATATGCACAGGAAGGAAATGGCCACACTGAGAAAAAACAATCTGCAGTTATATTTGTCTGAACTAATTTATTTACTTGTTTATTTATTTAAAACTTTTGTATGCTGTCCCTTATGCATGGCCTATCGGGATGGCTTACAATCATTAAAACAACCACAATAAAACAGCAATGAATAACAATTAACCAAAAATAAGATTAAATAAGTTAAATAAAAGTGACTGTTAAACATTAAAATTTAAATTAGTTTTTAAAATAACAGTTAAATAAAAAGGTTTTAACCTGGCTCCGAAAAGAATATAAACTTGGCGCCAGGCACACCACTCCGGGGAGCACATTCCACAATCTGGGTGCCACCACAGAGAACATCCTCCTCCAAGTAGATGTCCTTTTTACCTCCTTCAGAGAGCAGGGCCTCTCCCACAGATCTTCTCTGTGAGGGCAGATAGGGAAGGAGACGTTCCTTCAGTATCCCGGTCCCAAGCCGTTCAGGGCTTGATAGGTCAAAAACAGCACCTTGAATTGGGCCCGGACTGCAACTGGAAGCCAGTACAGCTGGTAGAGGACTGGCGTTACATGCGAATAACGACCGGTCCCTGTCAGCAGCCTGGCAGCTCTATTCTGTACCAGCTAAAGTACACACTTAAAAAAAAACCAGTGAAAAGGTATAAAAACACAACTACATAAGTTACAGATTTTGGGAGGGGATTACTGACACTAATTCAGTTTAATTAAATTTCCTTGAGAATTGCAAGATGTTGTGGCAAAGGTATAAATATGGCCTTGCTTTTAAAAGCAGGCTGCACAATGCAATGCTAGTGATATCTAGCTGTTAGTGGAGAACACGCAAAACTTGAGTTTAAATCTTCGGTCATCTGTAAATATGAGTGACCTTGCACTGGTCATAGAGATAAGTGAGAAAATTTCATTCAGATAAAATTTTAATGCAGACTTATAGAATTCACATTCACCGAATTAACACATGGGCTTGAATGCAATTATGCTCCAATATATGCACATTTTAAAACTTTGCAATCAAGTTCAGACATTTAAAATGCACGAATGTGTACATTAAAACAAGCTGCACACAAAATGTACATATAACAGGAAAGTGCAGATAAAAGCTATTATGGGAGAAATGTACACATTTTTAAAGAGTGCTCAGAAAGTGTGCCTATGTATATGAAATTATGTATGCAAATGCACAGAAACTTTTACAACAATATTCAGAAATTGACAATGGGAAATATGATGAAAGCAAAATTGAGAGATTTGCCAATCCAGAGCATAATCCCTGACTCACCTTGCCCATTATGAAGACCATCTAATGCAATGACCGTTCACAAGCCCCTTATTTAATCCTAACGGATTAAAAGTCAATGATGAAATAAAGAAAGGAAAAAAATGTGTTGCACCTACCACCTGTCCCTTTTCAAAATCTCATTGACTAATATTTTCTGGCTAGATATTTCTTTTTAATTGCATGCTAGTGTGGAAGAAATGTGTACATTTGCATTCGTTTAAATGAATTGATAGTTGCAAATACACCAGAGCTGGTGTGTGCAATAAGAGATCTGGATTTTCATCCTAAACACATTTAAGTTCAACAGCAAGGAAAGTCTGTCAAAATAGATAAAACAAAGAGGTCTGTCCCATTCTCAGGAAAAAGGACAAAGGGAATTATAAATAAACTAATCTGTGGCAATGAAAAAAACCACATACACTAGGGATGCCAAAAGATATATCTCTGTGTTGAACAGGATAGATGTCCTCCTCTTCTGTGTGATTAGCTTGGTGTGTCTGTCCTTGTTACTATGGCTCCAGTCAAAATTCAGAGAAACTGAACATGTTTTAGCTTCTGATTGTCCAAATAGCAAATCAAACTATGATAGTGGCAAAGGGGGAAAGTATAAAGGTATACGGCCTTGGTATACTGCCAAGGATCACCAAAGTTCTCTATATTATCCCCTCGGTTATTCAGCTCTCCCTCCATTTTATAAGGATCTTTCATATAACCAATTAAACTATTATGACATTTGGAAAGTAAGCATACCTTGAAACAAGCCTTCCTTCAAGATGTCTTGCAAAATACTAGTTTTATAGTAGTTTTATACTTACAGTTGTAAACATACAATAAATAATAAATATTTTAAATAATAGACAAGCAGACAGATGGACAGATGGAAATTGGTGTTCTTTTTAAAAAAAGTGGGGTTCTTGTATCTGGCCTATGAGAAAGATGTGTTAAAAATTGTGATCAGTGCACTGACCAGCAGGAGGGCTTGTGCCAACTCTGCTATATTCAGGGTGAGTTTCCAAGCTCCCTTTTCAATTCATGATGAAATCGTTTTCTGTATTATTTTGGAAAACTGTGCCTACAGTCAAACAGGATTACTAGTCAATTTGGAGGTTCAGTAAATCAAAGCAACAAGGAAATTTGGATCAGAGTTTTGTTTTTAAAGACATTCTTGACAGTTTTACAGTGGATATTTCTGGTACTCACAGATTAAACTAGATTGGATTAAATTCGATAACGCACTAGCAGAAGTCTATCAGCACCACAGGTCTTTTCCCCCCTTTCCCTGAAGCCATCTGTACTGCCTGAAAACCTGCCCTGGGGACTTTCCTAACCTGGTTCCATCAGTGGAACGATGTCACTGCATTCAACCTACTGTGATATTTGATTATTGCACTCACTCTTCTACTCACTGAGTGCTTGTCCCTGACATTCGGCTTGCTCTTTATTATTAACTGACATTTTGTTTTCTTCCAAGCTTAGGGGAGCGCACACAATTCTCCCCACCCATTTTATTCTCCAAACAACTGTATGGAATGGGTTTGGCTGAAAGACAATGGGTGGGCCTGCACAGCACTATAAGCCGGAGATGGTATATAAGCCAGCCGGGGCTTAAAGGTACCCTCCTCTAACCTCACTGCGCCCAACAAATGATCAGACCCAACTGGGACCCCGAGGTACCTCCTCCTGCTCTTCAGCTCTTTCTGTTGCTATCCCAAAGGACACTGCAGGTGTGCCAACAAGAGTGGGGCATGGATGACAGCCATTTGGGGCAGCTTCAGAACCTGCCTGCTGCTGATCCTGGCAGAGAGAGACAACTAGACAACTCCCCTGCACAGGGACTGGCAGCAGTACTTTCTACTCGATTTCCTGAGGACATCCAACAGAATGAAGCTGTTTCTTCTCCCCCATTTCAGCAACTGCCCGGCAGTCATGGTGGAGACAGGTGTAATAGAGCATTTTGTCCAGCCTTCTCTGTGGAAGATGCCGCAGAATCACCTCTTCAATCCCTGAGTGGGTTTCAGGAGCAAGTGCATCGTTGATACTGCTGCCACCGCCACATGCCAACTCAAGCCCTGAGCAGAAGTTGAGGATGCAGCAGGTGGTGGCAGGGAAGTCAGTGACAGGTGCCGGAAGTGCTGCTTGGGCTTTGGAGACTTACCTGGGTTTGTTGTGTCATCCAGGTTCAGGTGACACAGCAAGCTCAGGAGTGTCTGTGAGGCCCATGAACAAGCCATGGATTGTTGGGCTAACATCGAAGTCACGGAGAAGCCATCCCGAATGAAGGGGGCAGGCACTGGGTTTGGACAATGCATTGAGCCACCATGGCTTCGAAACTATGGTGGCTTAGTGTGACATGTGAACACAGTTAATGAATGGCCAAAGGTCATCTATTGAACATTGTGACCAAGCATGGATTTGAATCCACATTTTCCTAGTTCAAGTCTATTACAATTCAGTGGCTCACCAGACATAAAAAATGCTATGGACAGAGTTCCTGTTTGAGTAGAACACAAATTAAGTGAATTTTTCTCTTGTGTCTTACCTCATAATTGCAGTACTTTAGAAAAATTCTCTCATAAAATGATAATCGTTCTGGGCTTTGAAAGAAAAACAGAACATTACAATTAAGAATATAAGAGATATTATATGAAATGAGAGCATGGCTGTGCAAAAGAGCTATAACACATCAAAAACTACAGGCAGCACTTTGGTTCCACCTCACAGCATCTTAAATGCTCTAACAAATTCCAGTGGAGACAGCTCACATATTGCATGAAGAGCCCTCAGGTGATTTATGTGCATGGTAAATCAACCCATCTTGACAATAGGCAGTAAATAGTCTTTGGAAAAACTGGTGTATAAAAGGCAAAGATATCAGTCAATCAATCAATCACTCTCTTTTTACTCTGGTCATAAGCACGGTTCATATTAAAATCTGGAGCACAAAGAACATAACAACAACAATGACAAAACACAAATTATGAACAAAAAATATAATTTAAAAAAGCAGAAATATTATCTGATACTTTTTTTGTCCTTATGGAAAAACACATCGTGAACTGTCAGTCCTCTGGATATAGCTATTTGAAGATGGCTCTTTAAGACTAGACTGTCATTCTTGTGGTTTTGCTATTTTATATGTGGGAAACTGAAAGCTATAACAAATGCTGTAACTTCTATAGAGCATCTCCTGGAACAGTTCTGCATTCCTTAAAAAGCAGTTTGAAAAACAAAATGCTTTTTTATTGTTCTAAAATTATTTTATTATTTGATTTGCTATTATTTTATTATTTATTTATTTTATAATATTTATTTTATTCAATAACAACAATTAATTTATTTAATGATTTATTTATTACTAAATTTTATATTATTAAAACAAAATTATTTATTTATAATGTTCTATTATATTTTATTTTAATTTATTGTATTGCTCTAAAATAAACTGAAAAATAAAATAAACTACAATGCAATAAGGGAAAGAAAACTGGAGGGTCTTGTCATCTAAAGAATCCATAAATGGTGAATAGGGAATGACAAATGCACAATAAATACTTCATGTAGAAAAGCTTCACAACTTGAATTTAAAATGGTGGGGTGAGGAGAATTAGGATGGCAACTTTCATGTGGGCAAAAAAGAGGTCAAAAAAGTACACTGGAAGTACAAAATATCTTCCAATAGTGGAGAAGACTGACCAGCTGGCCGCTTTGCCTGCCCGACCTGCCCTCCAGGTGCTGGCTGTTGGTGCGCAGCCCCAAGGCCTCTGTCTTGCCTTCCGTAGGGTTTTCACCCTGAAGCCAAACTACTGCATAGTTCTTCAAACAGAAGAAATCAAACAGAGTGCTGTCTGCAGACAGCTGGTTGTCCTAGAGCCAGTGTTCTGCCTGGAACTTGAAGGGAAAGGAAGAATGGATGGCTGAACCCAGGTTCATGGCATGGAAACTTTGGGCCTTTCTTACATCAAGGGTGGAGAAACTGCTGTGCATGCTCCTCAGACCTTACACCTGTCTTCACATGTACATACACCAAGGGAGTATTTGTAGACTTTCCATGTTTGAACATCTGCATTTGACTTACCGAACTGCTGAGTTTAGGGTGAAATAATGCAGGGCTAAGTAGACAGTATTCCTAGACAGTATTATTTTACTCAAGCCTTTCCTCCAGTCTTATTTTCTTATCCCAGAGAAAAGGCAGCTGAAAAACGTTCCTTTTTCCTGCTTTTGGCAACGTTTCCCCCTCCTTTTTCAGCCCCTACTCTGCCCAGGTGCAGGGAGGATGAGAACTTGCTGACACTGGGTCTGAGATGTTTAAAATGTGAAGAAAGGGAAATTGGAACCTGCCTGTGGCTTGAGCCGTAACAAGAGATCAAAGCAGGTAATTTCCAAGCACGGAGGGTGTGTCTCTGTTTTGGGAGTAGCCTGGGACCTTTGATGTTGGACAGTCTGCTCACATGAGAGTACGATACCCTCCCTCAGGATTCTTGTCTACAGTTACATTTATTTAATTTAAAACAATGTCCCCATCTGATAAATGTTTGCTTTTTGGCCAATTTTCCAATGCCAGGGCATTCATTAGCAAAACAGCACATCTGGCTCTGCTTAGGTGGGAGAGGTGGGGGAAGGAGAATTCCATCAGCGGCACTGGATTTGCTCTGATACAACCTGTTCAGCCGAGCTTTTACAGAGGTTTGGTGTCTCGGCTGGGCCAGTGAGGGTTTATTCCAAGTATTTTTTTCAACTGAAAAGAAGTCAATGCAGGCCCTCATCCCTGTTGTCTGGGCATTTCCCAACACTTTTCTAGTGGAAAAAACATAAAAGAGGGAACAGTACATATGTATGATTAGAGAAATTAAGAAAAAGACAGGAAGGAAAAAAAGGAAGGAAGGAAGGAAGGAAGGAAGGAAGGAAGGAAGTCAAAATAAATGAAGGAAAGGGATGATGTTTTTCAAAGAATGAGCAAGTTTATCTTCCCTTCCTAAACTATAGCTGAAAATGGAGATTTCCTCCAGACAAAAAGGGGCTGAGAACCCTGTCCTTTAATTATAACTGTGATGACTAGAATTTATCCTTTCTGCAGATGGTTCTTATCCCACAAAATGTATTGAAGGTTCTGTAGGAGGGATAGCAGTTTTTCACCAAAAGCCATTTCACCAAATGGAAGCTCAAAAACTGCCTAGTTCTGCTTAACTGACAAAACTGTTGTAAGGATGTGTAAGCAATTGGTGCATCAGGAAGAACTGGGTGAGATCTACCTTGAATGCCTTTCCATTCATGAGGGAATGCAGTTGTGGAACACTGAAAATAATGCATTTATCACAGTTGGGGGCATGCTAATGAATGCAGTGCAGCTTCCACTGTGCTGAAAGCCCTGAACTTGTGCTACACAAAAATGCACCTGTGGGCAAAGGTGGAGAATTTTGAAAGGGAGTGTGTGCAGTGATTTTTAAAAATTAACTAGGTGCAAGTGTGAAGGTGTGAAGAAGCAGTGACTTTAAGAAGGGGAGGAAGACAGCTCCTTCTGTCTCCTCACAGAAAAATCATGGAGAAGGACAAGGGGTGGTGTGTGGAAGGGGCTGTGGTGCTTCTTGTTGCCAGGATTAAACTAGTGGGACCAGCACCCTTTCTCCACTGAAATGCTGCCCCTCTGCTGTGCTGATTTTCCCACAAGTAAATGCCTTTGACATTGATGTGGTTTACATGTGAATGAAGCCATTGATGAGAATGCGATTTGCTACATAGTAGACAATGGGAAAGGCTTGAAAGGATGTTAAAAACTTTATTTTTTCAAAGTATTGGAAGTAGGAAGTAAAATTGGATTTGCAAGTGAGAGAGATGTTGTTGAGAGAAAGCAAGTCAAGGATCCTGTTCTACTGCTGTTTTGCCAAAGCCCCTGTAAGACATTTCCTCTTCGCCAGTGGCCCACTGAAGCCATCTTCCCAGCCCCAAAGCAGTGCTGCAAATTTGGTACACACTGGTAAGACACACCTGGGGAAACCCACAATATATAATGAAGTCATTATATACCTGATCTTGTATGAAGAATACAGTATCATGTGATATGCCAATGAGTCAGGCATTAAAATTTCAGAAAATATGCCCAGTGTAAATTGCCTCCAGGCCTGACTTTAACAAAGAAAGATCTAATTTTCATGTGAACTCCGTAAAAACATTTGGGATGGAATTCACCATGCACTCCAATGATCAACTTTTATACTTATGGAAACACAGGTTTCCTCTGTGGGAAGAGCAGCCAATGAAAAACTAGCAGATTAAGTTGGCATCCTCCCGCTGTACACTGATGGAGTCGCAGTGAAACTGATTTTGGCTGTATACTGTTTTCCCACAAGCCTACTTGTAAGTTAGCATCTGCTTCTTCCTGTAACACCAGGATATGGGTATGCAGAACTGTGATGGATTTGCATTTGACTCCAAATGCCCATGAAGAATTCATGCAGTACATTACAGAAAGTGGCAGAGACTGTGTACCAAAGCAGAACTGACACGATGTATGCATTTTGCATACATTACCAAATCTGGGGATGAAAAGCAGTATTTTCTTGGTGCTCGTGAACCTTTGTGCGAAAGGAATGCTGGATGCTGTTGAAGATGCCTGCAGCAAGAGAGCTGGGCCTTCAGCAGTGAGGTACATCTCCATGCATGCATCTGCCTTGGTCACAGATGGAACGTTTGTCAGCATAGGCAAGAAGTCTGCTTTGTGGACTCTCTTTCCAATCCAGTCCAAAATGATCAAGAAACTGATGTCCATCTGCTGAAGTTCTTGTGTGGAGTCCACCATTTAAATATTGCATTGAACCAATAAATAACTTAGCTGTGAAGTTCAGCACATGTTCCAGAAGTTTGTAGGGCTGATCATCTATTTCCACACTGCAGGGCTCAGATCCAGAGAACTTCAGGACAGTGCAGAAGCCAGCAATTTGTATCTACTTGCACTCCCCAAGCCTTTAATGGCCAACTAGACAGTTTTACCTCTTGCTATGCAATCAGTTTCAGTGTTTTGGCAGTCCCTGGTCCTCTTCATGGAGAAAACTGCACATGGGTTTTTTGAATTCTTCTTAATGCAAGACAAGATTTTACTTCTGTCCATTCTGGTTCATATAAAACAGACTTCATTAGGTACCAGAAGCAGCTGCAAAGAGATGGTGTCACCATCCCTGATACAGAGAAGCTGACATTGCCAGTAAATCAAATTAAAGCTATTTGGCACTTTAAAAAGAGTATGCAGTTGGTACTTGGTGGGTGGGCAAGGGCCTGCAAGGATGAAGCTGTTACATAGCAAGATGGAACTTAATGTTGAAAAGAACCCAGCTGGTAACAAAGCACAAAAAAGAATGCCATCAGTGAATATCTAATGGCAGAGATGTTGGCACTGCCTGTAACAAAGCACTTGGCTCTCATATTGAGTTCTTGAATTAATACTTTCAAATGGATATGGATAGGCTGCTGGTTATGAAATCTTTTGTCACCTAACAACCTTCAGTAAACCTGGAAGCAGTTCACAAGGTGCTAAGCCAGAAGCTAAGCTTCACTAGAATATGAAGAGATACTTCAAGCTGAAGGCATCAGTGAAGTTGCCAAAATGAAATTATCTATCTGTTTTCTTGCATTGTCCAAAAAATACAGAAATGTGACTATGCTCATGGCAAGTTTCCTGTTCCCAGGACTAGCATGGATAAAGCAAGAGAGCAGATGTGGTGTAAAGGTATTTTCTCAGGGGCCTCCAAGTAACTGCTCATCCCACCCAGTCCATCCAACTTTAAAAAAAGGACATTTTGAAGTAATAAGGTATAATGTCAGAGGAAGCATGGCACATGCACACTTGTGTGGTCTTCCTTGTGTTTGTACTGCTATGTGCCACCTGCACATGCAGCTGATATATATGTGAGTCAATAAAGTTGTTTAGCCACCCAAGCATTTGGTCCTAGTCATATATGATCAGTATAAGGTTATGAAGGTTGAGTGGAAATGCCAATCATGTTAACGTTCTGCTTCTTTAACTTATTTTCTTATCCATTTTTCTTAAGAAACAACCTCATTCTTCATTAAATTCCACATTCCTAACTGCACAAAGACTGCAAAAAATGTGTCCGGCACCACATTAGAATACAGCCTGGCCAGCCCAAGGCTTTTTGTTGCTGGGAGCAATGCGGCGAATGGCATTCTAGCTACCCACCCAAGACAAACTGCATGAGGCAACCTATTCCGCAAGGACTTTTTCCCCATTCTTGGCAGTCAAACTATCATAACATCATCATCATCATCATCATCATCATCATCACAACACATTTCTATCCCACCTTTTCCCCACTTGTGAGGAACCCAAGGAGGCTCTTCCCCTACTCCATTTTATTCTCACAACAACATCAACAACAACAACAACACTATGAAGTGGTATAGGCTGAGAGTGCGTGACATCCTAAAGCCATGGAGTGAGCTTCATGGATATCCCAGGTCCCGAGTTTAGCACTCTGAGCACCGTGCCGCACTGGCCCTGCTCTTTCATTCTGTCCTGTGAAGCCCATGTGTGTGGGGACCCAGGAGATCCAGGTTCTAATTCCCATTCAGCCATGCCGCTCACTGGGTGACTTTGTGGCAGGGATGGGGACCATCTCAAAGGGTTGTTGCTGTGAGGATAAAAAGGAGCTATGTCTGCTGCCCTGGGCTCCTCCAAAGAAGAGAAAAAATCCAGTGTAATAAATGCAATTTAATAGTAGTAGTAGTAATAGTAGTGCTGGTGGTGGCTGGGACAGCTGTGTATCTCACAGGCACTGCTGGTGGAGTTTTAAAATTTGTTTGAAATATTAGGGCTGTTTCTATACATTTCTTATTCTGTTTGCCTTCTAAAACATTTGGTCCATCACTCAGAGCACCGGGATAAATGGAAAAGGTGAGTCCTACATTGTGCAAGAAAGAAAGAAATAGAATTCAAGTTCTCCTTTCCCAGCTAGATGACAATACATAGGTCCACCTGCACAGATGAAGGTCGCTACCTCCTCCTTTTCCAAGTTTGTGGCTCTCAGGACAAAATGTCGGAATGAGTTTGGGGGTGGGGGCTTCCCCTTGCCTCAGCGTTGGAATGCCCCGGACCTCGAATCCAAACCAGGGTGCTTTGGGGGTCTATAAATACACTGCTACTCACAGCAAAGCATGGCTTTGAGCTCCTTTAAAGGACAGGGAGAGAGAAAAGGCCTTATTTCAGCACATATTTTCCGATGATGCAACCTTTTTTTCAAACATATTAGAATATAAATGATCGTGTCACTCCTCAAGCCAGTTGTGGGGGTGGACGGATTACATATGTACGTGTCTTTTCACCATGAAGTTGCTAATATTATTTAGGCTGCGCTCCTGGGTGTTTCATTCTTGGGCTGATTTGCATTCTTTCCCAGTGAGTGAATGTGATAAGCACAAATGTCTATTTATAAAACACTGGTGGGTTAGACTTACTTAATGATGCAGTACTTGGTTAAAAAATCGAGATTTCTGGGCCTGAATCTTTGGGTTTCTTCCATCATAACTCTTTGCTGCTGGCTGTTCCTCTGAAGGTTTCTCCTGATAGCTGGCCTGTGGCAACAAAACAACGCCCAGAGCATGGGAGAAAGTGAGTCATTCTGAGCTTTTTCCAAAGGCAGATGCATTGTTTCTTTAGACAAATGACAAAATATTATGGCATTTCAGAAGGTGCTACTTAACATATGCTTAGTGGCTAAGTGCCTGTTATCAGTAGTAGTTAAACCTGCTCCTTTTTCAGTGTATTGCAGGTAATGCAGGCAACATTGGGAATGAAGGACACCAGCAATCACTTGGCCTTGTGTAGTACCTGAATATGCTGCACCTGATTAGGTATTTTGGAGGGCAAGTTCCTTGAGGGTTTTTTTTTTGTATGTCAGCAATATGTCCCTTGAACATATTGTTTCTCAATGAATCCACTTTGGCTAATCCTAGCAGCACGCATTTCTGACTTTTCTGTTGGGATAACACTTCAGCAAAATATTAATAAAAATGAGCTTGTTGAGAAACAATTTTCCTTGCAATTAGCTCCCCTCTGTAAGGAAACAAAAGTTTGCCATATGAGCAAATCTCAGATCTCAGAATAAACTCCTGTGTTCTTTTGCCAAAATAGGTCAATAGATCTTTAAAAGCTCTGTTAATTGCTCTTCTGAGGGAGTCTGCCACTGAAAAAAAAAACCTGAGGTCGAAAAGCAGATGTTTAGGATTTTCATGAAGCTTGTGCCATTTTGCACAAGCCGTACACAAACAGTCTCTTTTAAAGGTTGACTCATTTCTTAAATAACTCCCAGTGACAGGGAAGAACTTCATAATATAATGTATTGGGTAAAGCTGTTATTAATAAGAACTTTTATTAATAAGAACATAGCAGTTTTGTTATGCCTAAGATCACTAGGCACTGTATAATAATTACCAATAAAAGTAGGTCCTGTCTGCAAGCTTACAGTCGGAAGCCGGGATGGGGAATTTCTTGCCAGCAGATGCTCTTGGACTCAGACTCCTATCAAACGCCTATCCACCCCAGCCACCATGGGCAAGGTAGGGCTGTGGCTTCCCCACTCCTGGTCTATGGTACATGGCAGGAGAGACAAGGGAAGAAGGTGCAAAGGAGATCTAGATGGAGCTCGTTGGGTGAAAGCAGGCAAGACACGACCTCTCTTAGCCTGACCTACCTCACCAGGCTGCCGTAAAGATAAAAGGGAGGGGAAAGGGTGGGGTTAGCCTTGAGCTCACTGTAGGAAAGACAGGTTATGAACAAAAATGGGGAGAATCATATTAAAATGGAAAGGGGGCTGAAGATGAGAGACTATTGGCTTCCCTAAACCCACCTAGAGAGGTCAAGATGGAAATAAGATCAGAACTGGAACCTTCCCCACTACACTCCATTCAGAGACACTTCTCTGCTCTGAGGTCAATGTTGAAGCATTCTGAAAATTCCCTCTCTCATCCTGGCAAGTAGGGGGGAAAAATCATCCAAGCCACACCTCTCAGGCTTTCTTTGTTTTATTAACAAAGTTGAAAGAAATGCATTGTGATCTCATCCTGAAGTTACAAAATCACATCTTTCAATTAAAGCCTTATGCGAAACAGAACAGCCATAGGGATACGGTGTGAGGCTTACAAAGAGACATCTGTAATGTTTAGGTAGTTCCTTGTGCGCAGGATGAATACCTTAATGTGAGGATCTCTGGAAATTTTAGTCTATAAGCTTTCAAAATACATTAATAAAAGGACTTGGTTCAAGCCAGAACATTTACAGGGTTTGCAGATGCCATGTCCTTAACTCACCCTGCTGGATAAGCTCATACAAGAACCCTAACCAGCTTTTTTCCTACGTTGTCCCATCGTCACTATCGGTAGTGTGTGTTTCTGTGTGTGTTTTGCCTTGATGGAAGCTGTGTTGTCTCTGCCTTGATGGTGATGGCAGAGCAGCAAAGAGCCAACTGCTAGCCATTTTCACCTCCACAAGGATCAGGCCTTTCATAAAGCTTAATGGCCATTCAAGACCCCACCTATTTTACAATGCATCAGAGCTCAATACTGCCGCCTAGAAGATACACCTGCCCTGTCCTCTCCAAGCTACTGTGAGGATGCTGCTGAGCTCACGGGGAATAAGGAAGTGGGTGCCAGTGGAGTACCAGCGCAGAGTACTTTCCTTGGCTCCACTATGCCACTGAGCCGGTCCTCTTTGCTCCCATGACATGCCTGATGCATGATAGGTATGCTTAATTCTCACTAGGGATAGCCATATCTTTCACTAGCACTTTCCCCAACTTTTATCCTTCTCCGTTTCCTAATCTCAAGTTCTTTCTGTACCCTGTAGAAATTTGAGACTAGGAACAAGAGCTGGAGTCATTTCTGGATCTGGACAGTTGGGCCACAGCAATCTGTGCACTGGTAGCTTCAGGACTGGATTACTGTAACATGCTTTGTGTGAGGCTTCCCTTGACATTGTTCCAGGAGCTGCAGCTAGTACAGAGCATGGCTGGCTGAGTGGGGAGGCTGCTAAAAGCATGTTACATCTTTGCTCCAAAAATGCCTGTTGTTACCAGGGCAAGTTCACGATGATGTTATTGATACATAAGGCCCTAAACAACTTGAGGGGAAGTACCTTTAGCCATATCAACCTGCCCAATGTATTGAGATTGACAGGTCAATGGTTTCCTGGCCATTCCATTGCTTGCATCTGTACATTCAATGGCTACTGATGGAGGGCCTTCCTGGTTGTGGCACCCCATCTTGGGAATCATCTCCCCTCTGCAATGTGGCAGGTGCTAACCCTGATGGTGATTTAATATCTGTTAAAAGCACATTTCTTTAGATAAGCATCTGCTGATATTAACACTTAGCTTAGACTTTCTGATTTTCTGTGACTTTTTACAATTTAAATTGTTTTAACGAATTATGTAAACCACCCTGGAATTTGTTAATGAAGGTGTGTGTGTGTGTGTATTGTATATGTAAACATGCACACACTTTTAAATAAATAAACAAACAAATACAAATTTGGTTTTGCCAATATCAAAGGTTGGTAAAAATTGTCTCTGTCTTTCAACCTAATTCTGACTGAACTGATGAATCGTAATGATTCAAGTGCAATCTTATCTGGAGGCTGTGAGTCCCTGAAGCTGGAAGCATCCAATGCAAAATCTAGTTCTCACACTCTGCATTTTTGGTACATAGTCTTTTTTGCCTTTCTAGCTGGAGCTTCTTGAGGGGAAGGGGGAAAGATGCTAGTTTTGATGCTTTGTATCCTGGCTGCTCCAATCTCTCCCTTAGCCACTGAAACATACAATTTAATGAGACTGACCTCTCTGAGGTCACTTCCCCGATTTCAGAGAGCATCCAGACTGGTTCTTTCCATTTCAGTTATGCGGGGCATGACACTGGGATCCACCCAGAATCCCCAGACCAGAGGTCGAAATGCTGTCTTTGAGCAGAGCTCTAAGAATCCAAACTATCCTTTGGCCAAGGATAGTTTGGATTCCCTACACAATGTGTAGGGCCCCATAGGATCATTCCTTAAATTGTAGAAGAAGGAATTTACTTAATAGTATAGCTCACAGAAAACTGATTTAGGAAATCAGATCCCTGCAAGATGATTCTTGCATTGTAGCATCTACTGCTTCTGTGCGGTAGGACCTCCGAGCGGCAGCTGTGCATTCTATCTAACAGTTCAAATGCAAATAATTTATGGTTGAATTCATTTTTCCATCTTCTCTTTCTCCAGTTTACATATGAAACTCAGTTTTCCATTAAAACCCACACACATTGATCGGACTTCTGCGAGATCCTCGGCATGTGTTAGATTTCCATTCTTTGAAAATCCATGTGATCACCCAAAGGATTTGGGAGAATTAAGACCTACGCACAGTACACATGCAAACGAGCAAAGAAGAAATGGAACTCATGCATTAAAGAGCTTTACTGGATGAATAAGCTGGGATAAACCTATCACTGCTGGCACTTAATGTTCTTTTCTGAGGAAAAGTGACATTGGCACTTTAATAGATTGAGTAATTGAAAGCATTATTGTTTACTCGCTAGCTGCTTATTCTATGTCAGTGCCAACACAGGATCATTACAGCCACTGCAAAACATTCCCAGAAGGCGAATGACCTTTATTATGATCAGACTGAGTCTGCCAGTGCTTTTGGTCCAACTGTGGAGAGATTCTGACTGAGTTAATGCTGCAATACGTAGCATAAGACAGCAAGCATCCTGAAGAAGTACCTGTACATCACAAGGAGGGCCTATTTTAGTTCAAGACATATGTTCTTGGAACTAGCCCCAGACTAGAGGAAGCAATGCACTCACCTGTCCTAACTTGACCAAACAGTATGGATGATGTTCATCTTACATGACTTTGGCAAATGATACAGTACATCATGTTTGAGAACCTTCAAATCTCCCTAGATGGACCTGTGCGTCTGTTCTTGATTATTTTAGGATATTTATATCCTAGCTTTCTTCTCCAGGAAGCATACATGGGATCCACAGCAGGAATGGACAAATCTGTCAATTGGGCTCATTCAATTTCTCATTTTTCCCATCTTAAGTTCAATTGTTCAGTTTTGGAGTTTTTAAAAAAAGTTTGCAAGAAATCTTTTATATATTTCTGCACACATTTCTCTTTGTATCTGCATTTTGCATGCTTTCTTGCTTAATACACACATTTTTTGCAAGCAGTTATCCTATTATACTGCATTTTAATGCTATTGTCACAGATATACATGTTGCTGTACCCACTTTCCCCCAACATATGCATTTTATACACTTCTTTAAAAATCTGAGAGGTTAATTGAAAATTCAGGGAAGCTCAAATTTTGAAGGGTAACCAAGTTTCAGTCCATGTACTGGTTCAAAAGTGCAACATTAAAATACAAACTGAATTAATTTCTCCTCAAGCCTTAATTCCTCATCCACACCCTGATCTGTGACCTGCCCATTGTCACAATTTCCTTTTCAAATGCTTGTTTTGTATGGGCTCTGCCAGAATAATGGCAAGGAGGTTATTACAGTTCAGAACAGTTTCTTGAAGGCATGCCAGGGCCTCATGGTCTTTAGCTGGCTAGTGAGGTGCCTTGGCTGGGCCAGGTCCCAAGGTCCAGCATCTTTATTCACCTTTTGGTTACCTCAACTAAGTTGACTCACGAGGTGTTATCACAGACAAGTTTACTCCCAAAGTTAAGCTCTGCTTTTTTCATAGAATATAGTTTTCAGACAAGTGCCCTTGGGCTCAGCAACATTTCAGTAGACCTATGCCCTCATTTCCAAGAGTGCAAATAGCTTCCCACCTCCACTTTATGGGAAATGGTGAAAAAGAACACTTTGAAGGCTCTGACTATCTTTTGTGAAATGAGGCATACCTACTTGGCCATTCTACTAAACTCCTTGAGAATTTGGGTTACCAGATCCAGCTAAGGATACATGGTCCGAAAAGAATTCATTTAAAATGTCTTTTAGCCCAAAGGGTCAGAGTTACATTCTGTATGTAGAATGTTCTGTATCACAGCATTATTTCTAGTGCCCATGTTGATCTTCACTGCCACTAAGAGGGGTGAAAGTCAGTCAGCATCTCCTAGAATTGGGCTGCCATTAAGAGAATACTGGATGGTCTTAATTGTAAGCTTGGTTGGTTGTTATTATTTTTATAACTGGCTCTCAGAATGCAAAATGCCAAAGGCAACATACTAAAAATATAGGTACTATTACAGCAACACATCTGTGACTCCAAAAGAGGTTAAATTAAATGTGCTTGGAGACCATTGCTGGCTATTTACTGTGCTTTTGCAGAAGAGAGATTTAATTTCCCTGGCAGACTGGCAACGAAGGAGCTATAATGGGGAGCAAGAAATGCCTGTTATTGTAAGTCTCTTTCCAACATAACCCATGAGAACTATGCTAACGACCACACTGATAAAACTATTACCCCCTCCCAAGTATAAAGCTGCCCTTTATGGATACCTTTGGGCTTGAAAGCAGCCTCTCTTATTAGGTTTAAATAAGGAGGTCTCCTTGGCAATCAGACTCCGGCTAATTAAAACCTGACCATCAGTTTAAAAACTGAACGGAAAGATTGCATCTGGAAAAGAACCATGAGACACCAAAAACATTTTAAAAAAATAAAACATTTCCAGAATGTCAAGGGCCCTCCAGGAATATCAGTTAAGGAAAGCCACTGGAAAACTTGCTCATTAGCAAAGAAATTAGGAAACAGCTAAGTGACATTGCTGCAAAATCTCCTTGAAACCCAGACATTTCATTCTCCACAGGTGTATCAGAGGCTGGCCTTTCTTTTTCCCCTTTAAGCAAGCTATGCTGGTCGCAGAACAAAAAGCCCATGTTTCCCAGTAGACACCACAGGAAATTATCTGAACATTATGAATAAACGACATCCAGTGATGATACATCCCGTGAATTGCCAAAAGAGGCATACAATTAGCGTATGTTGATTTATAGGAATACATCCAAGCTTAGAAATATGATGTTTACAAATAGGAAGACTGAGAGCAGATAGGCTGTGTACCTTGCTCAGTCTATTCTTCAGGTGCTACTGAGGAGCAGCCTCAAGGGCCAGCTCTTGCTTCTGACGGTTCTTTATCTTTGTATTGGACAGTCTTCTGAGAGCCCATCCAGCAGAGGATTGGCATCTGTAAAAGATGACATTTGGACTTCCTACTTGCAGCTAAAGTTTAATACCCTGATTGCCCTGTTAATGACAAATTCATACTAGAACAAAAGTAACAGGACAAAGTGCCCTTCTGTAAACTGCATGGGATAATGAACACAAAATTCTCGATCTCAGTTCTTTCCAGAATGGGACTATGGAATAAATGTTATTTGTTCAAAGCTGGCTGATAATAAGTGGAACTGCACATACTCAAATGCACTTTCATGTATACTGCCTCTTTTTCCAAAATGAATATACATATATTAAATGAAACACACACATTTTCTATGCTTTGCATCTTGTGTTCTGTCCACTGTAGCAGACAAAGATCCTTGGCCAAGTGAGTAAATGGCTCAGTTCTGAATTGGTAGACTGTGAGGACTATGAGTGGAGGGTGGATTCACCTGGTTAGCAGAACCAGTGAAGAATGTGGGGAGGACAATGTCCTAGTTAAAATTAAATGTCAACACGTCCTTGGAGAGGAAATCTGGGTCTGGTTGGGGGAGGGCCTTGTCTCTGTGGAAGGTGGGGCATGGGGAGGTAATCCGGAGGGTGCTGAGATTACTGGCCAATGTAATCACCACCATGAAAGGAGATGGAAGTTGGTCATGGCCAGCAGCTGGAAAAGCTCCCTGATGTGGTTCTGTAGCACAAGTGAGAGACTCCATGCCTTGGTGCATAGTCAGATGTTGGCAGTGTGGTTCTGGAGATCCTGCAGGAATCAGCAAGACAGAGGGTCTGCAAAAACCAAGGCTACTTCTATTGGTAGGTAGAAGGAGGATATGGTTGCTAGGTATAGCCAGATACAGAAGTGGAGCATATGGCCAATGGTTTCTGTGTTGTGGAACAATGTCTTTCTGATGGGTGAAGGTGTTCTATTTTGCCAGATAAGGCCTCCTTGTAGAGAAACCTGTGGAGAACCCAGCCCTGGTCCTGAGAGATCACATCCTCTGTGTGAGGGAGCTGGAAGAAGTTCCTGTGGCAAAGCTGGAGAAGTTAGATGGACCGTGGTAGCATTGGCCACTATGGGGTGATAAGGATGCAGTCTGTCCCAACTTTCCTGATCTTTGTGATCAGAGAGAAGTGGGTGGAGAAGGGTTTCCTGCCACTGGAGAAGGAAAGTGTTCCCCAGGGTGTTCAGGAATGTCAGGTTGTTGGTCATGGGGAACAAGTCTACTATGGGACTCCCTACTTGTATAAGTTATGGAGGATTGCTTAATTCAGCTGCCAGTCAAATACGTTGACTCTTGCAGCTGATGGTATCTGCCAGAGGGTTGCTCTTGTCTGCTGCATGGACTGGTCTGAAAGTTATGTCCCTGTCAGTACACCTGTCTCACACCCTGAGAGCCAGTCTTGTCAGTTGAACAGCCTGTGCTGCTCACTGATGCAGAACATCATGGTCATGTTGTGACGTGGCTGGCCGGGGCAATCTGGTAGCTGGCGAGATTGGATGGCTCCGTTTGGGTGCTCACACATGGGAGCTCACGTGTGGTGCGGGGACAGTGGGGACTCTCCTGGTGTACCCCAGGACAGTTTGTGAGTGTGGTGCCAATGCTGGGGTGGCTGCAATGGATCCCCTCAGGGTTGAGCTGTCTTCTGACTGTGGTGAAGTTGGCCTTGGCAGAGTATGTCTTGGTTGTCTTGGTGCCAGGAAGGTCTTGAGGGGGAGTGGGCAGGTTGGTGCTCTCAGCTCTTGATCGCCTCAACACTGAAGTCTGGGACAGTGGGCAGGTTGGTGACCTGATGGTGCTGCCTCCAAGCTCCCCTTCTGATGCCGATTCATGGGCTGGGTCTTACCTCAGTAGTGGGAATTGTGATTAGTTGAAGGATGATGTCAATCAGATCCTTGGCAATGCAGCTTGCTAGGAGCTTTCATGGCATCTTTTCCTTGGTGACAGTGACCATCTTCTTAGAGTGTTTGGTGGCTTTCCTGCCCTCATGGCCACTGGGCAAAAGACCCTGTCAAGGTGAGTGCAGGTTGAACAGAGTTTCCTACCAGCTGAGGTGGAGGACTGGTCCCATCCTTGGTGCTTGGAGGAGTCAGTGACCTGAAGGATCTTCTTTCCAAGATCAGCCTTCAGGTGGTCAGCCCAGTGTTTCCAGCTCTGTTTTGTAAACGCCAAGCAGTGCGGATGGGCCTGTACGATGTGTCCCTCACTCAGGCAGATGAGGCAGAGGGAATGACCATAGGAAGGAGGAAGCCTGCTATTGTACCTGGCAAAACTCTGAAAAGTCACCAAGGACTCCACTGTGGTAGATAGGGAATGCGAGAAAGAAACAGGAAGGCCCAGGCAACTTGGGAAAAGGATACAGGTAGTGATGGAAGTAGGTAGGAAAAATATTTGTGTGGGTTTTTTTTTTAAGGTAAAGAATTAAAAATGGGTCTGTGAAGGAGGAAGAGAAGCAGAAAAGAGAATGTGTGGGTTTCTGGAGGGAAGTTAATGATAGGTACTTAAGTGAAGGAGAGAAGCATTTTCCGAGGTAGGCGTGAAGGTGATTGAAAAGGAACTGAAGCAATGGATGGGAGTCTTTCCCTATGCTCTCCTGGAACAGGAAGGAGTGGGGCTCCTGCCCATTCAAAAAATTAGCAAAAAAAGCTTCCCAACAACAGACTCTGTGCAGGCACAAAGCTCATATGTGTGATGCACAGAGACCACAAAGAAATTGTCTGGTACAAGGGCTGTTTTTAGGGACATATTAAATATTTTGGTAAGACGGTCAGCATGTTGCTGTTAATTCTATCAACTTCACTGAACTTTTCTTTGGGGTGAATTTTGCTTCCTGCCCTTACAATTGCTCATTCCCACAACCTTTGGCAGGATTGCAATATCAATGAGATCACTGTTTGCTCCATGGTGTTTAAAGAAACATGATGCAGCCAGATTGTTTTCAGCATTGTCATATTATTTAACCAATATGTCATGTGGGTTTACATTATTGTAAAAGAAAAGTTGGACTTCTGGTTGTTGGTGATTATAGCAAATACTTAGACTACAAGTAAGGAGACGGCTTTTAGCGTGCCCTACACTGGAGCATGAAATGAGTAAAATTCATTATGTTCTGGCACAGACTAACCCTGCTTAGCTCCCTGAAGAAAGTGAAAAAGCAAAATCAGGGGACAAGATGCTTCTGATACAATCTTGGACAGGATCTCTGACTTTGCAACAGATCATTGCCTTGTTCAGTTGTTACAGAAAGTGGTACAAGCGCCATGTGAGTGGGGAGTGGGGTGGCTTCAAGGAGCTCTGCCCTTGAGGTCATGTGCTCAATTATCTCCTACCCCGGGCATCCATACATCTGGCATGGATGTTTGCAGAAAGGGGCCTTTTTCGCACACTGGGCTTCCATGCAACTCTGCAAGGGGCCCCCCTGCTCCAGAATCCTGAGCTATCAAGATGCCACAGCATGTGGAGACTGGCATGCACATTACTGGGCATGTGAAGGACCCCTCTGTGTTCACAATATATGTGTAGATAGCAGTGTGGAAGGACAAATCAGTATACACAGAATCAGGGCTCCAGCTATCCTGCGTGGCTTCGCCCCTTGCTCAAGCATCGCTTTTTAGCACTTTTTAGAATGACTGAATAGAACAGACTTTTCCAACCTGGCCGCCTTCAGATCTTTTGGACGGCAGTACCTGTCAGCCCCCATTGGTGCAGTCAACAGCCAGAGATGTGAATTGGAGTTTGAGACATCTGGGGAGGATCTGGTTGGGGAGACTGGAATAGGGCTTATGTGACAACAGATTTTGTGTTCAGCTGAGATCTGCCAAGTACAGCTGCTCTGGTTAATGCAGTTTTGTGAGGATGGAAACTGCTACTTGAAAAATGTCTTAATCCGCCCCCCCCAATAAATAAATATTTATGTATATTGTGCCATCAGCATACATACTTTCTTACAAATTCTGACAGCAGAAGAAGGGGAAGGGATGGTAGATGGTGGATGTTCTAGTTAGATGGACTTTGGTTTAGGTATAGCAAATCTTGCAAGTTTTGGATTTTGGCCCCAAACAGTTAACAGAAACGCAGGGATTTTCAGAGATTTGAAAAGTGTAGCTGAGGTGGCATCCTGCAGGTGTTCTAGAAGGCAGTTCCATGTATCAAGGGGCAACAAGATGAAAGGGTGGTGTTTTCATGGATCAATTTTAAGGACTGCTATTGACCTTTCAGTGGCCTGTGATCAGTTTGCCTGAAGGACTACCTTTGTCCAGGCCTTAAAATCAGCCACAGATGTCCAGCTATAAAGATCTGCCAATAAAATCAATGAGATTAGCAGGGAGATGATGCAGAGCCTTTTCAGTAGTGGCCTCACATCTATGAAACAGCATCCTAAAAGAAGCACCTTTGGCTCTCTGTGTTAGATTTTAAGTGGGTTTTAAAGGACTTTTATTTCAATCCAATTGTTATTGAAATTGACTTAGATTTCTACTATTATTTATCCTACTTTTAGCAGTAACATACTTTCCATTGGTCTAATTGGCTTTTTAAAATACTGCTGCTTTTAAAGGGTTTTAAAGGGCATATATTTTGCATGTTTTATGATACTAAGTGTTAGCTGCCTTGAGAAAACCTTGTTTTGAATAGATGGAAAGGATCAGGGACCTTCAGAAAGCTGGCAGGAGTGAAACTAGAAGGGTGCAGTTTGCAGGCAAGGCTGTGTCTCCTTGATATAAGATCAGAGAGGCATGGTAAGGAAAAGCCATTGAGCATTTTGGAGGTAAAACGCTTGTGCTGGATTGGAAAGCCAGAATACAGGAAGCCAGAGCTGGGCTTTAAGGAGCTGCATCATGGGTTCACAATTCTTAACTGAATACAAGCCTTTGCAGCAATAGGGACTGAAAAGCAGTGGAGGCCTGAGAAAGAGCTAGGCTATAAGAAACAACAAAGGTCACACAGGACCGCAGCTCCAGAATGGGGAATGTACACATATGTGGTACATCTGGAGTAGGTGCAGGAGCATTTACATGCAAGCTCTATTTTCTCTGCATGCTTAGGCTACATGTGAACGTGGCCAAAAAATCAGTGTTAAAAAGAACAAGAACCATTTCCTGGTTCAGAAAGTTCATGGGAAGAGCTATGAGGAACCAAGGCTCTTGCAAGGTTTACAGTTTATATTATTGCATAATATAAACTGTATATTATACAGTGTATTATATAGTATATTAATTCATATATGCTGCAGCAGCTCAGCTCCATAAATTCAGGCAAACAGAATCTGTCTCATCAGCCTATTTTTCTTGTTAAAGAAAAGTGGTGTTATAGAAAGCTACGGACTTGTGCTCTGCTATCACAGGAGAATCCACAATGGCCTACTGCTCTGCACAAAAGCTGAAAAAGGTACCTCGTGGCCGAGGCAACACCATACCAGTTCCAAACACAGAGGCTGCTGAACAGTGCTTCCAAGTGGCACCATGCTTCTTAACATATAAAATCTGTTTCTTCCATGATAGTGAAGCATCTGATTGCAAGGACATCTGTTGGCCCTGATGGTATGGGACCTTCACCAACCTTCACCAAACTAGTGCCATTCAAACTGTGGGACTCTCACTCCCACCGCCTTTGCTCCTGTGGTGTTGGTCAAGTGGAGGACATCACGCATAGCATGCTCCACTGCCCCATTTACAGCGAGATCAGGACCAAATGATTAAAGGTAGAAGCATTAAAGGCTCAGACCTTGAAAAACTATTCTACCTCCTTGCAGACATGTTCCCAATGGTTAGCAACCAAGTTGCCACCTCTGCCCTGCTCTCATTTAAACTCAGAAAGAAAATTTTAAACTCTCAGCTGTAGCATTGGCCCTTTTTGTTGTAACCTTTTATTTATAACTTTTAGTATTTTATTTTATAATTTTACAATCTTATCATTCTATCATTACCATGTCTTGGTATTTTATGGCACTTTTATGTTATGTTATGACTTATGCTTTCAACAGTAAACTTGCTTGCTTGCTTGCTTATACTCCCACCATCCCCAGTCAACAGGGGATGATTGGTGCTATAGCTCAATACATCTGGAAGGCAGAAAATTGTGGAAGGCTGCCTGCACCACTAGCCGGGATAATGATACAGCCTTCGTATGGAGACTTGCCATGATGAAGGAATAGTTTTCCATAGAGACTGTATATATAATTTTTGATACAACCTCCAGAAAGCAATTATTCATAAAGGAAGGTGGATCAAAAGGTCATCTCTTTTTCTTATAGTTCAAAAGCTGACATGAGGGAAGAAAGAGAAAAATGCCACCCTCTGTGCTGTATATCTAGTTTGCTTCCTGAAATGCCAGTAATGCAATATGAGAAACATGTTTACAGAATATTTCAAACCCTCATGAATCTTGTGAAGGAAAATATAGCAAAGGGCAGCAACTCTCCAGTCTTTATACATGATATGGGTGTAACTGATGATACAAGAATACTACATCTCCATCTGTGCAGAAGTTGGTCTAAAAATAAATATCACAATGATTAGATCATTGTTTTTTACGGTTTGGGAGCAATCATGTCAGCAATCCCATAAATGCCAGAGGGTGAAGCAATATATTGCCACAAACCAATGATAATAGGTAAGCGGGACTACAGATCCAAGACCTCCCATGTTATGTGGTATAGAAGCAGTTCTAATGCCCTACACATGCCACTGAGTAAACAGAATGAGTAACTGAAAGCACAATCCTATATATGTCTGCTCAGAAACAAGCCCATGGAGTTCAAGGGACTTGTTCCTAGGTAAATGGATATAATGGCAACATGATGCCTTTGTATGGAACTGGAATTATCCCTCCAGCCCTCCCCCCCAAATACTTATTTTCAGATGTTCACTGGATATGTGAATTTTTGTCTGTCAGCATTGGCATTTAAGATTTCCGTATTCTGCTGTCAATAATGTTTGACAATATTTGACAGCCAATATGTGGTAGCAGTCAATTTTTAACTTCATCTGAGCTACAGCAGTCTGCTGAAAGGACCTGACAGCTGGCATGCAGTCCTGAACAGGACTTAACATCTCTCAGTCAGAATTTGGTATAAATTGAGATCCTACATGCACCTGATGTCAAATTTGGCAGAATCTGAAAGATGACTTGCAGTAGAATCTAGAAAATTATAAATGAACTTCATTCTTTTCTCCATGTAACTAATCAAATAGTAGATCATTAAATTCAAATGACATATTTTTCAAAGTAAATTTTAATATTAAATCCCGAATTCAGAAAGTTAAATTTTTGTTTCAAGTCTAACTGTAGGCATGAGACCTTTCTTTAATTTAATCATGTCTTTACTTTTTCAAGGCTTCATTCTGTTTCTCATAGTTTTTGTTATACTTTTTGGAAACACATGTTAACTTAAGTGGATCAAGAAAACTTCAGCTACCTCTGGGTCACAGAATATGTTTTAGCTTAGTTTGGTGTTGGTTTTAGGCATGTGTGAGGAATCTAACAGGGGACTGGAAAACAAATTTTCTCAAGTTGATTCCATGGATTCTGTTCCATGAGACAAGCATGAAACAAGCTGTCAGAAGATTCAGGATGATCCAAGTGAAGGGTGTGCTTACGCAATGAGAGGATTATGATTCCATGCTGCTCATACTAAATGCTACAACATGAGGAGCAAGAATGACTCAATTCTAATGAGTCAGGCTCAGTTTGCAGTTTGACCAAATCAAGTTCATTTGTGCAAATTTGCACTAGACAAGCATAGATCTTGGTTCCAAATTTGTGCAAATACTTCTAGCAATTTCCTGGGAGCTGAACCTTCTCCACCGAGTTGGCTTCCTTTTGTCTGTCAGGACAGACATGTGTTTGCAACTGCAAGTTTCTAGCGTTACACATCCCTAGACTAGTGTTTCTCACGCACCCCTAATTATACAGAAGCTATTCTTAATACAGCTTTTTCTCTACTACAGAGAAATTGTATGAAGTTACTTTCTACTAAGATCACTGGTCCATAAACATCTGTACTTCAACTTGCAGTAGCTACTTGAATACCTTTGAATTTGGGTGTGCTGAGGGCAGACCTCCGCTTTGCCTGTGAAATATGATTTCTCCCCAAAAAGAAAAATCCTCCCTCTCATGGGTAATTCACACGGTCAGTGCTAACAGGATTGAATCCAAAATGGGACTATTGGGAAAGAAGGTGGTAGCGGGATGCTCAGGAGAACACCACAGTTTATGGAAATTTAGGAGAAAATACTTTTTAAAGATGCTAAAAGATAAATTTTCCTACAAAATAGAGAACTGAGTACACTCAGGAGCAGGCCATAAAAAAGAAAAGGTGGGAAAAGAGTGGTGGTAGAATGAAATAGGTTGGAGATGGCATGTCTTTTTGGAACGTAAAACAGATGGTCACAAGAAACGTGGCAATGTGTTGTTGCAGGCCCCACTTCTTATCATATGCTGTATTTATCATAACCAGAGACCTATGAGTTGCATGCATATGTGTCTCGTTTGCTGCTCTCACAAGCTGTTGCAATCCTTTGACGGAAAGGGGAACATAGAGCTGATAATGATCTAACTGGTCAATAAAGGTGATGACAGAAGGCTCTGTGCAACACAGGGACAGCAGTAAGGCTCTTCCAGACTGAGGAAGCGAGTCTATAAAGCAATGGTGGAGTGTTACAGGACAACGGCTGCGGGTTGGCTCCCAGGGACAGCCGGACTGGAAAGGGCCCTGGCTTAAGTCCTGGCAGCTGGAGTGGACAGAACAGGGCGACATGGACCTGCCACCTAATTCACTACAAGGCGTATGATCTTATAGTGAATTTTAAGAGGACGTCAGGTTGCCCTGAACCAGAAATGGGCATTGCTAGCACACCAACTGAAGCTGAACATAGGGACTGCTCCTCACCACTGAGGCCTTGCGGGCTTCTAGTGTCAGTGTAGATTCGGGGGACTTGTAATAAAGATTTCTCTACTCATAGACACAGTGTATCATGAACAAGGAGCAATTCATTAAGAGCATAAAACACAGTTGAGCTTGGGGCCTCCTACTACAGTCAGCCATCTTGTAACAGTATCAAACAACCAGAATGCCTTCCCAACCCCTCTAGGAGGCCCATACCCATCCTACAACAATTGAGTCTTCCTCTGTCACAGTCTGATTTCATGCGGTTTACTACAAGGGGGAAACCCCAAAGCAACACACTTGCTGCTTCGAAGGGAATGTTACCCACCCAAACTACAGCGACTTCCTAATCCTGAAAACCAGTGACTGCTTTCTTCACATTTTTCCTACCTCTGCACTTCTCTTTATCTCGTTAAGCAGCCTGAACTCTCCTCTCTGGATGAAGCAGCTTGTACCAGGTCTTATGCTCTGCCGTGCCATCGTATTTTGTTCTGGGCCATGCATGTCCTATGCCAGGGGTGGCCAAACTGAGGCTCGGGAGCTGCATGCGGCTCTTTGAGTTTATTTTGCAGCTTGCCACTCATGGTCCAGGGTTCTTGTGGGCACCCCCCTGCCACTCACTGCCTGCCTCTGCCACCCACTTGCTGCCCGCCACTGCAGCCATCCACCGGCACCCACTTGCGGCTTTCAAGCATCCAAGATTTACCGTATGTGGCTCCTCTGTTGGGCAAGTCTGGCCACTCCTGGTATATGTCATAAATGTGACATCACTCCTAGCTGGGCCTCAGATTGTCACCTTTGTCATTGCTTCTGTGATCTGTTGCCCATGCAGAAACTCACATGCAGAAGTAAAACAAGCAAACAAGCCATCTCAGTGTTTTGGCATTATTTGTATGCTACGCTATAAAGGAGCTACTCATTGGAATACTAAGAAAGATAAACATATGGCAAACCTCTAAAGCCTGTTTCTGGAAACCTGCTTGGAGAGAACAGCTAATCCAT
Organism: Varanus komodoensis; assembly: GCF_004798865.1. Classification (NCBI taxonomy): domain Eukaryota; kingdom Metazoa; phylum Chordata; class Lepidosauria; order Squamata; family Varanidae; genus Varanus; species Varanus komodoensis. Next base: position 47,246,812 of record NW_025335268.1, on the reverse strand, counting down.
TGTTCTGAGTCTGAAAAATATTATGAGTCTGGAGTGGGAAATGGCTGTGGAATGAAATCCAAGAAAACAAAGTTCAGGGAGCAAAAATTCACAGTGGCTATCCCAAAACAGGCACAGAAGCCCAATCCTAGAAGAAAAAGAGCAGGCATGTAGAAGGCATGTCTGTGGGGATGATGGGATGGTGTGGTTCAGTCACAGAACTCAGTCACCCCAGCGTGAGCCCTCGAGAAACAGAAATGTCTGCCAACATAAGATGTTGTTTCCCCTTGGACTGATGGGTAGAGCAGCTTTTAGAGATCAGAAGAAAGTCAGCAGGTGTTAGGGCAACACAGTGTATCATTAAATGGTTGAGGAATAGTTGGAAATGGAAAATGAACCAATCTTTATTTACAGCTGGCTTTGTAAATTAAAGGAAGAAAAGATAGGCAGATGGCAAGTTAATGTCCTTGTACAGCAGTGCTCCTACCAATACAAAGACAAAGAAAACTATGATTTGGGGTGTGGGGAAAACAGCATATTCACAAAAATTGCCCACACATGTCCTTCAGTCACCAGACCTTGCTTATACTTAAACAGAGTTATACTTCATAAAAGACCTTCCATGTTTGCAAGTCAGACCCAGAATTCACCTGGTGCATGTATATCCCAACCAGCAATTTTAAAATGTTCAATCACTCAGATTTGCCAAGAGCTTGACTCTGCTATTGAATCAGATTCTACTGGGGAGACGCCATCGATGCCGTTGAGTCCACAATTAATGGATTAATTTCAGTTGTTGTGGCCTGATGATGTGGACAAGGTGCTTGGACAAGTACGTCCTACCACTTACTTACTAGACCCATGCTCATCTTGGCTACTTAAGAAAGCCAAGGACGGGATTGGGACCTGGATCCTGGAGGTGGTCAACGCCTCTTTAAGAGATGGCAGGGTACCTGCCCCTTTAAAGGAGGTGGTAGTCCGGCCAGTCTTAAAGAAGGCATCCCTGGATCCAGAGGTGGCCGCCAATTATAGACAGGTGGCCAACATCCCGTTCCTGGGCAAGGTGCTAGAGCGGGTGTTGGCGGGACAACTCCAAGCTGAAACTGATTATCTGGACCCATTTCAGTCCGGCTTCAGACCCGGGTATGGCACTGAATCTGCCTTGGTCGTCCTGTATGATGACCTGTGCAGGGAGAGAGACAGGGGGAGTGTGTCCCTGTTGGTTCTCCTGGACCTCTCAGCGGCTTTTGATACCATCGACCATGGTATCCTTCTGAATAGGCTAGCAGGATTGGGAGTTGGAGGCACCGCGTGGCGGTGATTCCGCTCCTATCTCAATGGCCGATTCCAGAAGGTGGTGCTGGGGGACTATGGCTCTGCGCCATGGCAGCTATGCCATGGAGTTCCGCAGGGGTCTATTCTGTCCCCCTTGCTATTTAACATCTACATGAAACCGCTGGGAGAGGTCATCAGGAGGTGTGGGCTTCGGAATCATCAGTACGCTGATGATACCCAGCTCTACCTCTCATTTTCCACCAATCCAGGTGAGGCAGAGGCTGTGCTGAACCGGTGCCTGGTCGAGGTGATGGGCTGGATGAGGGCCAATAAACTGAAGCTCAATCCAGACAAGACAGAGGTCCTGTTGGTGGGTGGCTCGGGCCTTGGGATGGGGACTTGGGTCTTGTCCTAAATGGGGTTGCACTCCCTCTGAGGGACAGGGTTCGCAGCTTAGGAGTGCTCTCGACCCTGAGCTGTCTCTAAGAAGCACAGGTGACGGCGGTGGTGAGGAGCGCCTTCCTTCAGCTTCGGCTGATACATCAGCTGCATCCCTTCCTGGAGAACGACTGCCTGGCGACAGTGACACACGTGCTGGTAACTTCCCGATTAGATTTCTGTAACGCGCTCTACGTGGGGCTACCCTTGAAGACGGTCCGGATACTTGGTGCAGAATAGAGCTGCCAGGTTGCTGACGGGGACTGGGCGTTGTTCTCATATAACCCAAGTTCTCTGTCAGCTCCACTGGCTCCCGATTGAAGTCCGGGCCCAATTCAAGGTGTTGGTTATCACCTATAAAGCCCTAACCGGCTTGGGACCTGGATATCTAAAGAAACACTTGCGCCCATATATGCCCTCCCATACCTTGAGATCAGCAACGGATGCCCTTCTCCGGGAACCCTCTGTGAATGATATTAGGAGGGTGAGTACCCGGAGGAGGGCTTTCTCTGTGGTGGCACCCCATCTATGGAATGTTCTCCCCAGAGAGGGCTGCCTGGCGCCATCGTTATTTGTTTTTTGGCACCAGGCTAAGACCTTTTTATTTAAAACTTATTTTAATTGCTAAATTATTGTATTAATTAGGATTTTAACATTTTTAGCCGAGAATGCACCGGGGTTTTTTAAATGTTGTTGGTTTTTTTTCCTTTTAAATTGTTATATTATTATTATTTATGTATGTTTTTATGTATTCTTTGTGAGCCGCCCCGAGGCTTTGTTGCGATGGGGGCAGCATAGAAATGTTTTAAATAAATAAATAAATAAATAAACTATTAGGAAAACTTTTCTAGATAGACTGATCTGACAAGTAACCACTGCAAATCATCTCCATAACCACAGGATGCTAGCACACACCTACTTCATGAAAGGTGCTCCCTGGGTCTGTTGGAACCGTTGCCTCCATGAACTGAGAGTGCAAACTGGAGTGTGTCCAAGATTATCCTGCAGCTACGCATTAGAGGGGAAGATAGATAAATGTTCGCTAGCAAGCTTTAGGGCCTCAGTCTTCTCCCCAAGGAGCCCCTCATAAACACAGTTTGGAAATGACTGTCCTAAAATGTTTGATTTTGCTTGAAACTGGATGCTATAGTGACAAAGACTGCTGCCAGAAATGGCAACTCTGCATTGATTTCTCCACTAATCCCTCGAAACATCTTGTGAAACTCTGTATGTAGTGTTCATTTATTCAGGCTTTCTTTGGATTGGACCTCTGAAAGGTTTCCAGCTGACAAACATTGGTAAATCCTGGGATTTACACAGTTAGAAGGTTGATACTGAGTTTCGTCTAGTTGAGAGAGGTAAATATTTAGTCCCAGCTATTTTTATCTAAGCTGTACTTGGACAAGTGCCAGAGTAAAGCATCAAAGCAAGGCAAGACCCAAAGGCACACTGCGAACTCAACTGCTCCCCTCTGACCATTTCTTTCTCCCCTGCAACCCAACAGTTTTCTATAGAGATACACACATGGCAAGTGGAATTCTGCGCAGGACTACAATGAATTGAAGCTGACAGGCATGGCTGGAAGTTGTAATTGCTTTTTCTTTGTACTTACTAAAGGGAAAAGCAAGGTATTAAAATCCTTTATGAGTGCATACTGTTGAATGGGTTTTTTCTCATTATGCACTCATACGGCCAAGAAGCTGTGATAGAGTTCAATCTTACAACTGTCCACTTGAGCGTTGGATGTTAAGAAGTTACTTGCAGAGGTCAGTCCTTTAGCAGGTACAAACTCACCCACAGTATAAGAGTCGATGAGAGCCGTGCTTCTGAAGGAGTGGAATCAGGGCTTTCTCCTACTGCCTCTTTGGCCTATGAACTAAGTGAAATATAAAATCCCTGAATGCTAAACAGCTGCACTCACATCTGTTGTATATGTTAGACAAAGCAAACAAAGAGTACTCATCCACCTAATCCAGTGTGCATCATCACAGACAACAAGCAGGTGGATTTAAATTTCTTAACAAAGAACAGTTTGAGCAGATATCCTGAAGACCCATCTTAAGAGCTATCCAAGGAACATCCAGGCAAACTTATCTTGTTGACTCTGTACAAATTGTTCTTTTTCAGGGCAAAATATATATAGAGAGAATCCCAGAGCAGCTTGTCATGCGCAGTTTGGTATTACTTGCTTTCTCTGCGTTGTTCCCTACCATGCAGGTAGGTAATACCATATCATTTAAAGAGGGGGACGGACATCTGTATAGCTATAAAAATGGCTGCACTTACAAAAGCTAGCCTGGGCTGCATGGAGCAGAAACATTACTAAAGAGATGGTATGTTCTCATATTTACTTCTTGGGAGTACCGTGCAGATACCAAATAAATCCATAACGGATATGCATATTTTGTTATTCTTATAACTTCATACACACACTCAGCAACACTTAGGTACGTGTAAATGTACTGTGCAGATCACAGCTTCAGACTGATAGCTACGGCTCTCCAGGACAAGACAGTGTGTGTTCTTTGCAGCAGGGGTGTTTCCCCCTGAATAAATTTATCATGTTAAACTTGCAAAAACTAGTGTAGACCCATAAAAAACTTCCACAATTTGTGTCAGGATAAATTGGGTACCCATCCGCATATGCATCTGAGTGCATATTTTCTCCATTTGCACTGCTTTGCTTTTAATGGGATGTACATCTGGATTAACGCTTGGATGTGCATTCCATTGCCAGCAATGCAAAGAAGACATCATCTGAATTTGGATGTGCACTTGAGTGCAGATGTTGTCTACACTGCACAGCTGTTGGTGGAATGCATACATGAATACATGTCTGATTTGAGAGTGCATTCCATTGAAAAGCAATGTCATGCCAATTGACCCCATCTGCCCTTGGAAACACATATGGTTGTGCATTCAATTTATCTTGGAGTCCTTTCAGCAAGTCATTTAAGGGATTCTTCGAGTGTATCTGTGGAGACTCCTCTGACACCAGCCCAGTAGCAAAGCTGGGTAATTTTCAGCCCTGGACTTCATTGCCTTGAGGTGCGCAGGGGCGGAGGCAGGCCTTACGTGGCCATGATGTATATCACTCCAGTCCTGAAGCCCACAACTAAAGTTGTCTTCCCCTGGCTCCTCCAATGCTACCCCACAGCTTAGCCCTGCAACTGCATTTTGCAGATATCATGCCTACTGCAAAAACCTTACCGGCAATCCTGATTTATAAATCTTCGCTGACCATGTGCAGCTTTGCATTCCAAACTCACTTAAATCATATTGCCATGATTCTTAAATGAAGACCGGAATCAATGGAGATGGTTCCCGCACTTGGCACTGGTTGATCGTTTGGGGGCTGCTAGGCTGTGGGGCCCTGAAGCTGAGCCCCAAGATCTCGCTCTAGTTACACCATTGCACCAGAAAGGTTTCAAATGGCAGCCCCCCTGCAGTTGAAAAGATAAATTGCATGGGTGGGTGGGGAAGAAACTGTGCTTGGAGGAGGTGTGCCTGGAAATATGCATGCTCCAAGTCCAACTTTTCTTATATTCAGCCCAATCAGGGGCTTTTTCCTTTACTGTCCCAGCACACGGAGGGGAACTTTGGCTCAAGCTCAAGCCACCTCCTGTTCAGATGCATAGAATCTGTTTTGTGTTCGTGTAGGTAAGAGCATAAGCAAATAGTTTGAAATGTTCAGCATTCATTTGTCCATGTGGAATGGCAGAGGACCAGAGAACATGTGCTTGCCCCTTTGGTCCTTTAAATTCCAAACCTAATCTTGCCTTGTTAAAGCCCAGGCAGATGTGGGGAAAGGGAGCCATGAGCCCAAAGAGAGAATTATTGGCATAGTCGAGATCCCCCAGTTCCCGAGGGCCCTGGAGCTCTGTCACAGCAGTTAAGAATGGCTTTGTTATGGAGACAGGATTTGGCTGAGGAATATCTGAGGGAAGCAAAGCCATTGAACAAAAACAAAAACAAATCATGCAGATTGGGACAGTGTGGAAAGTGAAGAAGGAAGGAGCTTGGATGAACTACTTTCTAAAGACCATGTAAGGACACATTTAACACATGCCTCTGACTACTAGACACAGCTTCTGACAGACAATTGAAAAAAGAATGGAAACCTTGGCTAGAGACCATCCCAAGGCCAGCCTGCACTTTTCAGGCAGGGATGTTTTGCCCTGTCGAAGATTTTAACTGACGGTGTCCCTTACACACTTGCTGACTGTGGTACCTACAGCGGCTTCCTCTTGCCTCTTGGCAGGCATTCCCTCTTCTGTTTCCCAGTGACGATCATTTCTGCTGCTTTTCCATTGGCCTGCGTGCCCTCACCAGTGTCTGGCAGCTTTTCCTGTGGAAATAAAAAACATGAGCAGCAGCAGCAGCAGCAGACATATTTGGTAATGCTTTACTTTGGAGTTTCCTGTTCAGAAGGCATTTTGCTTCAGCTGCAAATGGTTAGAATAAAGTTGGGTGGAGAGAGGGAAGGACAGAGAAAATATTTTGGAACTTATTCTAGACAGGCCTTAATGCTTACACAATTTTCTCTGTAAGTCAGCTGAAGAAAGGCAGAACACGAAGAAGGTTTATTATTCAACTGGAAGGGATAATCAAGTAACTAGACAAATTAGATTACCCGTCTTGATGAAGATTAAATTTCAGGGCAGTTAGTCTTTCGAACATTACCTGGCCCTACGATGCCACCATCGCCTGTACCTCCCAAGTGTTAATTTAAAAATAAAACTCAGCACTGCAACATCAGTAAAGTATTTAAGCAGCTTATGAGGGAAACAGTCTGTTCATAAAGCACAATGCCCTTATTTATCAGGCCACTGTTGGGATTCTTCTACTTAAATCAGTCAAATATTTGAAACAATCAAACCCACTTTTCTGGAAATAAATGAAGTCCAATCATGAGTAGGTTCTATAGCCTATCTGAAGGGGTCAAGAACCAGAGGCCCTGGGGCTAAATTGCAATTTAACTCATTGACTGGGTTCAGATAAGAACCCACCTTCAAGGGCTGAGTATGGGTTGAGTGAGTGTTGTCACTGAACTATGAAACATGGGTTATCATGCTGTTTGAATGCAGCTGCTATAATTGGTTTGTTAATCACAAACGACCCATGATGAAAACTCATGGTTTCCTGTGGGTTGTTGTTCACCATGGTTTGTTATCTTGGCTGGATTCAGAAAACATGTTTCAACAACAGACCAAAGTTCAACAACAACCTATGTTCAACCTTTGAGTGCTGGTTATTATGTTGTCTAAACCCAGTAACAGACACCCTATGGCAAAGGGTTCCATAGGTTGGTTGTGATTTGTGTCAAGATTTACTTCATTTCATTTGTCTTAAATATGCTACATAGCTTCAGCTACAGTGGATGGCCAATAGCTTTTCTGCATTTTGAGAAATAATGAATGTATGACCTTGTTTCCTTTTTTTCCATCTTGGTCACGACTGCATAAAAATTTCTATCATTTACCATGGATATTTGCTAAGGTATCACAAACAGTTCCCTATTTTGAATTTTGCCAGGCAGGTGTTTTTTTTTTTTTTTTTTACCTGGAGAAAAAAAAAATTAAGGGAAGACACAAAATATACATTCTTCAATGTGTCAGGTCTTCAGAAGGACTGTCCTACAGGAGATGGTGCAGAATTGTTTTCTTTTGCTCCAGAGGGCAGCACTGGAACTATTTGTGGATCTTGTAGGGAAGTAGTTTGGTTAAATATTAGGAGACAGTAGTTCATGGTCTTAGTTGGTGGGCAGTGGAATGCAGATTGGTTGGCTTTCCTCTGCTGAAAGCATTAAGCAGAGGCTGGGATAGCCATCTTTCAAAGAAACTGTAAATGCATCTTGATTGCAGATCTAACATTAAGTTTGGTGCTGGACTAGATAACTCCCAAAACCTTCTGATTTGTGATTCTATGTTTATTTTATATTAGCTAAAAGGTTTCCATTTGCTGATTCCATACACACAACATAGTCTTCTTCCATCCTTATTAGGTTAATGATAGTATAAACCTACAGCTTTCAAGGACACATATTATTGGATCCTTCCTCCACTTGGTGCCCTCCAAAAGTTTTAGACTTCAGCTCCTATGCACTGCCATCACCATGACCAATGGTTGGGAGTGCTGGGAGTTGTAGTCCAAAACATCTGGAAGCCACCTGGTTGGGGGAGCTGATTTATAGCATGAACTACTCAGAAATATGAGATAATTTCTGAAGTGCCAAGAATCTCTCATTCTCTCCTCTTTTTTCAAAGAATTGCAACTGGATGTAGAAAAAAATACCTCAGAAGTATTATTTGAAATAATTTGTCTCACCGAAGAGTAATTTTCTTCTGAAATCCAAAGTATTCATTGGAACTCCCTGCTGTCTTCATGACTAAGAACAGTCATTTCTTTTAATTTCTTCTGCCCGATGTTGCAAATTCTTTGTTTCAATCCAAACCCAGAAGTTTGAAAGACAAAAATAAACTTTAGTGGCAGATTCTTTGGAATGTTAGTCTTCAGTCCCTAGGAATGTTTGACTCTGGAGAATCTTCTGAGTTGGAAGAGGTTGGATCCTTCAGATGCATTCCAGGTTTCCAAGGCCATTGTTCATACATCATTTACTCCCAGTGGTGTTTTACCATTCGGTCATTTTTACAAGTGTATCTGCAGGACTGCTGTAGGTTTTACTCTCTCTGTGCTGTTATGTTGCTAATTGTAGGTCAATGTTGATGCAGAGAAGGAACATTCAGTGGCAGCAATGGTGAAAAGGGGAAAGAAATACTACAATGGAAAGTCTTTGGTGCCTAAAATAATAAACATATATGTGTATCTTTGTTAAAAGAAAGTAACTTAAGAAAGATTAGGGAGGGTTTAGTGGGTAAACTATTATTTAAATGGTCTTCATAGAAGTAACTTTATGGAAAGTTGCTTTATGTAGCTGTCACCCTATATTTATCATAGGAGGGCATGCTGCATATAAATTGAAATGCATATATACGCAGCTACATATACATACCTTTGGTTTCCCCTATTAGCCTTTTCCCAAAGTTCCAATCAAGTTATACTATGACTATTTTTACAAAATGCAAACCATAGGGAGTATAATCTAACAATTTAGGGTGACAGTCCTATGCCTGGTGGAGTTTTTAGGCAGCATAGGAAGTATTGGATCTCTCCCTCCAAGGTCAGTGAGAGTATTCCAGCCTTGGAGGAGAAGATCTGACCTTGGAGCCCTCCTTCCAGGTCCTGTGAAAAGTTTCATAACACTGCCTTCCTTGGATTAGTGCTCCAGAGCTGGGAGAAGTGAAAAGGCCATGAATCTGTCCCCAATTTGTGGAAAATTAATGCCAGCTCTGGGGTGGTGTAAATAATTTTCATTTCATGGCTTTCAGAGGAAGGAAAATAGTGTGAAGAAGTTGCATGGGAATGGGAAGGAGAAGGCTACTCATCCCTCACTCCTTCTATGCTACCCCTAAGAATCCAGCAAGGCTCTAGATATGTTGAGAGCATTCTAACTTGGCAGGAAGAATTGTCCTGTCAAGTTTCATTGATTTCAAAGAATAGTCAAGCTTGTGGATTAAAAGTGTTTAATTTTGGCTGGATCATGCCACACTGCATATTATAATAGAACATAATGGTTATGATGCCAGAGCTGACGAGACCACCTTAAAACAGTGTCACAGAATATTTTTCTTCATTCAGTGCTTGATATTTTTATTTTACAGATGGCAATAGTAAGATTCCACAAGACTTCAAGTAACTGAAGAACATTCTTTTTTCAACCACATCCTTATTTTCAGGTGTAGATTTGGTTTACTATTCCTTTGATGTACTTACTGCTTTTGGTTGGCACTCATTTTTACATTCCTCTAGGACATCTGATGGCATGACTGTGACTGGCTGAACAGGATACAAGTTTGTTCTTTCCTTAGAAATATCAAGATGTACCAGGGAATCAGGTTCACTTTGCTGTCGTATATTATACTCCAGTTGCTTAATGGAAACAAATGGATGCTTGTTCTTCTTAGTAGCGGAATTATCTTGTTTTTGCTGCATAGAAAGTAAATACAAAAATATTGCCATTCTTGCCAGCTAGCAAAGGATAGATATTGACAACACTTTTTCCAGAGTAAAATGTGTTTATATGTTCTTTGTATGATGTTGAAATGAGTTAATTCAAATGACTTGCATGTGCCATGACCATTGGTTAAGAAGCTGGCCATGAACACTGTCTGTGCTTATGTATGAAAAGATACTCAAATCGGTTCTACTGCAGACCTAAACTCGTTAGTCACCAAACTGAACTGAACTGAACTTACCAACCAATTTTGGTGTCCCACAGTGGCAGGGATGGAGAACAATATTGATTATTCCCTGCCCATTCTGTGTGCTAAATGACATAGTTGGGTGAAGCTACTTCATTGTCCTCATTGCTCCATTCTAGGGATGTATCTACAAGGAAAACTCAAATTTATCAGAGCTCTCCAAATTCTACCCCAAAACTCACTCAGTCTCATGCCTTTGTCAAATTACAGGCTGGAGCCGGGGAAGGGGAGGTTTGCTTAAACACCGGGGCATATTTCCCAAAATGCATGATTCAATTATATGCTTTTTCTTCATTTGCACAGCTTCTCTGTCCCCAGAAAGTGCACATTTTTTTTTCAGGTGTGGGCATGCAGCTGGATGCATTTTGGAAATGTATGATGCTCAAAAAGTGTGTACTGGGTAAATCCTGATAGAAAACTAATGGCAAAAAATCTCATTCACCCTTACTTTGCCCCTGGCTATTTTATCTTTCATTTTATGTCTCTCTTAGCAAAGAGAAAGGGGCTTGGTCTAGGCTTTCCCTTATCCTTAATATCTCAAGAACAACTGGAGAGAAGTGAAGAGCTTCCCTCCCTAGTGCTGCCTAGGGAAATCCAAGCCTTTTCTCTTGCTGTTCGTTCCCTTATATCTCACAATAAGGGACAAGTTTCCTTTGCTTGCATGAGCACTGATCCGAGCAATCCCTGGCTTTGCCCACTAGCATCAAGAGAAACTCTGGAAGAGGCTCCAAAGGCTACACTGGAAGTTGCCAAGAGCCACATTTGTGAGCTGTGGGTTGTACTCTCCCACGATATAGTTAGGGGGAGGAGCATCAGCAGCTGACAGGAGATATGTTTTCTAGAATGGAATCTTGAAATAAATATATTTAATTACATTTAATGACCCGCCCTGGCGAGTGATGCTGGCAAAGCGGACCCCATTTTTGTGGTTATATAGTATGAGCGCAATTCTAACACTCCATAGTGAGCAAAGAAGCCCCGATCGCGTATATAGCCCTACAATATAGGGATATGAAAGGCTGAAGAAGAAATATAGGAAGACAATGAACGCCTCTAGATGAGACTTTTTAACCATGGCATTTTGTTCTAACCCTATGCAAAATTAAACTGAGTCTTCATGCAATTTTAAAATATATATATTTTTAAAAAACTACAGTTCGATACTTTCTGATCCATAATCTGTAGGAGGTGTTGTGGAATGAAGGAGAATGCAGCAGCTGTGCTTGTGGAGAGTTAGGTTATGTTCTGCATACAAAAGAGGAGGAGGAGGAGGAGGAGGAGGAGGAGGAGGAGGAGGAGGAGAAACACTGCATTTTCTCCATCCCAAAAAGTCCTGAAAAAGCATCGGGTGAATACATTTTTTTGTGCTGAGTCTATATATCAAAATCTCTCTCAGAATGCACGTGATTTGTTGGACTGTGTTCCTGGGCCCAGGAACTTGCTAACCACTTGCAAGTATAGCAAGCTTTTTCTGGGCCTCTGAATCCTGCCCAAGGAACCACCTTTTCTGACAAAGAAGAAGCATTGCCCTAGACGGTGGAACAGAAGAAACAATTTGTGATAATAAAGGAACTCTGCATAGTAAATCTACCCAAGAGATTATCTTGTTCTACAATGAACAAGACACTCAGAAAAGTACACTCAGAAGAGGGTATTTCGAGGTGAGGCAAGAAAAGAGGAAATTCCTTATATTAGTATATGAGAACTAACTGTACTTCAGGCTACCAGGAAAAATAAAATGTGTTTACAACTGTTTTTTATTTTAAAAATGAACAATGTACTGTTAATGGGACAAATTTCTGTTTTAATTGTGTATGATTAAAAGAACAACTGATTGTGATGGACAATGACCTTTGCAAGGCCCAGAGTTTCCAGAAAGCATTCTGGAACAGCAAATGCCTTTAACTAAGTGCCATGGAATTCCATGTTGACTTAACCAGCATAATTCAGCATTTCTTTTAACTCACCAGAGTATCCACTGCACAAGAAATATCACGAGGCTGTCCTTCTGGGTGATGCTGAGTTAGGTTTGGTTGCCACTGGGGAGTGAAAAACGCAAAGGATAGACAGCTGACCAAAGCAAGCACGTCAGGGCAACCTATTACCACCATGAGGTTCCCTGAAGAGGCAAAAACAGGGCTGTCTTAACAGCATTATGGGCCCTGGGCAAAGCAGTGTACCGGGGCCCTTATGACAACTACAACTACTGTTAATTTTGGACGTTTTCCAAGTTTCTAAGGGTTAACATACACAGATTAGTATGGGGCCCATGGGCAAGTGCCCATCAGGCCCACGCGTTAAGACAGTCCTGGCCAAAAAGCCCCAGTGAGCCTGATGGATGGATGATTAGGCTCATCACGTGTGCATTCCTCCCTCCCCTTGCTGCCTCTAGGGGGCACTGCAGGGAGAGATGAGGCTTCTCCCTTCAATAGTCATTCACTGCAAGCCACATTTGGCTGAGAATGGCTGTTGAGCACTACCCGCTGTGCAAGCAGGGCTTGTGCCCAAGCATGGCAGACAGGGCAGGGGAGCGAGTCAGGTTCCTCAGCTCTTGCTCCAGAGGAGCCCTGATGCAGGGGATTGGGGGGGGGGGGGTGCCTGGTCCACTTTCTGGGCCAAGGGGATGCAATCAGCTGAGCAGTGCTGCTCCACTGATGCCCCCACTCCTGCTTAGGCAGGAGCATGAGAAGGGACTGGGCAGCCTGCACTAGGCTGGGACACGCTGAGAAAGGAGCATCCCTGCCTAGGCCAGGCTCAGATCAGGACAATACTGATCTGGATGGGCCAATGGTCTGACTTGGCGTAAGGCAACTTCTTAAGAAAAGCAGGAGAAGATGACTGAAACAATTCAAAGATTTTGAATAACCATTGAAAAAATCTCACATGATGACAATTCTGGCATTTGTTTGCCTGAATGGATATGACTTGAAGGTATAGCTTGCTTCTTATACATAATTTGGTGGCATTTGGTAGAAAAGGTTGGGAAAACATGCCTCTTTCTTTTAACAGATAAAGGCAAACTTTTCCTGTTTTGCAACTCTTTCTGTTCCTCTATCTTTTATGCGCACACACATGCACACAGAACACAACTGCTCAAGTTCTGCTGCTACTTTTGTGGTTGTTTTCTCTATTCCGTTACACCTGTTTTTTAAAGTATTATTATTAAAGGAAAGAGAGCTATTTGTGGGGCAGCCATAGGGACTCAGGGGACTCCAGTCATGGAATCTTCCTTGAAATGGGACAGAAATAGCTGCTGTCAAATAAACTGTGTGACTAAACACAGATGGCTATTTCATGAAGACACCACTTGAGAAAGTGGACAGCAACACCCACACGCAGTGAAACTACTCCTGAGCGCTCCACTTCCATTGAAGATAACACAGCCTGTGAAAGCAAACTTTGTGAATCACTGGCTTGGGGAAACATAATGAAGCTCTATGAATCATCACAATGAGAGAAGTTTCCATTCCTTGTAGTTTATAAACCGCTAGGAATGGCTTAGGTAGATAAAAGTTCCACCAAGTACAATCCACCAACCTTGGAAAAGTCAAACTTGGCTTTAGTGCATTAATCTCAGGTTTATACAGGGAAACCATTTCTAAATGATTCAACAAAAATATTAAAATGTCTACAGACCTCTTTTTAAAATGTTATTTTCCATAATTAGTTCCTTCCCTATGTTCCAGAAGAGCTTTTGCTCTATTATAGAACCTGCCCAAAGTAGATTATTTCACCTGTAGGTTCCAGGTATTTTTAACTTATATATTTAGTGAACAATATTCCACTGTGTAAGATGCCAATGTATATCCACCTAGAAAAATTCTCTTACATTTAGGCCAAGGCTTACGGCTTATCAAACAATGCGATGCTGGCTTAGGGTTGTCAAGCATTGCATACATACAAACACATGCATGCACAGACATGTACACATCCATCCAGAAATGTGAATATGCCCGCATACATCCACACATCTATGTACCATGCAGGATTTATGTAATTCTTTGTAAGATGCGATGGCATTTAAATTTCAAGGCTAAATCGGACTGATTTGCTGCTAACCTTACAAAAGCCAGTTGATTGAAGAGAAAGAGTTGATGGCAATGAGGTATCTTGATGTCGATTACTAGTCATTTCATGATTTTCTGGAAGAATTCAAGAGCAGGCATGTAGGTATCAAAGGCTTGTCTTTCTCATACATACAAAATGTAAGGCAAATGCAGGACAGCAAGCATTCGGAGACAGAATGTATTGCCTCTAGCTTGGCCCATTACTGTTGACTTTGTTAACTTTCTTTATTCCTGAGTAACTTTGGGTCTCTGAAAGTGACACTTACCACCAGTGCTAGATACATGTACTGCTGACCTACTGTCTTAACCATCACCCCATCGCTTTGACCCACACACCACTGCCACTATCTTATGCAAGCATACAGCTTCCCCAACTCCACTGTTGAAAGGCAGCCACTTTAAAACTCAGCTGGCCCCCAAGAGACTTTACATGCCCAGGAGAGAAGTAATGCACAGATGTTGCTACAAAGACATTCTAGTTCAGCCTACAGACCCTTTTCAAAACTTCAGTCTAGGTTACTGGAGGAGACCTCACCTGAATGGGTAAGGAAAGGCTCAGAGGATGCCATCAGTGCCCTGCTTACTTTGATCCTGCTGATCAATCGTAAATGGTTCGCAGTGGAGCAACAGTGATCTTGATGAAGATTATTGGAGGGAAGAGGAGTTAACCTCCCCACTGATCCTATTCACACACACAAGATCCTCATCCAGTTGTGTTCCCCTGCTGCTTGTGGAAATCATGTGAATGAATGTGTATGTGTATGTGAATTAATTTGTATGAATGGTTGTGTGCATATGACAGGATAATCCACTCCACCAATCATTTTCCACAATGGCCAACCAGATGTCTTTGAGAAACCAACAAGCAAGACACGAATTCCAGAGAACACCACACTTGTGCTCCTCCGCAACTAATATTGGTAGGCATGCTAGTGCTGATACTGAAGTTAATACACAGTCATTGTGACTAGTTGCTATTGCTAGACCCATCTTCCATGAATGTGCTTAATCCTTTTTAAAGCTGTTCAAATTGGCAGCATGTAGGTCAGCTTTTTTCACTTCGGAAGTCACAAAACTATATGGAGAGCGCGTGTCCCATTTCATAGGTACCCAGGAGTCGCTAAACCCCTTATCCTCGGTGAGCTCTGCACTGGCACACTGGTGGGGGTCACTGGAAAATATGTCCAACTTTAGAATAAACACATTGCTGGGACATGAAAGCCAAGTATGTTGTCCTGGAGACTTAACCTGAATATGTGTCTGTTTTCCTGTATGTCAAAAGGAGTGGTGGCTTTATAAGGCTGTTGAAAGAATGAATGATTAATATTCTTGGATGAAAAGAAGTTCAGAAGTGGCAAATCTTATTATGGTGTGGGGTTTACTTGAATGGCTCCTTTTCATACCTTGATTAATTATATATAATTTCTGGAAGTTGGTAAAGGTGAACGGATTTTATTAAATCAGTTCCATTTGTGTTTTGCGGGTTATCAAGCATCTTTCATTCCAGTGTCTGCTCATTAATGTATTCTTATACTTTTAAGGGATGAAGGAGAATGTTGTTCCTATTTGCTAATGTACCTTTGTGAAGTGTGCGTTAACCCAAGTGTGCCCTTGCATAATTCCCCCCTGCCAAATTAAGAACAGCCTACAGGAACAGTGACTGGAATCCACCCTGAAAATGCTGCTCTGCTGTGGAATCCACAGGCTGGATGAACAGAATCCAAACTCATTTGAAACTCTTGTGGCTTTCTTTGATCTCTCATTGATGCACAATAAAGAAAGGGCAAAAGCTAAAATCCTAATACTATTTATTTGGAAGTAAATGCAAGTGCAACCAATAGAATACATTTTCAATAAACCTGTACATCATTTGGAGTGGGATTATAAGTTTATTTGTATCCTACTAAAATCAGGCCTAATTTATTTGACACTGCATGGTAACTTTTGCTTTATTTCATCTTGCGCTAGCTGCCTGCAACAGCAGTCTACAGTGACGCAGCTGTATGAGTGTGAACTAACCAGCTTTTGGACAGCCCCATCCTGGACAGGTAAAATGCATCCTGATGCCATGCAAATGTCCTCCTTACCATATTCAACACCACTTGAAGCCAGCACCAGCTACAGTAAACCATTAACAATGTGCAAATGGTCTCTTAAGTATGTGATTAAGGTCTTTGAAGTTTTTTACATGAGGCTGTTAATCAGCTGCTAATCTGCTTGTTAATCTGCTTTCACAGAATCATAAAATAGTTGAGATGGAAGATGCCAGTAAGGCCATTGGATCCAACCCTCAATGCAGGACTCTGAGTTAAAGCAGCCCTCTCAGATGGCTGTCCAGTTGCATCATGAATGCCTCTAGTGTGAGAGAGTCCACAACCTCCCTAGGCAATTGGTTCCATTGTCAGACTGCTTGAACAGTCAGGAAGTTCTTGATGTTCAGCCAGAGCCTGGCTTCTTGTAACCTGAAGCGTCTTACTTCATGGCTTCTTCTTTCATGTGTTCTGGGATGACTGAGAATTGATCCTGGCCCTTTTCTGTTTACTTGAAGAGTGCTGCCTTATCTTCCCTCAGTCTTCTCTTCTCAAGACTACACATGCCCAGTTCTTTCACTCTCTCTGTGTACGGCTTTGCTTCCAGTCTACTGATCAATTTTGTTGCCCTCCTCCAAACCTTTTCCAGTTAGCCTGATTTTTTTTAAGTGTGGAGCTCAGAATAGGATGCAGTGCTCAATATCAAGTCTAACTAGTGTGGTGTTGTGGTTAGATGATTGGCCCGAGAACCTGGGAAATCTGGGTTCTAGTCCCCACTTAGCCATGAAGCTCACTGGGTGACTTTGGAGCAGTCACTCACTCTCCACTACCTTACTGTGAGGATAAGCTAGGAGGACATGGAGCTATCGAAGTCACCTTAGGTTTCTCACAAGAGGAAAGGGGTGAGATATAAATGGCATGAAGCAACAACCGCCACCAGTGCTGGGTAAAGGGAAACTCGTGCATTAGGTCATGGACTATGCTAAAGCCTTTGACTGTGTGGATCACAACAACTTGTGGCAAGTTCTTGAAGAGATGGGAGTACCAGAACATCTTGTCTCTTGAGAAACCTCTATGCGGGTCAAGAAGCAACAGTGAGAACTGGACACAGAACCACTGATTGGTTCAAAATTGAGAAAGGAGTTTGGCAAGGCTGTATACTGTCCCCCTGCCTATTTAACTTATATGCAGAGCACATCATGAGAAAGGCGGAGCTAGATGAATCACCAGTTGCAATTAAGATTGCTGGGAGAAATATCAGCAACCTCAGATATGCAGATGATACCACTCTCATGCCAGAAAGTGAAGAGGAACTAAAGAGCCTCTTGATGCAGGTGAAGGAGGAGAGTGCAAAAGTTGGCTTGAAACTCAACATTAAGAAAACTAAGATCATGGCATCCGGTCCTTTCACTTCCTGGCAAATAGATGGGGAAGAAATGGAGGTAGTGACAGATTTTATTTTCCTGGGCTCCAAGATCACCGCAGACGGGGACTGCAGCCAAGAAATTAAAAGAGGCTTGCTCCTGGGGAGGAGAGCTATGGCAAATCTAGACAGCATAAAAAAATCAGAGTAATCACCCAACCAACAAAAGTACGTATAGTCAAAGCTATGGTTTTTGCAGTTGCAATGTATGGCTGTTGAACCATAAGGAAGGCTGAGCGCTGAAGAATTGAGGCCTTTGAATTGTGGTGCTGGAGGAGACTCCTGTGAGTCCCTTGGACCGCAAGGCGATCAAACCAGTCAGTCCTAGAGGAGATCAACCCTGACTGCTCTTTAGAAGGCCAGATCCTGAAGATGAAACTGAAATACTTTGGCCACCTAATGAGAAGGAAGGACTCCCTGGAGAAGAGCCTAATGCTGGGAACAATAGATGGCAAAAGAAGGAGGGGACGGCAGAGAATGAGGTGGCTAGATGGAGTCACTGAAGCAGTTGGTGTGAGCTTGAGTGGACTCTGGGGGATGGTGGAGCAGAGGAAGGCCTGGAGGAATGTTGTCCATGGGGTCGTGAAGACATGACTTCACGACTAACGACAACAACAGTGCATTAGGTGAATTGGAAGTGATACTTCTATTAACATAGTTTGGCTTTAGTTGCTGTTGCTTGCTCAGCAGGGCTCGATTCCTGGCTTGAGTGAGAAACTGCCCACTTTTCTCACAGCTGTGAGAAAGTGTGCAGAATTCAGAGAACTGAGTCTAGGAAATGAGGCAGATTGTCATCCCCAAAATGGATTCCTCAGACATCTGTGCTGATGCATTTGACTGCAGTCCAAATGCAGTGTCTGAGTGTATCTACAGTGAATCCCAACTGCACTCTGCACTGGAAGAAAAAACCTATTTTTAACTTGCCCTTCTTTGTGAAACTACTCTCTACATGTTAATGAAAGACATTCAAGACAGCATCGAAGCGACATCTTAGATGTGGTTGAGCATTTCAGCATGGAGGTAGACACCACAGGGCACGCTTTTTAGCATGTTGTTTTCTGAGATATTTCACTGGCAGAAACAACTGGGCTTCAGACTTTTAATGAGCGCAGTCTTCCTGAGTTGCTTGTCTCCATGTGAAATGCTCTAACCCCACTTCCCATCAAAAGGGGACTGTTCAGCTCTTTGTAGTCTTAAATCAGCAGGCTTTATTCAGTGATATTTTTAATCTTTGTGACAGATCAGTGGGATAGATTGATCTGAAAGTCCAAGAGATTCTCCTATAGGAAATAACAGATTTCACACTGGTCCTAATTAACCCTTGCTCATCTAAACCTACAAAGAGAATGGCTAGATTTTGACAAGGAAAATACTTGTAGCCATTTCAATGGCTGTTTTAACTTGAAAAGCCTGCTTGTCATATTACCCTCTAATCTGTACAAGAATGTTATTGGGAAAAGGTGAAATATGCTCGACAGAGAAGCAGTATTTAACCATTCTGGTTCTCTCAGCACATGGCAGTTGCAATGGATGGAAACGGTCCATTCTTGGGGCATTTTCAGAGTATGGATTGCAGAAAGGTTTCCCTCTTCATTATTTCCTTGTGGAAATGTCATGGAACAAAAGCAATGGGGAGAGGCAAGATATGTTAGGGAAAAGGTTGGCTGCGATTTGCTTCAGTAAAATTGTTACTAATTAATCTTGCAAATGAATTTAACAGAAGCCAAATGCATTTTAAGGTTGTTAAGGCTGGTACACCAACATTTCCAGGGTCAGAAAAAGGAAGTCACAGGAGAGACTGGAAATACAAGGGGTCCTGGATTACCAGCTGTCTGAAGCTCAAAAATCTGCCTCAGACTCTGTTTATATTGTTCTATCTGTCTTTTGGGAGATCATGCATTGCTCTTTCTTTTTCAAGTCCTTCTTCACAGTTAAAGGCAATGGAAGTGCATTTATTTAGTTTTATTTATTCATTTTATCTATTAAGATTTCTGAGCGCCATGTGGTAGTCCAGATTCTGTGCATCCAGGATGACTATGGATTGGAGTGGCCAATGGTATGACATAGAAAGCTGTGGCAAATTGTGTTTTGCCACAGTGATGAGGCAATGTTTTCCACTGCGATGAAAATAAGGCTTGCAGTATCATAAAGAAAAACATTGCAAATCCATGGCGAACCAGTCATGCACGCACCTGCTTCCGGTGTGGTAGCAGGTGCCATGTGGAATGATCCATATGCAAACCAGCCCTGAAGCAAGGCAGTAATTACACAGTGTTATTTGGAAACAAATATGGGTTGTTATATATTAGCCAGACTGAATCTGTGGCTGAACTCTAGTGTTCATCAGGAGGGTTTTAGGAGGTACTCAATCACTCATAATAAATAAGATTATCCCTTTCTTCCATTTCTGTATGGAACCAAGAAGATTTGAATAAAGTTTTCTTTAAAAAACCCCGTCCCGTCCCGTCCCGTCCAGTAAAGGTTACCTGACAACTTTTGTGGTTAGTATACACATGCTGAGACCATGCGTTTCCTTACTTAACGCCTTACCTCATTATACCAATGATTTTAAGTTCGAAGCCATTTTCAGGTAAGGCTAACAAGGCACCAGTCAAAGATAAATAATATTTTGAAGAATAATATGGAAAAGTAATTTAGAGTTGTGTTTTTCAAACTTCCTAGTCTTAAAAAGTCCTTGACATGTACAGTCTCCTCACGGTGCTTTTCCATGACTGACATAGTAGATTATTTGAAGATACTTTCCAACCTGCAGTCTGAGTTCATGCAAGTGTATTGCAAATGCTCTGATTTTTGGATGCTAAAGCTCAGAGAAATGCCAGCAAACCTCATACTTGGGTATTCGCTACCAGTGAAAAGTGGAAACAAGAAAACCCCAAGCCTCTTCTAATACAGATGAAATCAACTTCTTGTTGCTACTCTGCTATGAAAACATTTTGTTCACACAGGCATTTCTCACCCTGCAGAGATCTCTGCAGATTACCTGGGCAGAGTTTGATGCTTTATTGGTCAGAAGATAGAAACTTGTTGCCATCTCACCTTTTGAGTTCTTCACTCAACAGTTAAAAGCACATTATTTCCAGAAACTGTGCAAAATATTTTAAATAGATCTAGCATCATCTATCTGGCTCTCTGCTCTGTCGACAAAGATGCATTTCAGAATAAAAAAAATGTTTTCACCCTAATGGCTGTAAAAGTCCAAGCACCCTGAAAAAGTGCTTGGAAAAGCATAGCAGAGGATGTCTGCCTGATGTCCAGTCTGTGCCAAGACCATGGAACCTAGATAACTGAAACTTAGCATGCATACTAAGGGGTTCCCCCATGGTGATTTGCTTTTAAAATGCATTAATGCATGGATTTGTAAAGTCAGACTTCCCTAGAAGTATATATCTGAAGCTGATTCCATTTAGTACACTGAGGGCAGGGAATTATAACGGACTTTTTCCTCTTCATAACGCTATAGGAGGATACCATAGCAGAGGCCATGCCTAGGGCTGCCAGTGGTGTCACTCACACATGGCAGGTACAGTGCTGTGGCACTTGCCTAAGTCTGTTTGAAGGTTTCCCTTTATCAAAGTCCGGGTCCTGTCAAATGATGGCAAAGCCTCCTTCTCTTGGCTCCACCCCGTTCCCTCGGAATGCCAGGATTTCCTGCACTTCTTCCATTCTGAAAGGCGGAAATAACTATCCTAAGGTTTATAGACTTATAACACTCACAGTCAGAGCTTTAAGCTAAAATATGCCAGCTCTGGGGTATTTTTGGCCATGACCAAAATTTTGCCTTTGGTCCTGTCCACCCTGAAATGCAGCCCCAAGAGATTCTCTGAAACTAGTTTTATTATATTATATTATTTATTTATTTAGGAAATTTCTATGCCGCCCCATTCGCCGAAGCTTTTGAAAGAAGTAAATACGCTCTCTGCTGAATCATCGCTTGGTCTGTGCAAATACAGCTCGCTATCAAAGATACAAGCACACAGATGCTGTGATTCACACAGCGGGGTCCACTTGGTTGAATGGATAGTACCATCTTCTTAGTTCTTCCATCAGACAGCTGTACTTTCAGCCACACTGGGCTGATTGTACATGCATGAATGTACATGCATGAATGCAGTATTTCTGCATGGGTACAAGCATGCCGTCTTTGTGTGGCTAACTGCATGGGCTGGATGAAACAAGAATGGAACAGCTGTGTGAACAGCCCTTCGTTGTGCAGTTCCACAACCACCGGTGTCACTGGCTGTCAGCATCACCTTTCCAGTTGCACAACTAGAAGAAGATCCTCCTTCAGGATAAAAGTCCTTCAAGTGGAACCCCGAGTGGCTGAACTCAGAGGATAATGGGAAGTGAAACAGGACAGAGTGGGAAAGAACATCGATTCCAACGATAATATCAATTATATTCTGTGTCTAGTTAATTTTGGCAGTCAGAAAATGGTAATAAGTTTTGTTATGTTGATGCAGTGCCGCTGGAAATCAACACGCTTATGGCTGTTTCCCATATGACATCATGGGAATGTTCCCATAATGCATTCCTGTGTCAGAAGATTTTAACACGAGAAGGAAGATTTTAGCTTGGGAAGGTATTCTTTTTTCATGCGTACTAAGAATATACACCTCCTGTAGGAATAGCAACACTTTCCAAGTTTAGCTTGGGTTAGAAAAAAATCTGTTGCCTAAAAACAACACAGAATAGGAGGTGGCCTTTAGAAGGGATATAAAATGGGATAAGGATGGGAAAAATAGGCAATAAACTTGGTAATGCATTGGAACTGGCAGATGCACTAATGAGGATTCTCCAGCTAGCTGGGAGACATAGTTCGGACCCAGTTGCATGGAGAAGGTTCCCACACCAGACCTGGGCATCTCTGGCTGTGACTAGAAAAAAATCCAGTGCAAAACCTCCAGTGCAAAAAATCCAGTGCAAAAGAGAGCCACTGCCTCTCTGTGTCAGCAATCCTGGGCTGGTTGGATCAATGGTCTGCCACAGTTGCAGGCAGCTGCTTAAGCCCCTTGAAAAGTCACCTGTGCCTTGTGAATAAACACCTACCTATGCAAGTTTGCTAGGACTAATATTCCTCGTGTGATGTCTGGACCTCACAGGCACATCATGGGGCAATCACTTCCCAGGACAAATCAATATGAGGCTTTAATCCATCAGTGTGGTGTGGATTTCATGAGCTCCGGGATAAAAAGCTGGAGTGGACGCACTGTTACATTCCACCCACTTAAGTCAGTCATGCAGGATATCAGCACTTATCTGAATGCCTTTTCAAGGATGTTTGTATATGATTATACATCCAATCAAAGTAGACACCCCAGTGCCCTCCAGTTATTCTGTGCTACAACTTTGATAAACTCTGACCATTTGCTATGCTTGCTGGGGCTGATGGGACTTACCATTCAAACCATTCAGAAGGTACCACATTGCCTACCCCAATGCAAACTTTATGTACAGTACTTTATATGCATTCCCACTTTTATAATAGATATTTTTATTTTGCTTTTCAGATGGCCCTTGCAAGCAATGATCTGCCAATATTACAGAGCAAGAGTCTAAAGCCAGGTCTGAAAACTAGCACTATCTCAGTAATTCCCCTTATGGAAAAAAAAAGCTTTTGTTAGGCAGCTACATTTAAAGCAGTGACTGGCAGCGGCAGCTAAGAGTAGCTGGTTAGCATGTCCTTGAGGGGAGTGCATTTCACATGTGCCTTTTAGGAAAGCACAACATTCTTTTTTCTTTAAGCCCTAGAAATATTTAACACTATTTATAAAGCTGTACATTTGAGCATGCAAAGTAATCAGGAACATTCCAGGGCTTCTGCCACGACCTGGGCCTGCATGGCTTCCAGTTTTCTGTGGGCAATATATTTTTTTTTACAGCAGTGGAGAGAATTCTTTTGAAAAGGACAGGCAAATATGCCCATGTCGTTTACATACTTTCTGTGGTTTGCATATTCTGTGGCTAAAAATATCTAAACCATTTTCAGCCCACCTTCAGAATCAGACTTAACATTCGACTTGGATGCAGAGTGCAGCTCTTGTGAGTAGCTCATCTTGCTTTGCATCTGGAAAAAAATGAAAGAGAGTAAGAAACCTTAGACTTGAAGCATCTGACATTGAGTGAACATTCTTGTCTCCGTTACAATTTAAAGAGCAACTGCTCCATGTGTCTCTATAAAAGGAGAAATGCACAAAGTTTGGACAAGGCTCAAGAACACTGATTAAATCCAAAACTTGGTTGAGCCAGCCTAAAGAAAATATTGTCAGGCCTTGGAGTCCTACTGCACCATCGCAGAAACAGACTTTTGTGGGCTGCTGCCAGCTTAGCTCAGCTTGCTCACTCAGACTTTGCCACGCTAACTTTCTCAACATAAAAGGATGCAAACCGAGTGTCAGTGAACTGCAATGAGGGTGGGGGGGGGGGCAGAGAGACAAACCCCAATTTCCAGTACTGCAGGCTGGGACAAATGAGTTGGGTGTGGGACAAGTTGGAGATTTGCATTGCATTGGAGCTGGCAGACAGCAATGAAAATAAGTGTAACAGGCACTGATGGGAATGGAGCTGGAGCAAAATATCATGGAGTTACAGGAAAACATATCACAGACATTCATCACCAAGCTTGCAGCTCTGGCACAGAAGTCCATATTTACCACAGAGCCTTATGTGCTGTTCCTTCGCAAAAATACCTTTCATTGATACAGGACAACGGTTGGGTTGGAATGCCCCAGGTTCATCGGTGGCTTGAGGTTACATCCTGCCAATCACATTTGTATGTAAGTAACGTGTGGGGGTGGGAGGAGATGCCAAAACGAACCACTGATTTAGAGCGTCTGCTACAATCATTCCATGTAGCAAGAGCTTTTTTTTTTTATTTTTTTATTTATTTATTGTTTAGGGAACGTCTATGCCGCCCCATTCGCCGAAGCCTCAGGGCGGCTCACAAACATAAATACAGTTTTATACAGATGTTTATTGCAACATACAAACAGAACAATCCTGTAGCCCCAAGACAGCATCTAGAAGGCATGGGGTTTTTTGGAGTTCCATTTCCACTGTCAGCAAACAGCTCCATTCAGATCTGTTGTTACATGTAGCATGCTGCATCCTGTACAGGATGCTCAGGATCCTTTGAGTTCAATGGATTATGGAAAAGCTCATTGCGTTGCACCCTAAATACATATAATACATGCCATATATGACATACGGTAAATTGAAAATAATACCTGAATGTAATGCTCACACGACAACCACCTCACATTCAGGTCACCTGAAAGGATCAGGTAGGAATTGCTTGCTGCAGTAAAATCTAGTTCAGGAAGGTCTTTCTCCTGCTACTATTTGTCCCTGATATCCATGACCTAAGCTAGAATTAGGCGCCAATTTTTAAAAGGTCCAAGGGCTTTTCTGTATTAGCATTTAATATGAGTTCATCATTCTGTACTCATGGTTGTTTGTATGTTCTTGAGATGATATTGTGCCTTCTAGTTTCACTTCTGTGAAGAGGAACACTTTTGCCATGGTCAATGTACACCCATTACAGAACAAATTCCACAACCAGAGCTTTCACTGGGCATTGTCTTAACATAAACATTTTTTTAGTGCAGGCATTTCAAGTATTTACTTATGATCCATCAGATGCTATGATTAGGGCTGCAATTATCTTACTTAGAATCCGGCTCTCTTCATTTTGCAGAGTTCCTCTTCTGCTTGGCCCCATCTTAGAAAGTGAGCCAAGCTGAGAGTAAGTCTGCAAAGACTCACAGAACCCCGATTGCATGATTGGAAACCCTCTTCTGCATTACACGCAGCACAAAGGTTGCAAATCATGTGCATAGAAGAGGGATGTGCTTGTGTGGCAGCGTTCAGTTCCTAGTGAGCATCTTGCGAATGCTTGACACCCTCATCAGGAAGCTGGACCCCAAGAAGTGGGCCAGAGTATGGGGAGCCCAGCCTAGGAACCTGCTAGATTCCCACCCCCAAAATGGAGTCCTCACAGATTCCTAACCAAGATACTTTTTCATAATTCTCAGGCAGTACAGCCTGTTTTGTACTAGCAAGTTAGGAAGACTGACTTTAACTTGGTTTTATGAAGTTCTGTTTTTATTTGTTGTTAATGACTTGCATTTTATGTTTTTATTGTACTGTATGTAGCGCAGAGAAGTTGGGCCACAGGTGATTTAAGGCAGAATCCTATCCATGTTTAGATACAAAAAACTAGCGCCTCATGTTCGCTCTCATTTCACTCTTTTTAGAGTATATCACTCTGCTGCAACTCACAGTCTCCTGAAGCTGTTTGTTTGTTTAAAAAAAGAGGAAAATGTACATGATTGCATATGACATTTAATTTAGCCCCAGATCTGTCCTTCTATATATTAATGTTACCACATCTTAGTTTCTGTCCACCAAAGCAAAACACACTTCCCAACAATAATGCCTGCTGCTCTCCAACAATACCTCAATTCAAACTAAGGTTATGTGACCATCACCTGTGGATAAACTATCAAATGCCAGGAATTGAAAGTTCACCATCTGGTCCATTGAGTGCGTTCCAGACAGTGTCATTCAAGTGTGGTTGTGGAATGCCAGGCCAAAAGGGGGCATGGCCTCATTTTAAAAAGCAATGTTATGGTCATTATTACTGGATGCAAGCAATAGTAACAAAAATGTGCACGGCTTTCTGAGTGAAATTTATTTCAGCACTGTTCACAAACAGACTAAAAAGATTAATCATTATAGCAGTGTATTTGCAGGGGAATGCCTTTTCCCAGCCCTTATCCCTCCATTTTTCAATACTGAAAATAAAACAATGTTAGACAATCTATAAAGCCACATGCTGGCAGTTACATCATAATAAATATATGCTAATATTTATAGACTGCAGAACTTTAAAATCAGAATCAGAATCCCATTTTGATAAGCCACAAGGACAGCTACCTATTTTTTTCCTATTTAGGACAGTTTCATGCAGAAATGCACAAGGAATAAAATGTAACATTCTTCATTTTGTCAGAGAATACTCAGGAATCTCCCTGCATGTTTATTCAGAAGTGAGATCCACAGTATTCAGTGTGGCTTATTCCCTAGCAAGTGTGCCCTATCGCTGTACCCCTAGCTTAGCACTAGCAGTGAGTCAAAAGAGTAGCATGACATTATTGGAAAAAACAAAGATCTGAAACTCTGAAGCCTACTTGTCACATTCCCAATGAGAAAATCATTCTATGAGTAATGACTGCATAGCTTCTAGAACAGTTTCTGTTTTAGTTCCGCCAAAAGTTCTTTGAGAAAAAGAGTCAGAACATTGAGTGAACTGCCCAGCCTTTTGGAGAACAATTTCAGCGGTTCAGCTCTTCCTTATCAAAAAAGCAACAGAACAAGACTGAGTTTGCACAACACAGCAAACAACCTTGCAGTTTCCATAGCATGTGTATTTTGCCTGAAATTACTGGTCAGGTGATATTGTAGTTACCCAGGCAGAACAGTTTCCCATGTTCCCCACTCCTTCCTCCCAGCCTTGCCACACTTCCTTTCAGCCCCCACCAGAGAAATCCCCACCATTTCCCTAGTTTTGCCTATCAACTGCAGCAGTTTCCCTCCGATTGGACAAAGGGGTCCTGAGGCAGGACCCCTCATTCTCTCTCCTAAGTATACCTGCATGTCTGAGGTGCTTCTCAGCCCCCACAGAGATTCTTATGAAATGAAAATGAACCCTTTCTCCATTATACCCCTCTTCTTCCTCCCAAGGGAAATAAAGTGAGAAATGATGTGTTTGTTTGTTTATTTATTTATTTGAAACATTTCTATGCTGCCCCCATCACAACAAAGCCTCAGGGCAGCTCACAACATCCACAAAAATACAATCAATAATTAAAAAACTGATACCATCTCAGCTATATATTAAAATCTATAAATCCAATAATAATAAATTAACAGTTAAAATAACTTTAAAATAAAAAGGTCTTCGCCTGGTGCCGAAAAGCAAATAATGACGGTGCCAGGCGGACCTCTCTGGGGAGTGCATTCCATAGGTGGGGCATCACCACAGAAAAGGCCCTCCTCCAGGTACTCACCCTCCTAATATCCTTCACGGAAGGTTTCCGGAGAAGGGCATCCACTGCCGATCGTAGGGGGCGGGCGGGCATATATGGACGCAGATGTTCCTTCAGATAACTAGGTCCCAAGCCATTAAGGGCTTTATAAGTCATAACCAACACCTTGAATTGGGCCCGGACTTCAATAGGGAGCCAGTGAAGCTGACGGAGAACTGGGGTTATATGAGAACAACGCCCAGTCCTTGTCAGCAACCTGGCAGCTCTATTTTGCACCAATTGAAGTATCTAGACCATCTTCAAGGGTAGCCCCACGTAGAGTGCATTACAGAAATCTAGTCGGGAAGTTACCAATGTGTGGGTCACTGTCGCCAGGCAGTCATTTTCCAGATAGGGACGCAGCTGATGGATCAGCCAGAGCTGAAGGAAGGTGCTCCTCACCACCACCATCACCTGAGCTTCTAACGACAGCTCAGGGTCGAGGAGCACTCCCAAGCTGCGAACTGTCCCTCAGAGGGAGTGCAACCCCATTTAGGACAAGGCCCAAGTCCCCCACCCCGAAGCCCGAACCACCCACCAACAGGACCTCCATCTTGTCTGGATTGAGCTTCAGTTTATTGGCCCTCATCCAGCCCATTACCTCGGCCAGGCACTGGTTCAGTACAGCCACTGCCTTGGTGGAGAACGAGAGGTAGAGCTGGGTATCGTCAGTGTACTGATGACTTCACAGCCCACACCTCCTGATGACCTCTCCCAGCAGTTTCATGTAGATGTTAAATAGCAAGGGGGACAAAATGGATCCCTGCGGTACTCCATGGCATAGCTGCCATGGCGCAGAGCCATAGTCCCCCAGCACCACCTTCTGGAATCGGCCATTGAGATAGGAGCGGAACCACTGCAAAACAGTGCCTCCAACTCCCAATCCCGCTAGCCTATCCAGAAGGATACCATGGTCGATGGTATCGAAAGCCGCTGAGAGGTCCAGGAGAACCAACAAGGACGCACTCCCCCTGTCTCTCTCCCTGCACAGGTCATCGTACAGGGCAACCAAGGCAGATTCATTACCATACCCGGGTCTGAAGCCGGACTGAAATGGGTCCAGATAATCAGTTTCATCCAAGAGTGCCTGAATTTGTCCCGCCACCACCTGCTCTAGCACCTTGCCCAGAAAAGGAATGTTGGCCACCGGTCTATAATTAGCGACCACCCCTGGATCCAGGGATGCCTTCTTTAGGACTGGCCAGACTACTGCCTCCTTTAAAGGGCCAGGTACCCGGCCGTCTCTGAAAGAGGCGTTGACCACCTCCAGGATCCAGGTCACAATCCCTTCCTTGGCATTCTTGAGTAGCCAAGATGGGCATGGGTCTAGTAAGCAAGTGGTAGGGCGTACTTGTCCAAGCACCTTGTCCACATCATCAGGCCGCAACAACTGAAATTTATCCAACAATTGAGGACTCGACGGTGTCATTGGCACCTCCCCAATAGAATCTGATTCAATAGTAGAGTCCAGCTCGTGACGAATCTGAGCGATTTTCTCCCTAAAATGCTTGGCGAAGTTGTCACAGTGGGCCTTCGAGGGTGGCACCAGATCTTTCTTTGGGCCCGGATTTACCAGCCCCTGCACCACCCAAAAGAGCTCTGCTGTACGGCATTGTGAGGAGGCAATGGAAGCGGAGAAGAATTTCTTCTTCGCCGCCCTCACCGCCACAGCATAGGCCCGATAGTGGGCTCTTAAGTGTGTTCGGTCAGATTTATCCCGTGATCTCCTCCACCTACGCTCTAGACGTCTCCCAACCCGTTTCATCACCCGTAATTCAGGTGTGTACCAAGGAGATGAACGGGCTCTTTGTTCAACAAACTGTGTTTGTTGCTAAGGAGCTGAAGGTACTTAAAGACTGCAGGCTGGAAGGCCACTTCCACAGTTGCTTCTCAGGGGACTCTATGGTGTTTCCATGCCAACAATAGTAACATGGTGATCCTAGGTTCAGACACTGAGAGAAGCCAGTGATGCGTGGAAACCTTAGAACTGACTGTAGATTCTCTCTGTGACTAAGGCCAGATGACACAGATGACTGTAGATGACTCTCTGTGACTAAGTCCAGGACTAAGTCCAGATGACACAGCAGACACATAATAGTAAAATTTCACCATGGCATCTCATGGCTGAAGGGAAGAAATGGCAGGGAAGGGAATCTTCCTGAAGGGAAGAAATGGCAGGCAGATACTGTTCTGATACACTATAAAGTACAGCTGGAGCATCTGTAGCAATATATGCAGGACCTAGAATCATAGAACTGTTGAAGCAGAGTCAGAAGGGGCCAGAGGGCCAGCAGGTTCAACCCTCCACCCTGTGCAGAATCTCTCTCAGATGGCTGCCCAGCTGCATCTTGAAGGCCTCCAGTGTGGGAGAGCCCACTTATGGTTCCATTGCCATACTGCTTTAACGGTCAAGTTCTTCCTGATGTTCAGCCAGAGCCTAAGGGAACTTCCTCTGTATCTGACTGATGCTGTTCAGTCTGTGTCATACACATGTGTGCTTCATTCATGTGGGGATTCAGCTGTGAGTTTACCAGAAAGATTAGCCATTAACAGGAAAACATCAGAGATGAGGCTGTTGAACAATTATACAACAGAGTTTTTTAGTGGATAGAAATCTGATTGATCCTGAATGATGAGTACTATAGACAGTAGGAAGTGGAGACTTATGTTTACTCATTGGAAGAATTAGCTAAAATGAGTATTTTTTTATTTTTCCCATGGTGTGTGTACACATGCACACATAACTTTTGCATAACTCTCTAAAAACCACCTTTTAAATTTTATCTTAAAATTTAAATATTATAAACACTCTCTCTCTCTCTCTCTCTCTCTCACACACACACACACACACGCAGAGAGAGAGAGAGAGAGAGAGAGAGAGAGAGAGAGAGAGAGAGAGAACTGTTGCATAGCTCTCCAAAAACCACCTTTTAAATTCCCACATGCTGACTGGGGAATGCTGGGAATTGTAGGATTTTCTTCTGCTGAAACATGCTTGGTATTGTGTCCTTAAAGTTCTATTGTTTTCAGGGGGAGATTTAAGCATAAGATTAACTCGACCTCATTAAACTCAATCAGATTCAGAGTTCTTAAGAGATATGTCTGTCTGATACTGAATGATTTATAAAAATAACCAACCAAAAATAAAACAAAACTCAGACTTTTGTTGAAAAATTAGGGGTGAAAACAAAAGGAAACGAATTTCTTTAGTGACACTACCTAAAACACTTGGCTGAATTGTCCATTCTGTGGCTAATCTCTTTGCATGTTTCTCCCTGTTTTCAAGACAAGAGAGTTTACAAAGCGAACAACTCAAAATAACCATTTATTTTGGTAAAAATTTATACCGCAAGATTCTACTTTTAGCCAGGAAGTGCAAACAAAGCTTGGAGACAGCTT
Source organism: Varanus komodoensis (assembly GCF_004798865.1). Classification (NCBI taxonomy): domain Eukaryota; kingdom Metazoa; phylum Chordata; class Lepidosauria; order Squamata; family Varanidae; genus Varanus; species Varanus komodoensis. The sequence goes on along the minus strand of NW_025335268.1, from coordinate 47,215,774 downwards.
GTTCCCTGACCCCAAATTCATTCTGTGTTGCTATAGCATCTCCCCTGAGAAAATGGAACAGCCTCTTTTCCTCTCCTTAGTTCTATTCAATGGGCTTTTGTCAGCTGTTGAATTATAGCATTAAAATTTAAATACTACAGATTTAATGGCGGATTATTATGACACCCTCATGCATTCCTTCTGTTGCTACTGGAAACAAACCCAAGCAGAAGACTTTTTTTTAAGGAGCTGTCCTTTGAATTCATGCTGATACAACTAGCATATTTAGGAAAAGCAAGAATGGCCCCAGATTTGATGATTATTGCTTCCGTACAAAAGAAAGCCAAAAGGAAGAAGAATTGCAAACCCTTTCAAAGTAGTGAGCAATCCTAACAACTGAGTTCACTTTCACTAATTCTTGCTCTTTGAAAGATCATTTATTATGTATAAATGAATGGGAGGGGTAAAATTACTTACAAATTAATTTGTAACCAGTCCTGAGGCTTTTTTGCAAATAGGACAGCATATAAATATTTTAAATAAATAAATAAATTACATGTGATTAGTCAAAGACATATATATGAGGTAGGCAAGAGTGTGTGCGTATTATGGACACAGAATACACAGATTGACTGAGTGACGGGACAAGATGCTTTTGTTGGTAGTCACTGAGTTGTCTTACAGCTACCGTACATGCCTCTTTGGGAAGTGAAGAGCAGAGAAAAGAGGATGAGGGCTGGCTCTGCAGCAAGTCGATTGCACTATGGAAAAAATTTAAAACGGCAGTCCAGATCCTATGTCCTGATGTTCTGCTCCTAGCATTCCTTCAATAGCATGCAATCACAGTGCCCCCATAAAACACGGTGTGGTGCTAATATCAGCTTCTGGTTCTAAAGTTTTGTGAGCCACCCCGAGGCTTCGGCGAATGGGGCGGCATAGAAATTTTCTAAATAAATAAATAAAATAAATAAAGTTGGTGGCTTCAGCAAAAGGCCCCGGTGTCCTGTGGTATAACACTCCTGCATTTTTTTTTCAGAATAGAAATCTACCAAACACAATGTTTACCAAAGTGATTTTTTTATCATTATTATGTGCAGACAAACCACCTTTGTGCCTGTATATAAGAAAAATGCAGTAGGGAAGTCTTCAATAGGAAGCATGCAACACATTTCAAATAAAAACAGGCCCACCTTCACAATCTTACCTGCAGATCTAAAAGACATGTTTAGAACTAGATTAAAGGACACTAGAAATATTCCAGGATGGTTTATTAAAGGACCAACACTGTTGGTACAAGAAGCCAGGACTCATATTTCTGTGAACTCTCACCAATATAGAAATTCATCCTCATGTTCCAACTTTCATCAGTTTTGTGCCAACCTGACCTTCACTGTTGTCTGACAACATACCCCATGTGTTGTGCCATTGTTCAAGTCCAAGCAGCTGTTTTGGGATTTGTTGTCAGTTGCAAAGTCGTGTCCAACCCATCATGACCCCATTTGGGATTACTGAACTATAAAAGCAGGTATTTGGATATCTGAGCCTGAAGTCCCATGGCACCTCACAGTTCTATATATATCCAGCTGTATTTTAACCATGGATAGCATTACCTCTCAATTTCATGTTTGCAGAATCTCTTTCTGTCCTGGACAATTGAGGAGATGCAAAATTCACACTCATAAACTGTGAATTCATAAGTATTTGCATAAAATGATGATGGATGGCAAGAGTTACCTCGTACTCAATGGAAAACAAGAGTGAGATCATAAAAATCAGTTCAAGGAACTACTTAGAACTGGTGGGCCAATGTTTAATGAGAGGCCTAATTGTTTGCAAAGTCACTTCCACTCAAAGTCACTTCCAAGTGAGGAGTGCATTGCCTTGTTAAGTAGGTAAGCATTACCTAATTTACCTGTTGGGCTTTTTTAAAGAGACATTGCTGGGTTAAGAAAGAACACTTTTCTTTAAGAAACAAAAGACAACAGACTGGATGAAAATCACACACCTGGTTGATTTCAGTGAAATTATTTTGTTGACAAGAGGAAATGTCTATGAATTTTTTGAAGGAGCCTCTTATTTTTGCATTCCCTGCTTCTGAAGACTTGATTGGTTGGACACAGGGATCCTGCAGTGAACAAAAATTAAATTCTATTTCAATGTGAAATTCAATTATCACTTTTGCAAGTATCTATACTGTCATGATCTTTGTGGCTTTTTTAAAAATGGGGTTCATATTCCCTGTGCAAATGTCATGTTTGGAAGTTGCCCCAAAGAAAGCAAGATTTGCCATGATATGTTAATTTATTCAGTATTGATATGAGGGTAAGCTAACCCAAGAGCTCTGGGGGAACTAGTAATGCTCTGTTATGTGAATACAAGGCTGGTGACACATTAGCATTCTCAGTAATTTCCTTGTAGTCATTTTCTCTCTCGTATTTTCTTAAATATTCTGGAACAAGGGTAAATAACCTGGTACCTTCCAGATGTTTGGGTGAACAGCTCCCATAATTCATGACGACTGGGCATTATGGATGTAGCATATAGGAATTGTAGTCTGAAACATCTGGAGGGCATGAGGTGGAATATACATGTTCCAAAGCAATGCAAGAGCTAGTTAAATTCTGTCTCTTTGTTCTTGAATATTGTTCCCTGTCCTTCTCTTCTAGAGCATGTTTCTATTAAATTCCTGTGCCCATTGTGTCCTATTATGTGCACTCCTTCACACTAGTTTTACTTGCCCCCAGAGCTGCCTATCTAAGTACTAGACAGTAAATATTGCTGAATGGCCCTTATTCTACAATAAGAAGTTTAAGAACCACACAATCCACTGTTGTGGTGCAGAGAGAGAGAGAGAGAGAGAGAGAGAGAGAGAGCGCGAGCACAATTTGGAATGAAGAGAGAACACATGGATTTTTCATAGACTTGTTCAGAGACACTTGATACCTTGTCTTGAAAGGAAGAAAGCATGGGGAGGTGATAAGGAGCAATTAATAGATCTAAAATGAATTATCAATGATATATTGATTCAGAATGATAGAAAACATGCTTTCTGCAATAAAAGTCTTAAAAATGCAGAACTGTACCTTCAGTGTGGAAACACGAACCTACAGAAATGACATTGGTCTTGCAGCTGTATATGGCAGCTCAGACAAAAACGGTATGACTAGAACTGGATGCACACAAAGAACAAGCTTCTCACTAGCCTTACAACTGACAGAGAAAAAGTGTACAGGTCAAAACTATTCTTGACATAAATTTCAAAGTGTGTGATATATTTTTCATACTACAAACCCAACTTCATCTTTCTGAAAAATTTAGCATATGCTTTGGTATGTAAGGCTTTTAGTATTCTTAAAATATACTCATATTTTATTTATCCACCTCATTTTATTTATTTTGAAAGCAACCATGTCTTTCAAAATTCATTCCCCCTCTTTGTGTATGGAGGGGGCAACCCCCCCAACAAACCAGGAATTCTCTTCTGGAGAGCGGGCCCCTTGTACTACAGGCTTCCCCTGCTAGGTGAGTATTCTAGGAAGCCACCTGCATCCACATACCCAGCTGGGTAGCTGTGAGAGGCTTCAGTGAGGTTTCTCTGGAGACTCCTTCAACATGTTTGCCTATCATGATGGGTAAATCATGATTTACACAACATGCAGTGGTGAAATTTTGTTCAGCTGATGAGTGTTTAGCAGTTTTTGACCAAAAATGGCATAACCTTTGTGGCCCATCCTCCTTATTCATTCAATCTCACCCCATGAGACATTTTTGTTTGTTTGTTTCCCCGGATGAAAAAAGTCCTGAAAGGGAAACCTTTTGCTGATGTGGAGGAGGTGAAACAAAAAATGGAGGAAGCACTAAAAGGCATCAAAATCAATGAGTTCAAAACCTGTTTTGAGCAATAGAAAAAAAGTCTAGGTGTATTGCTTCAAATGCAGTGTACTTTAAAGACAACTGAAGTTTGAACATGTAAAAATAAATGCACAATTTTTTATAAATAAATTCCTGGGTGTTGTTGTTTTTTTGGGTCCCCCCCCCCCTCGTATGTCTGTGTGTGTGCATGCAGCCTGTCATAGGAAGCTTACAGTTAAAACTGTCTTTGGAAAATAGCAATCACTTCATTTTTGTATACATTTTAATTTAGCACAATAATCAGATGTCCTAATTCTAAAAAATGTTTGTCACATTTTATATTAATAAAGTCAGTATTGGACATGTGGGATACTTCGAGCCAAAACCAAGTAGAAAAAATGATAGGGAATTATCTTTTGAGCAGACCTATTGAAATGCATAGAAGACTAACATTGGCTGCAACCTCATGTGTGCATCATTTAATCTGAAGTGCATCAATTGATTTGTCAGCAGCTTCTCTCATCTAATTGGCTGCTGCCTGGACAAGTCATACTTAAATCAAGGTAGGGGCTGCTACTGCCTTCTCCAAGAACCACATTGGGCTTCTCTTCCCTCCTATCTGAAAACAAAGGACAAGGAATGGTCTGCTGGGATTGCAAATGTCTGGCTCTCCTCATTTCTATAAATGATGGAAAGTGATTCATAAAACAGCAAGTCCAGGCTTTTCATGGTCATGTGTTCTGAGAGAGAGCAGGTCTTTTTAAAAAAATAAATTCAGGAATTATGAGCTTGGGATCTTATGGATATCCTGATAGAGCTGTGCCCTAAAACACTTTTCATTCCAGATAGGCCTCCAAGACAACTTACAGTTAAAATTTTCAACTCTTTAAGAGCTTTTTTGAAAAGTAACTTTAAAACTATTTTGAAACAAACAACACAGCAGTAACTGAGAAGAGGAGACCCTCTTCTCCTATCCTGTTCTTCCTTTGCTCTTGTTACCTGAGGGTCTTCTGGTTGTCTTTCATTTTGTCCATCCACTGTTAAGGTTGCAAGCAAACTTTCTGGCTCCAGAGCTGTCATCTGGTTGATTAACTGCTGCTGTGCCTTGTGAATCTGAAGAAAGATGGATCTGACATTAGGATATACAACCATTCTTGATAGTAACTTTCCTTGGCTGTATTCTAGTCACGCTTCCTGTCCTTCCAAGCCACCATCTGCTGTCAATTCCCTTTTCGTATCAAATTGCTCACCTTCTCTTCAGGCACTTCCCTCAAATCTATATCAGAACTTGTTATGTCTTGGCTCCCAGGAGTCCCCATCACAGGAAGTGAAGGCTAGACAAAGAGAAGGACAGACATCTGATGTTTGGGGAATATCAACTCTTTTTATTCATGTAATGGGGTTTCCAGATGTCACTGGTATTGGCAACAATGACAGGCAAAAAAAAAGTACCTTAGGAAACGCATCACCGAGCAATGTTTCTAGTTGGGAAAGGATTTAAAGCAACTGGCATGATTGTAGTGCTGTCTCCTATGCTAACTCTGATGCTAGTTTATCTGGATTAGCAGGATCAAAACATGGATTCCTCCATAATAACACTAAATAGTTTGTGGTTGCCTCATATCTGATTCAGAATGCAAATCTCCCACAAAACCACAAAAACATCCTTTAAGGGCAAGCTTACATTAAAAAATAAAATCAATTCAACCAAACTGGAAACCTGCAACTCATAGTTCTACTATTAAGTTGCTAAGGAAGACCTTTAATAAGAAAAGATTATTACCTCAGAAAACCAGAAATAGCAGAAGCCTTTGTGGGAAGCCCGTGTAGTCATGCACATTTCAAAAGCATTTAAATGTTTAGTATAGATATGAATTAAGTATTCACTATAATTCTGTTCTGGATCAAGCACAGATTCAAGAAGTTCTGCCTTAACAATTATTAAGTTCTGCTTTCAGTGACAACTGGTTTTGGTAAAGTATGGTAGAAAAGCAATGAACAGAAAAACAAGGATCAGCCAGAAATGAAATGCCTCCAAATCTTATTGATACTCTAATAGGCTTTTAGGGGATGATTTTGCAATGTGTCTGTTCAGTTCCAGACTCTGAACTTCAACTTATCCAGCCAGATGTCATTATTTTGAGTGAGTTTATTAACATTTCTCCCTTTATTCCCCCATTTTGTGGACAGCTGGGCTATTAAATTCAAAATTCCAATTCTTGTTTTGCTTAAGGTTAAGAAACAACCCATGTCCTGACTCTTAACCTGATATTTTTGTCAAGGAAAGGAGGTGATCCCCTTACTGGAGAAGTGACAAGATGTCCCTATTTTACTGAAGAAAAAGCCACAACACAGAAGCTGCAATAGAGGATGTTGAATGGCAGGGAGAAAACTCTCAGTTGCTATGGCTGGAGAGGAACGATAGACTTTTTCCAAAATATTGAAGACAACATGGAAAAGGCATCATTGCCTGAGTCTACCCAGAAATCATTTCTGGTAAACTAGTTTCATGATGCTTCTGAAACCTACAAGGTATGAAATCGTAGTTGAATAGTTTGTGTAGGACTGGGCTAAATGGCCCATCCAATTCGCAGCCCCATCCACTCTAAAATGGGGAACAGTCATTTCACTGATTTGGAGGGGAGTGGTCTGAGGATGATTCTGGAGTTCTTATTGTGTCATCAGGCCAGTAGTCATTTTGGTCTGTACTGGCTGCAATCCAGAGAACCGTGTTCTCTACTGATGACCATTTTATTATGCAGTAATCACTTCCTGCCCCAATACTTCCAAAATCTAAAATGGTGGCTACAAGCCCAAGAGAATTCAGTGGGAGATACGCTGTAACTAACTTGTTCTAAGTAAGGATAGAGATATTTGTCAAATCTAAGTTTCACTCTGTTTCAAATTTTCCTGATTCTCAGAAAGTTTTCTCTCTTGCATGTGAATACACATTTTATGTGCATTTTTGCCTAATATGGAAAAGGTTGGGGTTTTCTTTTTTGTAATTTCCTTTCCTTGATGTGCAGTTCTTCCTAATATATGACTTGTTGCATGCATTTTTTATTCAGGAAACAGCATTGCACAGTCCCAGGAAGCATGAAGGAAAACAGTGTTCCAGCTCACATATTGATTCAGACAGTTTGGTAAGATTGTGCAAAAATGCGAGCCAATCCAAATTCTCCCTATCCCCAGTCTAGATCCAACTCAGTGTTCTAGACAAGATTATGTAAAGTTAAAGTTGTAGAAAAGCCTGCATTACCTGATAGTTCTCAGCATTCCCACAGTGAGAAGCTAAGGCATGCTGTGCATTTGACAGCTGCTGTTTTCTCGTGTGATCTTCTCGTATGCTCATCCTTTGTAAAGGACTGCTGTCTGATGACATCTGTTTAAAAAAAGGCAAGTAATTTGTTTTTCTGATAAACATCCACTGGAAGAACTGAACAGAACAAACCTTGATAATGCAGGTGTCAACAAAATATTTAACTGCATTTTGCCCTATGATCCCCTGATAATCTCTCAATCTTTCAAGATCAATTGGTACCCTTAAAGTAAAGGATGTCTGCTATTATAAGGAATCATGCTGGACATGAATTTCAATTAAATAATGCAGAAAGAATGAAGCACTGTGTAATGGATGAAAATATAGTTTCTGTGTTTCTTTCAGGGATGCTTTTCTATGGATATTCTATAGAACTTATGTCCTTCAAGGCTGTGGGAGTACAACTCTCAGGACTGCTAAACTTTCACCATGCTAGCTTGGTGATGAGGAAAGCTGAATTCTAAATGTGGAGGACACCATATTGGGAAACTTGTACTGGAATATAAGTGGAAGTCCAAGGAGTAATCTACATTGGGCTCCTTTGCTAGCATTTCCCCCCGTTTATGTTTATATGTGTGCAAAACATGTGTTGCTGTTCTGCAGGGGAAGGGAAAGTTTCAGTGGGCTGGGCATGGGGGTGGAGCCTCAACAAAATAGCAGCAAGTCTGAGGAGAAGAGAAGCTGAATCAGCCCTCTCACTTGCCTTGTGCCACTACATGGCTTCACTCTCCCTCTCTCCATTTCTCTCTGACTTGTCCAGTGAACTGGACAGTAAATGCAGTTCTGCTCTTCTGTGGTCCTCCCCATTGTTTGAAAAAATAAAGCCTGGAATGTCTTCCAATGTCTCCTTTCTCCTTCTGCCCCAAGGAGTAACTTATGGAAAATGTTCAGCAGATACATGTTTACTCAGAGGTGAATTGAACTGTGTTCAACAGTATTACTCATAAGTAAAGAACATTGTCTCCAATAGCAGTCAGTCTTCTGGGAACAGGGATGGCAGAAGGTCTGTTCTTGTTGTTGGGAATTGCTTTGAGCAGAGGGAAACTGGCACAGTGATCCCACTGGCTTCCACTCAGGGGAGGTGGGGTGATGGCAGAAAGTTGCAGCAGAGCTTCCCTCTCTTCTGTCCCCACCCCCCTTCTCCTTCTCTAGGGTTTTTGTGAGGGTGCAGGAGGGGCTGCTGACTTTCCCTCATACTGCTCCTTCTCTCCTTTACACCTGCACAGAGCTTATGATGGGGTGGAGAATTGCATTTTGAAACCAACACATACCAGCTTTCCAACAGTTCCTACTTCTCCCACAATTGCCCTAGTGTGTGACACAGGATCACATTTTCACTGCAGTGGAAGCTGCGCTGCATCCAGAGCAGTAAATGCAGGTCCCCTGAAGCGCTAAATGCTGCCAGAGCATTCCTGATAAATGGAAAGGGTTCTATTTCATCTCCCCACCTTCACCAAGTTCTGTTGGACTGGTAGGATGTTTATTTTGGATTAGATAGAAAGGCCTGGCAAACAAGCAGTGTAAGCTATACGTGGTTCCCCCTGCCTCATAATAATTGAAGGCCCTTTGAAAAGTATAAAAAATGAGATAGCAGCCCTACCAAAGCCATCCATGTGTACTCCTCAAGCACATAGATGTGCTTTATATCCTTTGTGGAGATATATCCTTTATGGGTGGAGAGATTTTCCATCATCAATAGAAAGAGATGTGCATACACATCTGTCCTTTTACCAAAATGAACACAGATGTCTATGTGCAATGGATGGCTGAACGGACAAGCTGAAGGTCCAGTCCACATTAGGATACAGTAATTCAGCACAGTCTAACGCCCTCCATTTGAAAACCGATAGGTTGAGTCCAAGAACTGCCCAATGTGAATGGTATGGCTCCACTCATGGAAGGGCCTCTGCCCAATGTTGGGGCACCACAGCTCACCCCATCCTCAGCTCTCTATGCAACATTTTCAGGCTGCTCTGGGGAGGACTGGTTGGGGAAATCTGTTTCTGCCAACCCTACCTTCACTCCTACCCATACTTAGGGACAAAGGACTTAATCACATGCATAAAACTCCCATGTTGAAATCAGTAAGGCCTAAAAGGACTACTTGGACTGGATCAGGCCTAATTTCTATTTACCAAGAGAAATCCAGTAACCACAGGCTGCTAATAGGATTTAACAAACTGGGAACAATCAGACACTGGAGTACTTCTGATTTAATGTTAAAGTCCATGGTATATTAAACTTCCTGTTTAGGAATAACAGAAGTGCTGTAGTTTATCTTACGTACATGATAATCGAATGCTATTGTGTGGAATTCAAAATGCTTTTGTTGGTTTCAGTTTGGATTAGATTAAAAAAAAAATATCCAGCATATCAACTTGAATTTGCAAAACCCAGTCTGGAACTGTTTTAACACATTAATTTCTGTGGAATTTCCCCTTCATCCTCCAGGCTTTTAGCAAAGCCGGAAATATCACTGGAGCATACTGTCTCACTGTATTCTGACATTTCCATGCTTGTTAAAAGACAGTGTAGAATCTGATGGGAATTAAGAGAAAGGAACTGTTAAAAGAATTTGGCTCAAGTTTGGGCCAAGGGTGGTTTCAGAGAAATTGACTTTTCTGTCCTTGCAGCGTCTTCAATCTCAAACATAAGATGGTGGGGTAAACACATGGTATTGGTTTGGCAACTTTTTGTTTTTAGCAATGCACTTAGCAACAAAACAGGGCTAGTGGGGCTAGTTGTTCCAGTGTTATTGCTTTCTTTGCTGAATGTTTGAAAAAAGAAGGAGCAAATCCACATAAGAAATAGTTTTTCCCCTTAAAGGCACATTGCTGAAAACACATTTGAATGACATGAGCATTTGTAAAACCAACATTCTGAATGACACATGTTGTGTACATGCTGTTTCCTTACCAGTCCCCAAAATAGGACAAAACCACCTCTAAGACCTGATTTGGCAGGAAGCCATCCAATCATACGTATGCTTTGAAACCACATGGATGCAAGAATAGAGTCAACCAGGATCCTGAGCAAGGCCTCTGTGTTATCACAAACAGCCTGGACCAGTGCATATTATTAGTGACACAGCCTAGGTCTTCAAACCAACAATTTGGTCTACGCTATGATGGGATCAAGGCAGAAAAAATTAAGAAATCCGAATGAAGCAATACTTATAATGTTGACTCTCTGTCAAGTTTGGAAGCTTTAATGTGAAATTCAAATTTGCTTTCCTAGTGGAATTTGACCTATGAAGTCATCTTCAATAATGTTATTATATTTTGGAACAGAACAAAATAAATAAATAAACCGCTCTTCATCAAGCCAAAAGATTACCATATTTGTCAAAATTACTTTCACTCCATGCCAATTACCACCCAAGTGTCTTCAAGTCATCTTAATTAAATGATCCTCTTTTTCCATGTTCTAGGGACAAATAATATACCATACAGAGATGTCATGAACTCACACAAACAACTGAGCAACAGAAACAAGCAGAGCTTTATGTTTGGAATGGGGAGAAAGATGGAGCACAGATAGAGAATTTATATGTTTATAACACTATATTTCCTAAAAGATAAACTAAACTCAATGTTTGTTTGGGTTTCTGAAATGTTTCTCACACAGCCTTTTCCAAATTTTTCCCGCCAGATGTGTTGGACTATAGGGCTCATAATTTCCAACTGGAAGAAACCAGGTTGAAGGCAGTTGTAATTCCATATCTATTGGCCTATTCCCACAATATAGTACAAGATTTGTGGGAAGATAATGAAAATGGTATCATAGAAAGGTAGATGCCAAACAACCCCTCTTCCGCCAAGCAGAGATTTCTTCATTACCACATCCTCATATTTGTATGTGGAGCATAGTGAGCAAAATTTAGCACGTCATTTTCTGTGATGGATTCAGATCTCTGTGAAATGAACAGAAATGCACGCTATTGCAAGCTTTTCTGTATGGCATAAGTTCAGGGTTTGGATAAACTAAATGCTGAGTGTTGCCTCATTATTTTAGATAAGGTTCCCTGTTAGTAGAGAAATGGTATATCTATGAGAAGGAAGGCTTGGGTGCTGGGATGCTAGTTTTCAGTGGCAGGTCATATTTTTACAAGAGGAAGAAAGAAGATATGTAGTTCAATACTGCCATCCTTATCTGGCACAGTCTGAAAGGTTCTGTCTGCATATCTGCACTTGTACTATGTTTGGTGACTTGGAAAACAGCACAGCTCTTATCTTTAGATGACGATGGCAGCTATTGTACATTTATACCCTGCTGTTCCTCTTCTTGCAGGGAATCCAAGGCAGTATATAAAGGTCTCCTCTCCATGTTATCTTCACAACAACAACCTGGTCAGGTAGATTAGGCTGAGAGTCTGTGACTAGCTCAAAGTCAGCCATTGAGCCTCGGAGCCAACTGGGGAGTAGGACCTGGATCTCCCAAATTCCCAGTCTAACACTGGAAACACCACGCCACTCAGTTCATCTGCTTTTGTTCTTTCCCTGGAGAAACTATACTGGATAGCCATTTTCCACTGTAGAGAATTAAGGTATGGCTTCCTGCTACCGAAAATATATGCTTCTTGCAGATGCAGTTCTAGAATACAAAATTCACGGAGAAAATGCAATATAATACCAAAATTATTTAAGAAGTGCATGTTGCAAAACACCAAAGTTCTTACACTTTGGAATGGTCTAATTTAAGAAACAAGAACATCTATTTTTATTTTTTACAGAGCATTGTCTGATTTTTTTTTTAATGGTGACTCCTCCAACCCTGAACAAAGCAAGTATATGCCAGGTTTGTTCCTGACATAATATGAATGTCTGGTTTATAAATTAGCTGCAAGGCAGGGTTTATAATGGAAACAGCTATTGGCCCTTGGCTGTGAAGTGCGTTTGCTGTGGCAATGCGACGTTTCCCTGGGCACAGCCCAGTGAAGTTATATAACAGTGACCATTGCATGATTGCTCAACTTCCTTTACCTAACCCTAATTGCATGGTGGACATAACAACTTTCTTCTATGACATACTCAGCAAAGACGGTGCTGACGCCACAGCTTCAGCAATGAGTCTGCCTTTTATGAAGCCCCAATAAGATGCAGCATACAGGTGCCACCCACCTTAAAAGGATATTTTGTTTTTCCATTCCTCACTGGCAAGCTATTTCTGCTTAAAATGAACTAGTACTGTAAAATATTTGAACTAATAAGGGGAGTCAACTCTTCAGGTAGTACAGTGCATACTGTACTTGGGGTTTTGGCTTAAATGTGAGACAACCACTCAGACGAAGTGGGGAGGAGGAGGAGGACAAAGAGCACCTAAATTAAAAATAAAAGCCTCCTTTCAACTTTTTTTTTTAAACTACTCAAGCATTCTAGAAATAATATAAGCAGAACATTGTGCATGTTTTGTATACCATCTATTCGATTAGCTAGAAAAGCAGTATTGTAATGTCCCTCTTTTCCTAATGGCAGCTCATAAAGCACCCAGGAAATTTTAGCTGCTTCATAAATAGAGTGGTCAGGTACACCTTGTGAAGAAAAGTGTGTAGTGGGGACATACATTGTCAAAAAGAGGGCAAAATCAGACACTGGGCTGTAAAAAAAATTCATATGCTGATTGATATACATGCAAATTTCAGAATAAGTACTATAATTTGCAGAAATGCAATGGGATTTTCTGTAATGGGGAGGTCCCTGATAAAGTGACCTGCCTGCCTGTTCAGTCTGGTCAGAAGATTGCTAACTCTGAAGCCGCTGTTCTCCTTCCTTGCACTTTCTTCTGGTTTAACCTGACTTGGACTTGAAGGAAGATGCTTTCAAACTGTTGACTTGTCTTATGACATTTGTTCAGATAGAGGCCCATCCTCTGTAAACTAAGACAACTTTGTACCACTCCAGCGAGTAAAATGTGAACAAGGAGAGAAGCAGATGGCAAAGGGCTGAGAGAAGATAAAGTGACCAGGGTGGGGAGAGGGTGATGAGGAAAGGGGCTGACAAACAACCTTTGCATATTTGGAAACCCCTCATTCTTCCTCAAAAGGACTCCTTGTATTTGCCTCTATCTTCCCGATGCACCCTGAATGTGCAAACTTGCCAGCAAATCTTCCACTTACCATCTTTTTCCCCTTTGGACAGGTTGTGGGCAAATGTCAACTCCACAAGATTTTTTCTCATCTTTGAGATTAAATGTTTAACTTTGGAGTGGTGCTGTCTCATTAAGGACTTTCCCAGAGTCCACTGAGAAATGTACTATAAAACTCACATCAATTAAAGGAAAAAATGATTAACTGCAGCCTGCTTTTATTATATCGTACTTATTTTTCCTTGTTGGCAGTTTCAAGTAATCTGAATATGTAGAGTGGACTTGCATTTGGTTTGACATGGATCGCAAGCCCCTATCATGTTTAGATTCTGTTTCAACCCACATTCAAAATAGGTGTTATGAAGTAAATTGTTCTGTTTGCCTATTAATTAGAAAATAAAATAAAAATGAGCCTCACAGTCCTGGAGGACTGGAGTGACTATATCTGAAATGGCACCGGCCTACACAGGCTGGGGCTTGTTTATCCAGTAGTTTGACTTCATAGCCTAGATATCTTTTATCAAGCAGTCACGGTGACCCAACTTGTTAGGGATCAGTAGCCAGTTAAGAACCAGTTTGCAGACAACACCTCCTCTGTGCGAACAAGTGTGTTTATATTAAAAATGTTTTTGTGGCTAGCAAACAGGACTGGTTTAGAAACTGTTTCTATAACAGTTCCTCAAGGCAATGACACACTGCTGAAGAGAGGAAACAAGTTTTCTAATTCTTAAGCCATGCTTTCTCTACAAACCTGCCAAAAAGCTCAAGTGTGTAATTGGGCTTTAAAAAAAAATCCCTTCTGAGGAAAACAAAAATAGCTGTTCTTAAGTTCTGGTTCTGGTTTTCAATGACTCACAAGTTATTCCTTATTGGGACCCTCTTAGTTACATGCATGACATTTAGGAATAAGGGCATGATTCTATCTTAGTGACATACAGGTATGTGAGAAGGTGTCACACAGAGGTGGGTTGTGACCGTTTTCCCTCTGTGGTGGAGGGCAGGATGTGTTCCAGTGGAGCAAAGCTCAGGGAATCAAGATTCAAGGGAAGTATTTCCCAATGTTTAGGACCCCTAGGACATGGAATGGGCTTCCACAGGAGGTGGTTGAAGCCCCATTGTTGAGGGCATTCAAGGATAGGCTGAACATGCACATGGTAGGGATGTCATAAGCGGAGCCAGTTGGAGCCAGGGGTCAGACTAGATGGCCCAGGAGACCCCTTCTGACTTGCTCTGTTTCTATGTTTCTCTTCATGTTACACAGAGAAAAGTCCATTGACTCATAGCAGTCCCCAGTCAACATGGCTTTTTCTGCCTAAGCATGCACAGGACAGCACCCTACGTTCCTTAATATTCTAGAAGAGAGTTCAGCAAATTTTAAAGTCTTAGGCCCAACAATCTGAGGAGCAACCGAGAAGCAATTGGAAATGGAAAAACCCATGTTGTATCTTAGGGATCCTTTGCGGAAAAATAATAGAAAACCTGAACTATGATTTTTTCCTCACACAAATCTATGAGTCTACACTTCTGTACAGTTCTGGTCCATGTACCTCAGGAAGGGGATTGTAGGGCTGGGAAAGTTGCAGAAAAGGGGGAGCAGAATGAGCAAGGATCTGGAACAGCTTCCTTGTGAGGAACATTGCAAATACTGTGGTGTATAACATTACACATGGTGTGGAAAAAGTGGGAACACCATCACACTAGGACCTGGGGGTCATCCAATGAAGAGGGAAAACTCCCATGTTTATGTCCTGCTTGTGGACATATACAATACCTGTAGGAATGGGTTGGAATTGACAGAACGTTGAACTGCAGAGTCCTCTGATCTTATTCAGTATGGTTTCTATTAAGTGCTCAGGTGCTAGCAGGAGCCTAGAAAAGTTCTGAACTCTTCTTATTTAGTGTCTTTAGTCTGTATATGTGTGGGGGAAGGTGGAGGACAGAAGATGATGAGGTGTACAGATGAGATGCTGTTTTCTTCATGTTATATGCAGATATACCCATACTGGAAAAAAACCCAATAGGACTTGTAGAGCTATGTGAAGCTTAAGTAGTAGAGAACTTTGGCATGGTTTATTATGCTGTTCCTTGTACTCTGAACCAAGGGTAAAATTTATCCTGAATTTACAAAGGGGTAGATCTGATGATGGTCGTCATGATGATGAAGCTAAAATTATGTATTTGCTACCTTATGTATTTGCTACCTGGTTCTGAAAAAATTATAACAGGTAGAATCAAGGTATTTATAGTGGCTGCCCAAAATCTAAGTTTGGTGGAGGCCAATATGGTGAACTGTAGGGATTTGATACTTTTAATGAATCAGCTGTATTTACTGTGTTTTTAAATTATATGTATTGTCATAGTTTTGATTTTATTTGGATGTATTTCATGTGATCCCTAAAGAATATTTAGGGGTTTCATTTTGACAGAGCCATTTTGGTATAATTTTATCCTTTAGGCAGAATTTGTGCACATGTATCTGTTCCTTTTGTTAAAAGGTCCATGAAGGTTGAAAAAGGTTGCTGACCTTGCTGATTACTAAATATATCCCTGTTTCTTTCCCATGAGGCTGATAATAGTTCTGGAGACAATGGTATGCCTGAAGGCAATTTGATTCTTCGGAAAAGTGGCATAGAGGGGCTTAGTCCGATCCTGAGCTGGGTGAGGCACAGGCAGTGTTGGGGTTGGAAGTCATTCTGCCTTCTCAGGGCATGTTTGCCACTGGAAAATGCTTGGTCCATGGTGAATTCCAGCACAAGCAGTGTGTGTGAGGGAACCCCATGACTGCTGCTGGCAGGTTGGCTTCAGGAAAACTTTGACCACTGATCATAACTGGACTGGTCTCAAAAAATAATTCTTGACCTGCGTGTGTTTCAGGGGGGAATTGAAGAGTCCCCATAATGGCTAGCCTGGTCTAATTTGATTTTATCCTGTAATTCTAAACAACAAACACTGAACAGTCTGACTGAGGTGATATTTGCTAGGAAGTGGGGCAGAGAGAAACCTGGAAGGACAAACTGGGATAAATTTGGGGCATTTGCTAGGCGCTAACGCAACTCTCAGCCAGTCTGTCTTCATATAATTGATATATATACAGAGGCATCTCAGATTGGAGGGACATCATTTTATGTCTATCAGTAGCAACTTTTTTCCAGTTTTACCAGGGAGTCGGTGCAGGTGGATTCAGATGGAGACCCTAGAGCAGAGTGGAGAGGCTTTTCAAACACTTGGATCTCCTCTCATGTACATACATTACAGTGGGTGTGTGGATTACCAGGTACGGATTTAAAGTAATGTCTGTTTTGACCCTGAGATGATTTGAAGGAAGTGAAATCCTTTTAATGGTTACATTCGCCACCCATTCAGAGTTTTAGCTTGAGTTATTTGGTTGACAGAAGGGCCCAGTATAACAAAGAAGTGCCTGTCTCCATCTAGTGTCCACAGTTCTGTATTAACCAAGTAGTTCTATTTAGTGGGGATAGGCATGTTTCCTAAACAGAACATGTATGTGTGTGCATATGAATTGAAAGGGGCTCACTTGTCCATCTGCCTGTTTTCTAAACCCAATAGTCAATGAGAGCATGGAAAGCTGATTCCCCACCCGTGTAAGTTGAGGACACTGGATTAAGAAAATGTTCATAGAAACATAGAAAAGTCATGGTGTATCAACCAAAGGTCTATCGAGTCTAGCACTCTATACACAGAGCGGCAACCAGCTGCCCACAGGCTCCCTCAAGCAGGATGGGTACAAGACCTTTACCTGCCCAAGTTTCTCATCAACTGGTACATGCAGGTAGGCCACCTCTGGTGAAGGATGGAGCATGTAGCCAGTCATGATATTAGCCACAAATAGTCTGTACTTCCATGAACCTGCCAATTCCTTTTTAAAGCCATCTAGATTGTTGGCTATCAACTCTTCCTGTGGCAGTGCATTCATAATTTAACTACGGGTTGTGTGAAGAACTACTTTCTCTCGACTGGCCTAAACGTTTTCCCAATCAGTTTCATAGAATGACCCCAGGTTTGAGTGTTGTGAGAGAGAGAGAGAAGAGATTGTGCATCGGTGCAACTATGATGTAGTAAGCATAACATTATTATAGACAACAGGATTACATACGTTAAAGAGATTAGAACAGTGAAAAACTTTATAGGAGATACCCAACATATTTTAGTTATTTATTTTTTAAAAAATTGTACGCCGTCCATTACTGTTGTCTCTGGATGACTTACAACATTATCTCAATCCTCAGTAAAATAAGTTAACTATTCTTCACTGAGCATTATTTAAAATAAATAAGTCTTACACAATTAAAATTACTATATGTTAAAATATTGGCCAAATAAAAAAGTCTTGACCTGACGCCAAAAAACATATAATGACGGCGCCAGGCAGACCTCTCTAGAGAGTGCATTCCATAGTCGGGGCGCCACTGCAGAGAAGGCCTTCCTTCAAGTACTCTGTCTCCTGACCTCTTTCAAAGAGGGTTCCTGGGGGAGGGCCTCTGCTGCTGATCTTAGGGGGAAGGAGGGCATGTAGGGAAAAAGGTTTTCCTTTACATATCCTGGTCCCAAGCCGTTTAGGACTTTATAGGTAATAACCAGCACCTTGAATCGAGCCCAGACTTCGATGGGAAGCCAATGAAGCTGATAGAGTACTGGAGTTATATGAGAATAACAACCAGTCCCCGACAGCATCCTGGCAGCTCTGTTTTGCACCATCTGAAGTATCTGGACTGTCTTCAAGGGCAGCCCCATGTAGAGCGTGTTATAGTAATCCAAGAAGGAAGTAACCAATGCATGTGTCACTGTTGCTAGGCAGTTCTCCTCCAGGTAGGGACGCAGCTGATAGATTAGCCAAAGCTGAAGGAAAGCGCTCCTCGCCACTGTCATCACCTGGGCTTCCAAGGACAGCTCTGGGTCTAGGAGCACTCCTAAGCTGTGGACCCTGTCCTTTAGAGGGAGTGCAACCCTGTCCAGGGCAGGGCCCAAGTCACTTACGCAGAAGCTCGAATCACCAACCAACAGGACCTCCGTCTTATCTGGATTGAGCTTCAGTTTTTTGGCCCTCATCCAGCCCATTACCTCAGCCAGGCACCGAGGTTCAGGTGGCTGTCCAGTGGTTCAGGACAGCCACTGCCTCACCTGGATTAGTTGAAAAAGAGAGGAGAGCTGGGTGTCATCAGCATACTGATGACTCTGCAGCCCAAACCTCCTGATGACCTCTCCCAGCGATTTCATGTAGGCATTGAATAGCAAGAAGGACAAAATGGAGCCCTGTGGTACTCCATGGCAGAGTTGCCATGGCGCAGAGCCAAAGTCCCCCAGCACCACCTTCTGGAATCGGCCGGCAAGGTAGGAGCAGAACCACTGCCAAGCAGTGCCTCCTACTCCCAATCCTGCCAGCCTATCCAGAAGGATACCATGGTCGATGGTATCAAAAGCTGCTGAGAGGTCCAGGAGAACCAACAAGGACGCAGTCCTCCTGTCCTTCTCCCAGCACAGGTCATCATACAGGGTGACCAAGGCAGATTCAGTCCCATAACCGGGTCTGAAACTGGACTGAAAAGGGTCCAGATAATCATATGTGTGTCCCTGGTTCCTCCAGGTCCAAAGCTTAGGGCAAAGACGTCTATGCAGTGTAATTAAGCGGTGAACAATTTCTAGTGTTTGCCACCTTAGGCACTAATTGTTCAGTTCCATGGTTTCAGTGCATGGGAGAAGAATTCACTTCATAAAGCAAGCTAACATCTCAGGGGGAAGATTTCAGCCTAGCTTCCTCCCAGCCTAGGAACACTGAGTCTTGACACACACACACAGGTGTTTCTATCATCACAGCAGTCCATGGAGTAGCACTTTGGCATACAGCTCCACAGCTTCAAAAAAGGCTTTGCCAACTCAATTCTGCTGAAAATAGAAACAAGCGAACAATGTAACATGCAGCTGACCACTGTCTGGCTTCTTATTCAAGAGTGAATATGGCCCTGATTTAAATGTACTGGAAAGGAGACATTAGACAACCCCCAAATCCCCATACTCCAGTTTTTATTGTAAAGCCTTCAATGAGAGCAATTTCAACCCCTGCGCAGGGCTGGAAAGTCCAGGATGCAAACACCCAGAGGTAATCTGTAGCAGGGCTAAGTAAGTTTATTCTCAAACAAGAAAGCAGCAAAGGGGTCATCTAGATAATGTGCAATATTAACATAATGTGTAGGTCAACACTTTCTCAAGGAGACAGGCTGATATTTCTCGATAACTTCAGGTCTTCTGTAGGTTCTACAAGCCCTGGGTTGGCAGGAGTGCCCTTGGAGGTCTATGACAGTGACAGCTGTGCCGAGCTTTAAACTGCAACAGGGAGGGGTCAATCAGCATCACTGAGTTAGGGGTCACGGAGGTTAACGGCCTTGTGCTCCAGTCCATGCCACTGCTGCCCCCCCCTTCACAAAAGCCAAACATTTAATTCTAAAATTCTATCAAGTATAGTCATGCAGAATATTCTCAACTTTGGGCAGAAAAACACACTGCACTGGCTTTTCTTCCAACCCATTTTAAGTAGCTTTGTAGAATATAGCAACAGAGCACTGCCATTGTGTGCTTTGCTAAATTAGAAATATAAACCCAGAGCTCAGAATGATGAAATTATCTCCTTGGACAAGAAGCAGTGAAGCACCAAGTCTGAAGAGCTTTAATAGAGCCACTTTTGTCCTTACACTTCAGGGTTTTCAGAGTGCTGCATCAGCAAAATTGAGAAACAAGGAAGGACAGGCAGAGAGCACAGGACTGCCAAGGAATGGCACAGATTTGCCTACAGTAGAGTGACCATGTGCCTACTTGACAGCAGACAGTCCTCTATCTCTTCAGAAGTTAATATATTTGAAGGAACCCTGTAGCTGAAAAGTCCAAGTCCACTTTAAAGAATAAAGAATGCAAAGGAGGAAGAGGAGAGGTCTTGAAATTGCCCAGCATCAGTTAACATTTCGACACCAGACTGAGCAGGTCCACAAGTCACCTGATCATAGAGCCCTTTGATGGAATGTGTTCTTTTGAAATATAGCAGCTATTTCTACATTTGCAGCTCAGCATGTAAATGACCATATGCAAGTGTTATGTAAATCGTATGCCCCCTTGGGTCCTTTTTCTTGATGAGACAATTCCTCGTTTTTGGTAATGGGTAAATGGCCGCCATCCTGCAGAGATTTCCAGGAAACTTCATGTAATGCACTGAAGAAGTTTGCTGCGGTTGTTAATTTCTATACCACTCTATAGCTGGAGCTCTCTAGGCAGCCCCTGTGGTGAAATGTCTGAGGAGCAACCATTTTGTCGCAACAGGATGGGCTTAGCCAAGTGGTTAAGCCCATCGTTGGAGCCTGCCTCTGGACTTTCAGGGACTGGCTTCCAGAATATAATCTTCCTGAAATCCTCCCTCACTCATGGAATGCCCTTCTTCATCTACTCAAGGGTTGTCAAGGGGAACCAAGGGAGATGTTTTTGTTTTCCTGGGGGTTTAGGCAGCCACTTTCTGATTGCCGAAAGAATGGAAATGAATCACTGAAAAAGGAGGAAGCCGGTTTGTATTATATTTCCACACACTAAGTGATATGCATAGATGCACCAATAGAACGGTAACTGTAATTCAAAGAGAAATACAATATATGTCCTGACTATGGGCAAGAGGGGCAGGTGACTTGTGAGCGCTTCTGCCTGCTGCCCAGGTGATACCTATTGATTGCAAGCTCCAAAGTCGGTGCCTTGCCTTCCTTAGGGCTCTCTTTCCTTGAACTCAATAGCTCCTGCTCCCCCATAGACAACTGCCCTCAGGCACAGAGCTTTTAACTGGGACATTAAATGGCATTTAGTGTCTTTTAATAGTTTAATGCCTTCAAACAGCTGCTGAAGATCCTGCTGCTGTTTGAATGTTGCTGTCAATCGTTTGCTTCCCTTATCATTTTAATTGGCTTATTGCCTGTGGTTTTTAAAATGTGTTTTGTGAAACCGCTGTATGAGAATTGGTATTTTTAAATGAAAGGAATGAAAAGTTTTAACGAAAGATATGAGAAGTAAGACATTGAGGAGGGGAAGTGAGAGGAACCGAGGAAGGAACCTAGGAACAAGAGCCCTGTGAGATGGCTGGCCAAGGCAATACTAGCCACAATACTAGATGGCTGGCCAAGGCAATACTAGCCACAAGGCAATACTAGCAATACTAGCCACAAGAGGGGCTTGGGAAGAAGCAGAGGGAGCTGAGGGACTCTGAAGAGGAAGGGAGAAAAAGAAAAGGTGCACGTGATTAAGCTGAGTGGAAAGGGGGCCACGGCTTTGAAATGATTGCCAGGGTTAGTTTGCAAATGACAAGTGGGAAAAACTCCCTCATAATTTAGGCCACAGCCTAATATGCCAGCACAAGCACTTCAGGCGGCAGCTTCATGCAGCTGTATTCGTCTTTAGTAGCTTATACCATTATCATATCATTATTGTGTTACACTGCATCCTATTATTACAACAATCCTGTAATAATACAAATTGCAAGTAGAAAATAAATATCAGTTATTAGTTTTTAACATTATGGCCTGTTGAACTGCCATATGTTAATCCATCCTATTTTATTTCACTAAAATCTAGATATAACTATGTCATTGTCTAAAAGATTCTTAAGCAATCGTGTAAGCTTCTACAGAATGAAACTCTATGCATACTTGAGTTCTTAGAAAGTGAATAGGGAAAATTATGACCTTAAAAATCAGGTGATGCAAACAACATTGCTCCACATTCAGTTGTATCCAAAGTTAGTCTAACATAAAACCCCTTGAACCCTTTGGATCGGCTTCCAAAGAAAAACAACAGGGTCATCACTGGACAGCTCATTAGAACTGAATTTTAAAAGAGCAGTCACTAATTTTTCAAACTAATTTTATGAATAATTATGATAAAGAAACTAGCTGGTCCATTTTCACATTCCCAGCTTTAGCCTTTCACATGTACAAAGTGCTTCTGGTACCATGTCCTCTAATACATAGTTTAGTGGGAAACTATTGCAAATATTATAATTGATAAAAAGGGGGGAAAGTCCTATCTTTATTCATTTATTTATTATTAAACTTATATTCCACATTGGTAGCCCAAGGGCTGTCTAAGATCACAATAGAAATCGAATAAAAAACACAATATAGCAATAAAAAATAGCAGTCAAATAAAACATGTGACTATATCTGAAAAGCAATATAGAGCTGAGGGATAGTAATTTAAAACAGTATAGATTAAAACAGCAAAGCTATATAAAAATATACACCTTTAAAATTATCTAAGATAAAATCAGTTGTTAAAATGTTTAGAAAATAATGAGTGGAACTGGCTGGAGCCTGAGGTCAGACTGGATGGCCTAGGAGACCCCTTCTTACGCACTCTGTTTCTATGTTTCTAAAGCAATGTTCATGGCAAAAGCTTTTCAACATAATTTTAAAAAGTTTTAATCAGATCCTATCAAGTAGTTTTCAGGTGCTCTGATCCCCAGGTTTGTTCATTATTTTTTATAATTTCCCTTCCTTAGACGCTAGAACATTTTACAAATAAAAGCAACATTTCAATAACATTTGGAATTCTCTTTAGCAGTGCAACATGAACCTTACCAGTTTTTTCAGAGTATAGCAAGGGAAACCTAGGAATCTTTTGTGTTCATTCACTGAGGATCTAGCTGAGTTGAACTAATGTACTAAGATCTAATGACACAGTGAGAAATAAGAAGGCATTTTCTATCTCCATCAACAGAGTTGCACATATGAGAATATTTGCAAAACAGCAATGGAGATTTGAACATAGCAGCATTTAAAACTAATGAAGTACAGCTATGAAGGATGAACTGTGTTGAACTGTGCTTCTATGTCTATTTTTTTTCAAACCTAGTAACACTACTTTGTCTTCTTTCAAACTTGTGTAGAACAAAAAGCAGAAAGAGCAGGGCTCAGATTTTGCATGGAAAAAAAGAGTCCTTGAGACTGCGGCCCAGGTATTGCCTTTCTAAAGGCAGTGTAAGTACATTTTCATACTGTAGGAATGAAGAAGTGAAAGAAATATTTTATCCACTTTGTTTCCCCCAAACATGAAATCTGAGAACTTGGTAAAGCATGTGAAGTATTTGGGCCAACACAATAGTTCCCACACTGGGCACAAAGAAAATATGGCAGGGAACTCAAGACAAGCATCAAAATACCCCACTTCCAAAGAAAAGCAGATTATTTCCAACTTTATTCAGACACAACACATTCATGATCCAGCATTAATGTCTTTCCAGTCATAGTGGGTCAGCTGATGCCTACAGAAAACCAGGGAAAACACTTTCCCTGTGTTTACAGTCCGAGTACTGAACCTGGGATGGGAACATGTAGCCCTCCAGATGGGATGGGTACAGGGCACCTCCTTGCTCCCCATGGACTCTGCTGGCTAAGACTAATGGAAGTCACTGCCTGACAACATCTGGACATCCCCCTCCTTGTTATAAACATTTGTATCAATGCATCAGTTTAGCAGTGCCACTGTAACCTGCTCCCATCCCTGTATGAGTGAAGTTTCACTCCCATCCTAATGACTTACTTGCCATTGTGTCAGATGACACAGCATTTGATGCTCAGTTGAATAAAACTAGGTGAGCACTTGGAACACCATTTTTATACATTTGCTTTGGCAGTAGGAGAGGAACATTTGTTATATACTTAATTTGTTCCTAGAAATAACTCTTTGAATGGTTTGCATTAGGAAAAGTGAAAATACTGACTTTGATTTTTGTGCAAAAGTAGGATTAGTGTTGGGAGTGTTTCTGAGACACTGCTGTAGTTCATACTTGAGACTTGGTGTTAGTGTTGTTGGGGATAGCATTTCAGAAGGGACTTGCTTGCTTTGGGTTCTGCAAAAAGAGAGGTGCGAGAGATGGGGTGAACATTTGAGCAGGAGAGGAAGGAAATTGACTGGATCCAACTCAGAGTTCATCCAGAGTTTATTTGGTTGCTTGCATCCATAGAAAGAAATTCATTCACTCTTTTGGCTATGTTCATAACAATTTGGCTATGTCATAACTGTGTTCATGGCCTGGCTGACATAATAAAATGGACAAATGCAAAATGGATGCACACTCTCACACAGTGGCATGAAGAGATTGCCCAGTGAATTGAGAAGATCCAGGCATGTCGCTTAGCACCCTGCCAAATTTTCCAATCAATTTATTTTCAACTATTTGTGGGGGAGGAAAAGGCAAAGAGAAACCGCACCTGACAAAGAGAAAATGTTGGAGAGATGTCTTGGAGTGCCGGGCTTCAGTGCTCACCTTACTATTGGGAAGTGCCCAAGTGGGGAACTTCCCCTTTCTGTGCAACCATTTCCATGGCTTTCTTCAGATGGTGGAAAGTTTGGTATTATTTTCCTGTGGCAGAATGAACAGGAATCAGAAGTTCATTTGTTTTTACCATTCTACTATGCCATGGCGCCATCTTGTGGCTGTGTCTTGGAACAGGTGGAAAGGCAGAGAAAGAGAAATACGGGGGGGGGGGGGGACGGAAAAGCGGGGACACATGCAAAGGGGTCCCGTAAAGCATCCAGAAGGAAAGCTTTCATTAACTAGAGGTTAAAAGCCTCAGTTGAGAAGGTCTTAGCCAGGACTTTTTCCCTCAGGGATTTCCAGTGTTGTTGCCTGCTGCATGCCTGAAAGCTGAGAGACGGCAGCACAGCAAAACCAAAACTGCAGCAGCCCTGGAAGGCCTCAAGGGAGGAAGCCTTGGCTAAGTCTTCTAAAGGGCTGTCCAAGGAGCTCAAGCAGCCAGAGGAGTTGCAAGGTCAGAATAGCAGAAAGGGCAGACACGGCCTTCTGCTCCCTTCTTGCAGGAAAAGTAAGCACTGGGGCCCTAGAAAGGACTTCAAAATACTCAACATCCCAATGCAAGAGGCAGAAAAACTGGCTTTTCTGGCTGGGAAATAAAGACTGGCTTTTTTGCAGGGAAATAAAGAGCTTGCAAAAGGGCAGCTGCCTCCATTTCTGAATCCTTTATCAAGGCCATAGACAGAGCAATCCTAGTTATGCCAGAATCATACATAATTGGTGAATACGCACAGTAAGTAAAGAAGTATTGCTCCCTTGACAATGTATCATGCCAGATTTGCAGAGTTATGTCTGCGGTTCATTGCCAAACCCGAAGCTTCCTATTTCCCATATTCTTATTCAGGCCCCCATTCCATCCAGATCATCACTCAGCTTCTGTGCTTTCCATTGTGAAGCCTCAGCATAAGAATGTAGGGAGATAGACAGGGAGATGGGTGGAGGTGGGCAACCTCGCATGGCCTAGCATAGACCTGCAGAAAGGATTTTGGAAGACAGTCGAGTAACGCAGAAGGGAAAGAGTGCATAACATCACACGCATGTGCCACAGACATCTTGGACAGAACAACTAAAACAGTGCAAGAGAAAGCAAGAGCCAGAGAGCGCTGCCCTTTGCTAGAGCCGCTCACCGATGGGTAATGCAAGTCTTGTTTGCAAGAGGGACTCCTCAGTGGTGGGACCCCATCTCTGAAATACCCCCTTCAGGGAGGTTTGCATGGCACCAAGCTTATTATCTTTATGGTACTAAGCCCAACCCTCCCAACATTTCCAAGCCTTTTAAATCTGTCGATTGCTTTTAGTTCTGTTTTAAAGGCTTGTTAATGTGTTTGTTCTTTTATTCCTTTTATTGTTCTGTGCTGGATTCTGTCTTGTGAGCCACTCTAGGATGGAAGAGTTGAGTACTGAATGTTTTAAATAAACAGCCGGGTTCTCCACCCAGTCAGTTGATTAGGTGGCTGGTGGGGCAGGCACTGGAATTTGCCGGCCAAAGTGCTATTAGCTACAGCCCTCTAGTCAAGTTAAGCATTGCTGTGGTAAAAGGGGAAGGAACTCAAATTAGGCCCATTGCTGAATGAAAAGGGTTGAGCAAAGTTGCTGGAAAAACACATTCAAACCACATCAGTGATAATGGGCTACATCAGACCTCCTTCCAAAACACCTAATGAGCAAAGCAGGAGCCTCAGCAAAATAAACTTCCTAACGGAGATATTTCAGGGCACGGCAACATCCCCAGTGGCCAGGCCTGATCTCAGTGAGTTCACCAGGGCACTGGCTGTCTGCCGCATTTGTGATCTTCCAGATGGCAGGGACTTTTTCAGCACAACGCATGAATCACCCCATGTTCAATCTCGTTAGTCCATACAGCAGAGCCAAGGTTTGTAGCTGTAGCACCAGCATGGGATGAAATAACAATTGTTGCATAAGATCCTTAGCTCAGGCTTTTGATGCCTCTTTCTTGCATCAGAATTTATCATTCTTTTGATCTAATGCTGCAGTGCAAAATCATCCAGGGAGGAGACCTGCACATAAACTAGCCCCCACAAAGCAGATCTGAAAATGTGGCAGAGCAGAATAGTTCTGACAGCCAAGGAAGGAGCAGAATGGCAGACTTCCCTTGTCAGGGAGTTCCAAAGATCAACATAAAAGACCTTTCTCTATGGATTCAAAGGCTAAGTGCCAACAGAGAAGGCATATGGCTCATTACTAATGGAGTTTTACTCCATTAGTTTCTGTCTTGGTTTTTAAATATGTCTTAGTGTATTTTAAGATCTTTGTACTATTGCTCGCTTTTACTTTGGCTTCAAATCTGGTTTTATCCACTTTTTAATTTTTAATGATATTTATATTATGTTTTATTATGACATTGGATAGTATCCTATACTGTTTTCATGCCAGTAGGACCCACCACTAGGGCACTGGAGAGCTATTAGTCCTTAAAGCAACCAGAAATGAATGAAAACTCTAATTTCTGGAACAGGGCAGGTGAGCAGAGCACATAGAAAGGAGTTGCCTGGCCTGTCCACTCTGGAAATGCATGTTTTCATTTTTCTGGGGCTCGCGTATAAAATATTAGTGGCACTAGCAGTGGGTCCTCCTGTTGCACAAATAAGCAGGAGCCACACTAGTTTTATTGGATGCCAGCCCAATATTGTATCATCAACAACATCAACATTTCTATACTGCCCCATAGCCAAAGCTCTCTAGGAAATCTGCAACAATCCATAAAAACAAGACAAAATATGATAAAACATCATAAAATCAAAGGACATGTCATATTTTTAAACAGCTAAAACATACAGTAAAGAATGACCTGAAAAGAAACACCTGGGATGGGGAGTCTTTGCAAGCCCATGTAAATCTTTAAAAGCCTTGGCATAAAGGGTTGTGTTAACCTAGTCCCCAAAAGATGACAAGGTTGGCACCAGGCAGGCCACAGGGGGGAGGTTGTTCCAGAGAGCCGGAGAGAGGTTCCACAGAGAAAGCACTTCCTCATGTTGCCTCCCTCTAAGCCTCTCTCAGAGTTGACACTCAGAGAAAGGCCCCAGAAATTAAGTGTCTGGGTAGCCTGAGGTTGTAGGAAGCGCTCTGACAGACGCTCTGACCCTGGGTGATATAGAAGTGTAATAAACAAGCCAGTAACAATCCTTTATCGGTTGTGAAAGTAGTAACTGAAATATTTTGGAACATTTTTTTTCCAGTTTTCCAAAGAAAGCACTTCTCTGTTCTGGAACTGCATCTTTGGAACTCAGTGACTAAGGAGATGTATGTGCACTTTTATTGTGCATTGATGAGTATATCTCTTCTTTGTAAACACGAGTACCAATGTTTACATTGTACTTACACAACCACCCCAGCTCTTAATTACCAGGTATGTCAAAGAACTACAGACTTACCAGGTATGCCAAAATTAGACTTCCGAAATATTCTGAGTCCTTCTGCCCCAATTACATATATGTAGATGATCTGCACATATGTTGTAAAGTAATTATTTAATGGAGATTGACTACTGGGCTTCTAAAAACTCCCCATATTCTTATTCAGGCTCCCATTCCATCCAGATCATCGCTCAGCTTCTGTGCTTTCCTTTGTGAAGCTTCAGCATAAACAATGCAGGGGGATAAATAGGGAGGAGATGGGTGGAGGTGGGCGACCTCGCTCGGCCTGGCAGAGACCTGCAGAAAGGACTTTGGAAGACAGTTGAGTAATGCAAAAGGGAAAAAGTGCATGCAGCGCACTGACAGGGGTAATGCAAGTCTTGTTCGCAAGAGGGACTCCTCAGTGGTGGGACCCCACCTCTGACACACTCCCTTGAGGGAGGTTTGCCTGGCATCAAGCTTATTATCTTTATGGTACTAAGCAAAACCCTCCAACAAGTCCAAGCCTTTTAAATCTAATTGATTGCTTTTAGGAATTGTTTGGAATAGTTCTCCAAATTGCCTTAAAGCATTTCATGTCTTGAACTGAGATTAGCAATGGAATCCTATACATGTCCTCTCAGAAGAAAGCCCCATTGATTTTAAAGGGACTTACTCCAAGAAAAATGTGTATAGGGTTACAGCCTGACAGGACAATCCTATGCATGTCTATCATATAAGTGACTCATCAAGTTTCTTTGGGCTTTAGCAGCAGACAAGTAAGCATAGACTTGACTTCCTCAATGAAAGTTGGTGAAAAGTTATTTCTCACACTTACAAATTTTGAACTTCACCAGATTCTAACCAAGTGTAAAAGTGGGGCTTGTGTTAGCTTCTCCACTATGCTATCTAGAGGAGAAACATTATTGTTACAGAATACAGACATGCCCTTCTATTATATACTGCAGGCCACTGTGGGCAATTTGAATTTGACTTTTTGCTCTTGCTAACCCCCAAATAGTACAACGGATAAAGAGCTGTTAAAAAAAAAAATCTTACAGATCAAGATCTACAGCTAGGTAGGCTGGATGATTAATTTTACGGGACGTGGTCTGCAGGTGGTTTGCAGATGGCACGAATGCTGCTGGCACGTTGCAAAAGGAACAGAGTACATGCTTTAGATATCTAATATTACGCACACATAATTAATGTGGTTTATATGCTGTCTGCAAGATGCCTGCAAGGCCTTGATGTGGCATGGGGATCACTGATGTGGTCTGCCCGAGATTTACAAGAATTTTCCCCATTTGTTTTTGTTCAGGGAGGGGTCCATTTTGATTTCCTTTCAGCCCAAACTACTGTATATTCATCATGGCTGAGAGCTTCTGATGGTATCTTGGCATATTACCAATAGTTGCCAGCACAATGTAGACATTTTTAAAAGCATCTTGAAGATCTAGTAAAGTCTCAGCATTTTTATTATTCTGTTGGTGGTCAGGGGAAACGAAAAGTCTATCATAATCTTGGAAGGACAGACCACCCACACGAATAGTAAAAATGACAGATAAAAATCTGTTGAAATCAGGTGAAAATACCCATGTTTTTCTAGCACCAGCTGTGATGAAAGGCAACCTACCTGAATGTATTCCCATCTTTATTATTTTTGTGGGAAGATGAGTTTAAATGAAAGTGAATAACTAGCTGTGCAAGCCTAGCCCTTTTCAAAGAGCTACTTCTTTCCCACTGGTAAATTGCTTGCAAAATGCTTACAAAGAAAATGCCTGTTGGAGTGAAAAACACGGAACAGAATCCATGTTATGTGATATTCCGATTCCCTGGAGGAAAGAGAAGTGAAGGAACCAACCCCCTGAATGCTTCCTGAACTTTACATGAGTTGCTTGGAATGTTTACGCTGTGGACCTTTTAATTCTTTGATTAGCATCCCACCTCATCTTCCTTTGCACTGCGTAATGGCTGGGACCCAAAGAACAGCACCACCACTGCTGAAAGCCAAAGGGGGATTTGAGCTGGTGCTTTCTCAACAGCAGCTGTGCGCAGCCCCCAAATGTCTTATGGCACATGGTCTGCAAACCCTGAGGATCCTTTCAAAAGCGGTGTGCATTAGTGCATGAGGACTTGCTTTTCAAAGAAAAAAAAACAGGAAATCCCACTGGGCAGGCTTTGAGTTACTCTTTGGGTTGGGGGAAATGAGTGTGATCTACAGAAAGTGCCCTGGTAGGAAACACATGTTCTTAGTACTATCACTGGATTTAATCAAAGTGAAATGAGAGTCACATTATTTGGTAACACTGCTTTGGAATACGACTCAAAGTTTAAGCAGCCTTCTCAAAAACCTACATGGTTTTTTTCCAGACATGCTGGAAAAATAAATACTCTTGTCACCATTTTCATGTTTTACAGCACCAGATATTCTGCAATATTGAACTATTTTATGATATCTTTGTTTTAATTATATTTTGGTGACATTTTAGCCTTTCCTGACACAGGATCTCCTGTTGTTGTATATCTGTCTTGAACAACACATTTGATTTGATGAAAGCACAGGGTCAAAAGCATATGTAATGACAGCGACCTCCTGCATTCTTAAGCACTGCTTACTCAGTGCTCTTCTACATTCCCAACATACACAACATGCTTGTACACAAACATTTATGGAAGAGACCAAGATGAACTATGGCTGCGCCATTCACTGAAGAAAGTATCAGATTATCAGAGACAGAGATGTGCAAAGCAGGGTTGGGCTGAACCCTAGTGGAATCTGTCCCTCTGGCCTTCAAGGATTCACTCTCATGCTGTGGTCCTGAAAAGTGAACCGAGCTTAGAGGAAACCAACAAGTGCTTGTGTGGCACACCCAACAGTCTTCTTCTTCATCAGGCACAGCAGCTCAAACAGTGCCTGAATGTGGTGCAGAAGGACGCTGACTGCACAGTGCCTGGGACTTGCTTTCTGGTGGGCACTCCACAAATGCTGCATATGCTCATCAGGAACTTGGAGTCAGGGCCTCTGCAAAATGGACTGTAGTCTGGGGAGTTGAGCCCAGGGAATCCATTAGATATCCATCCCCAAACTGGCTCTTCACACATCCGTAGTGCAGAGTCTCAAATATTGTTTAATTCTGCTTCTTATCAAATAGAAGAAGTTGCTGCAACCATCCCTATTGTGTTTAAAGGGACTTACACCATAGTAGCTACCAGGGTTCACCTGAGCATGGAAGGGGAAATAAACCATGGCTTATTTGGGAGTTAATACTGTTAAACAGAATGAGAGAAGTAAAAAGAGGTGGAACTAGGGATCACGACTGTCCTGTTTTCAGCCCCAGATAACCTTTTCCAGTGGTTTCTTGGGGTTTGGGAGGCCAATAGCATGACTGGCACTGGTCAAAACAATCTAACAGGACCAGCTTCTTCAACTGGCCAAGCAATGCCACAATAATGGTGTAGCTCGCAAGTTCTGACCCAGAAAGCTAATCTGAAGCGAACTTTGTTTAATGGGATCAAAATTCACTAAGAGTATTATCCCTGACTAAATTTACTATTTGATATTAGAAATGGCTTTTGCACCTTGTCTTAGTTGCTAGTAGGTTTGTATTTTTGTTGCATGCCTTTAGGCATCTGTAAATCATAATCTGTTCTTGATTATTAGGAGTAAATTCCTATGTCAACAACAGGGAATGGTAGAAAATCCACATGCTGGACATCATAATTTAGGACTACCCAGCTTGGATTCAATTTACACTGAATCAACTGCACTGACAGAACCTCCTTCTCACAGCATGTCCTCCAGGTGATATCTAAGCCTGGTTCTCATGGCATATTGATGATTGACAAGCTAGAGTGGCCAGTTGTGTGTCAGCTGATTTGGCTAATTATTTCACTGGGGAGAATAACTGTCATGACATATGAATAGACCAAGAGTGGGTGGCTTGGATGGTTATGGAACCCATGGTTTGTTTAAGGATTGCTGAGTACTTGTTAAGCACCTCAGCTGCCCACCTTTGCCAGGATCAGATATCACAACGACTTGTGCCCAGTAAAGGTAATTAGGGAGACCAGATGACATGTGACAGGCATGTGTGGGAGTGATTAACAGGCCAACATAGCTTAGAGCCAGAAGCTGTAGTGTGTGTGTGTGTGTGTGTGTGTGTGTGTGGTGGGGTGGTCCTTGAAAGTTGGATAGAAGGAACTTATGCAAGCAGATGCTTTCTTCTTGCAGAAGGTTCCTTCTTCTCACTGAAGGCAAGTTTTGGATCCAACCGATCGTAATTAAATTGTGGCTTTCTATTCAGCTTCCCTGAATATTCTTCTAGGTGTGAAATACTTGATGCAGCAGATAGGAATGTATCTGCACCTGAAATATCTTGTTTTCACTTGAACAGCATCTACTATTGTGGTCTTTTAAAAGTATGCCAGGTATATTGAGGGATACTTAAGAAGTTACCTAAATTCTCCCCAGGTTAGGGCCCCACATTAACTGATCTTGTTTGTGGACTAGCACAGGTATACTGGCGATTCACCTTCATTGGTGGATCATGGTCGTTCTTTGACTAGACTGCTGTACCTGAGCAACTTGCTGCAGTTGTCAGTTGGGATATTTGTTCCCTATAGAATATTGTTACACCAGTATGTCCATGGCTTAAAATTCCTTCAAGAAGAATTCCTGATAGAATTTTACAATCCCAGCAGCAGCAGCTGTTGTTTGTTTGGCATAGGGATTTGCTTGTGTGCCTGTGCATTCACAGAGTACTCTTAAATGGAGGGAAGCTGTCAAGCAAAAACAGTGGCACACTGCACAGATGCAGCAGCTAAATTAATTTTAGACATTTTCCCAGAAGGTAGGCAGAGCAGAATTCAGGGCCGAGCCCACCTACAGAAGAATGGGGGGGGGGGATTTCATCCAACTTTAATGGTAACTTGTATCCTGTTCTTGTGCTCTGACTGTTATGACACAATCAGTGTGGGACAAGGAGACAATTCCTCTTAATTCCTTGCTCTTGGTAATGTTGCATCATGTAAATGCATGTTTAGAAGTGGGGAAAAAGCATAGTTCTATAGAAAGATATACAATACTGACAACTGACCAGAAATAGAATAACAAATGCCAAGATATTGTTGTTGTTGTTGTTAGTCGTGAAGTCGTGTCCGACCGATCGCGACCCCATGGACAACACTCCTCCAGGCCTTCCTCTCCTCCACCATCCCTGGAGTCCACTCAAGCTCACACCAACTGCTTCAGTGACTCCATCCAGCCACCTCATCCTCTGCCATCCCCTTCTTCTTTTGCCATCTATTGTTCCCAGCATTAGACTCTTCTCCAGGGAGTCCTTCCTTCTCATTAGGTGGCCAAAGTATTTGAGTTTCATCTTCAGTATCTGGCCTTCTAAAGAGCAGTCAGGGTTGATCCCCTCTAGAACTGACTGGTTTGATCACCTTGCTGTCAAGGGGACTCGCAGGAGTCTCCTCCAGCACCACAATTCAAAGGCCTCAATCCTTTGGTGCTCAGCCTTCCTTATGGTCCAGCTTTCACAGCCATACATTGCAACTGGGAAAACCATAGCCTTGAC
>NW_025335268.1:47181077-47182152 GCF_004798865.1 Varanus komodoensis | reverse complement strand
TCTAGCTATTCTCTGAAATTCTGCATTCAATTGTTTGTATCTTTCTCTTTCTCCCTTGCCTTTCGCTTCCCTTCTTTCCTCAGCTATTTGTAAAGCTTCCTCAGACAGCCATTTTGCTTTCTTGCATTTCTTTTTCTTTGGGAAGGTTTTAGTTGCTGCCTCTTGTACAATGTTGCAAACCTCCATCCATAGTTCTTCAGACACTCTGTCTATCAGATCTAATTCTTTAAATCTATTTGTCACCTCTACTGTACATTAATCAGGGATATGATTTAGGTCATACCTGAGTGGCCTAGTGCTTTTCCCTACTTTCTTCAACTTAAGCCTAAATTTTGCAACCAGAAGCTCATGATCTGAGCCACAGTCAGCTCCTGGTCTAGTTTTTACTAACTGTATAGAGCTTCTCCATCTTTGGCTGCAGAGCACATAATCAATCTGATTTCTGTGTTGACCATCTGTGATGTCCATGTGTAGAGGTGTCTCTTGGGTTGTTGGAAAAGAGTGTTTGCTATGACCATCGTATTCTCTTGACAAAATTCTACCAGCCTGTGCCCTGCTTCATTTTGTACTCCAAGGCCAAACTTGCCTGTTATTCCGCTTATCTTTTGGCTTCCTACTTTAGCATTCCAATCCCCCATAATGATAAGGGATGGGGGGATTGATGGGGGGATTAACTCCAAAAAATGACATCATTTTTTGGAGTTAATTCCAGAAGGTGTTGTAGGCCTTCATAGAACTGGTCAACTTCAGCCGCTTCAGCACCAGTGGTTGGGGCATAGGCTTGAACTATTGTGATGTTGAATGGTTTTCCTTGGATTCGAACTGAGATCATTCTGTCATTTTGGAGATTGTATCCCAGTACCGCTTTTCCTACTCTTTTATTGACTATGAAGGCTACTCCATTTCTTCTGAGGGATTCTTGCCCGCAGTAGTATACCTGATGGTCATCTGAATTAAATTCACCCATTCCTGTCCATTTTAGTTCACTGATTCCTAAGATGTCGATGTTCAGTCTTGTCATCTCTTGTTTGACCAAATCCAGGCAAGCTGGATGTGGTCAAACAAGAGATGACAA
>NW_025335268.1:46861094-47180977 GCF_004798865.1 Varanus komodoensis | reverse complement strand
TTTAGTTCACTGATTCCTAAGATGTCGATGTTCAGTCTTGTCATCTCTTGTTTGACCACATCCAGCTTGCCTGGATTCATGGATCTTACATTCCAGGTTCCTATGAAGTATAGATCTTTGCAGCATCAGACTCTCCTTTCACCACCAGATGCATCAGCAACTGAGTGTCCTTTCAGCTTTGACCCAGTCACTTCAGTCTTTCTGGCACTACTAGTACTAGCCCTCCACTCTTCCCCAGTAGCATATTGGACACCTTCCAACCTGAGAGGCTCATCTACCAGCATCATATCTTTTTGCCTTTTGGTACTGTCCATGGGGTTTTCATGGCAAAGATACTGGAGTGGGTTGCCATTTCCTTCTCCAGTGGATCACATTTTGTCAGAGCTCTCTGCTATGACCTGTCCATCTTGGGTGACCCTGCACAGTATAGCTCATAGCTTCATTGAGCTATGCAAGCCCCTTCACCACGACAAGGCAGTGATCCATGAAGGAGGCCAAGATATTAGTTAATTCTAAAAAAAAAAAAAAAACCAAGTGTGATAACCAGGACTAGCCCTATTGTTAACCAGAGTGAGGCAGTCACCTTGGGAAGGGATTATGAAGGACAGGAGGCTGTCCGCGCATCAGGAGTGAAGGACAGCACTGGCCCACCACCAGTCTGGATAACTTCTGTATGGAGAGGGGCTGAGATGTGAGCCATCTTGCCCGCCACCTTGGGACAGCCCTGGTGGCAACAATATACTCCTGTCTGTATCATTTTTCAGGACAGCCCCTTCTAATTCTGGAAATTCTGAAAGATCGTTTCTGTACCTGAGGTATCTGGACCTTGAAAAACTGGGTCACCTTTTTGTCACTTTTGTGCACATGGAAGTTTTTCTGCAGGGACCTGATGTGGTACTGACGGTCATGAGAGAAAGGAGAGGCAGGCCTTGTGAAGATTTTCTTGTGATGTATTTTAAAGGCTTTAGGCTCTGTTAGATAAGGAAACAAAAGAGAAAGAGTGATGGATTTGTACTGAAGAATTATGGTACAAGAAAAAATGTAATAATTTCTATACAATTGTCATATATAAAATACTCATAGGTAATGTTTTTCTGGAGGATAGAATTCAGCTTTTTGCTCATTCAGTGCTGCAGTTATGTCTGGACTTTGGGCCCAAGTCCGGGAGACATCAACATGTGAGCTTTCAGAGGAATACCAGGGCTCATCTTTTTATCAACAAAATGGTGATTAATCCTAAGGGAATATATTAACCATTGGGACAGAAGAAGCAAGCTCCATTTTATTCCTGTAGTCATGATATGAGATAAGGAAGCTTAAGATAGGAAACTGAATTGGCTTGGAGATGATGATGATGATTAAATCAGGGTTGGCAAACAGGGTTTTTTGGAGGGCAGCTTGCTGGAACGTGTCAGGAATGTAGAAGCATTGTGAAGCATGGAATAGTCCTCTGTCAGCTTCCCATTGAAGTCCAGGCCCAATTCAAGGTGTTGGTGATGACCTATAAAGCCCTTAATGGCTTGGGTCCTGGTTACCTGAAGGAGCACTTACGTCCATATATGCCCGCCAGCCCCCTGAGATCTGCGGGAGAGGCCCTTCTCCGGGAACCCTCCGAGAAGGAAATTAGGAGGGTGAGTACTCAGAGGAGGGCTTTCTCTGCGGTGGCGCCCAATCTATGGAATGCGCTCCCCAGAGAGGGCCGCCTGGCGCCGTCGTTATTAGTTTTTTGGCGCCAGGCGAAGACCTTTTTATTCAAATGTCATTTTAATTGTTAATAGTATTTATTCATTTTATTCTTTGGCCACGGCAACTTAATTTATACTGTTAATTTATATTATTTAAGGAAGTTTATTTATGTTTGTAAGCCGCCCCGAGGCTTTGGCGAATGGGGCGGCATAGAAGTTTCCTAAATAAATAAATAGTGGTGTGGATATATGTGGGAAGAGAATAGAAATGTTAATTCTTAAAAACAGATGTAATGCACATCGATAGCTAAAGAGCATCCCAAGACACAATAGCAACAATAAGTCCAGGGCTGGAAATTACCGGTGCCCTCCTGTTTATTAATATCTACGTCATTCTCTGAGTGTGGTTTCTTATATAAGCAAACAGTAACACCCACACACAATAGGGATTGATCAGAAAGTGGCTTCTCAGAGGAGAACACGAAAAAGCCAACAGGAGGAAACTCTAAAAAAATAGGCCAGTGCTGCTTGTGTGTGCTTTGTGGTCACATAATGTTGGATGGGAGAATGAGAGTGAGAACTACGGGGAGTGAAGGAAAGGGAGAATGGAGTATAGTAGAACAGGACAGGGCTGTCTAAAGCTCTGAACAGAGCCATTCCACACCACCACATTGTTTTGTAGGTCCCACCAATGAGAGCAGAACTTTGTGTATTCATGGCAGCATACAAAAAGCTAACCTTTTGTCCAAGTTCAATGCATGATATCAGCATGGACATAGAAAGTCTGGTGTCTAGTAGAAGCTGCCCAAGATCAGGAATTAGAAACCCATGACAGACAACAAAAGTCCTGAGACTCTGAAAGAGTTCTTAGAATGGGGCCCCATCATAACTCACTTAGTTCAAGCAAACCTCCTGCTTTGGTAGCATAGCTTAACGTTGTGACAGAGACAAGTCTCTCATACAGCTATCCAGCCATACATTTATTCTCCTCATTTGCAGGCATGAAGCAAGAATTCTGTCTTGAATGCCAATATTTACTCACTATGAATATATTTGTGGTATCTTTCATGGTTCACTACAAAAAGCCTTTGCAGTATTGATTTGACCTTAGAAGGCAAGTTCATTATGGCTGCAAACTCCCTTTAGTAAGCAAAGACCTGCTGAGTCCATCAAAGCTTGCCAAATGACAGATAAAAAGTTGAAGACATTTGGGGATTGAGAGAATGAGATGAAAAACTTAGTTTGCATAGCACCACTTTTTAAACAAATCTGAAAAGCAATCTACCTATCCAGAGACGTGTTCTCTCACTTAATTCTGGAATAAATTTGCTATGGACGTTGTCCTGTAAAAGACCATGTTGTATAAGAAACTTTCTTCTCTCTTCTCTGGATGTGTTTTGTAAAGACTGGAGTAGCATATTTTCTTCTTCCTCACGAAGAAGTTTAGGTAACACCAATATGGAATTGAAAACAGGTAAGAGATTCTGTTTTTTCTTTCCTACATCTTGCTCTTCAGGACTTTCTCGGACAGTCAAGTTGGATTTCTTAAACTCTCCTTTGTTCACATCTAGGTATTTTTGAACAGGTTTTGGGAGATGCACCTTTTGAGAAACAAACCAACAGTCATCATCAATAAGGTGTTCCTTGGCTGAAGCATCATGGTTCACCTCCTCTTCATCAGGGAATTTATTTAGAAGAGTGTTCCTCAGGAGCTCTACAACACCCTTTGCATCTTCTCCTTTGAGCTGGCAACTGCTCAGTAACATTAGAAGAACAGCAGAGTTCTCTGATGGCTGGAGATGTGTGTTTAAAGATCCGGAAGGATCTTTGCTAGACCTCCAAGGAGTTTCTTCTACATTTCTTCTGCCATTTGGACCTTCTCTGACACATTCCTCCTGGAGCTTGAGACCACAGTCATATTCTAAAAACTCTTTGAGCAATTCCAGACCAAACTTGTCCTGAATTTTATGTATCAGAGTACAGGAAGCAAATCTTTTCATGTGTTGGAGTAGGTCTTTTTCTACAGCCAAAGACAGGAGCTTCTGTAAAAGAAAACCCATAGATAAATTATACTTTAGCCATCTCCTCCTATGATGACATCGAGAATTAATGATCTCAGTGCAAATAATGTGTTCATTCAAGCCAGTGATGCAAAGCAATTTTAACTGGGTAATTAATTCAAATTTGCATATGTATAGGCAATGTACAGTTATTTCTATCAATGCATTCCTACTTCTTTTCAGAGCTGGCAAAAGAAAATGCATCATAAACAGCTCCAGTGTTAGCTAGCTCCATGGGTGGTTTGAGGCTCAGAAGTGAACGACATGCCAAATTGTGCAGCGACAGTGCAGCAAGACTCAAGCGACCTATTTAAAACAAACCCATAGGAATGGGTGAGGCTACTCAGAAATGGGGCACTGAAGAACTGAGGTAGGAGAGGGCAAAAGACATTTTGGTTCTTCAGGTGAAACATCTCAGTGATCACTTATCTATAGTTATAATCATTCTTACTGAGAAGCAGTAACATGGTGTCTCCAAACTGCTGCCTAAAGTATCCCATCCCCCTGTTACTGAGTCAGCTAAAATATCTGCAGCAAACTAGGGAATCAGGCAGTTGTTTTCAGAAAGGGCACAAGCTGTACTTTCTAGCTTATCCCAGCAAAGGACACTTTCTTTCAGCAGAAGGGCCCCTGCGACAGTTCTGTGGAAAGATCAGATCCTTTTCACATCTCTACCTGAACTGAAAAATTACAATTAATCTACTATGCAACCTTAAGAATCGGTGCCTCTTCCTTCTACTTTCCATTTTGTGATAAGGAAACTGCTTCTTATACCTGCTTTAAATACATATATCCATTTGGAAGGCCCATGTTGACTGGAATGTCAGGAGTTAAAGTGCAACACAGTCTGAGGATGCCAGTCTGATGAACCCTGTGTTAGACCAGTGTGTTCAGAAAGTGACTGTGTGCAGGCATATAAGCAGGAATAGTTATTTATTCACTTATTGCAAGGTGCCCTGATGTATCCGAGGGTCCAAATCTATGCCTGTGTAAGCTTCATCTAGCACAAATTCACACCATGATGACACAGTTCGGTTAAGCTTTGATAAGCATCCTTGCACTGCAACTGCTGCCCTTGTAGGGCATTTAAGCTCCTTGCTGTAATTCTCCTTTGCCCTCCCTGGCTCTATCAGCAATCCAGCAAAGCGACTCTCTACCAAAGACTGACACATACATACGCTTAAGGTACTACCCTATGTCTGTTTAGAGAGGAAATGCTTGCCCTGTAGAATCATAGAATGATAGAATAGTAGAGTTGGAAGGGGCCAGGGGACCATCTGTCCAATGCCTGCTCAACGCAGGGCTCTAAGCTAAAGCACCCATCTCAGATGGCTGTCCGGCTGCATCTTGACTGCCTCCAGTGTGACTGGCTCTAAACACACACAGGATCGTGTGCATAGGGTATAATCCTATACCCATCTGCCTAATGATAAGAAAAGACATGGCCAGGAGGAGTCCCAGCAATAACCTGTAAGTGGTTGCCATGAATGGAGATTGCATACTTTGAGGATAGAAAAAGCTGCCCTTTGAAGTTGTGGATCTGGAATGTCATCTTTGCAACTATTTTCCAGAGATGAATGAGTGTCTGAGAAAGAGTGTTTACAAAAACACTATTCTGCCAATTGTCTCACTGTCCTGAAAAGCAATGAGGAAGGAGGAGGAGTAGAGAGGAAGGAAATATCCACCAAACACCAAAACATTGAGGTGGCCAATCAGTGAAGGAATCTCTTCTTGGCAGGACCAAGCACACTCCTCAATGAGGCCACTATAATCCAGGAGTGATTTGATGGGACCCTGTTTCTTTGGCAGTCCTCATTTTGAAGATGCACTCTTCTAAAACTCACAGAGCACTGTTTGTTCAAGCCCAGATAGCTCTCCTTGCCATGCCTATGTGGGAAGCTGAAAATGCAAGCCACGTGAACTTCTACCAAGCCTGTGGATAAACACATTTTTGTTTCCAGTGCTAGCAGTCCCCGGCTGATCTTTCATGAAGTAAGAATTCAGCCTTATGCATACAGTGAGATCTTGCTTATTGTTGGAAGTGAGTGATACTGCTGGAGAATCCATTACTAGTGTTTAAGACCTTCCAATCCTCACCCTGACCCATGATTAATCTATATGAGAGATGATAAGCCCTCAAGCCTGCCTAGAGATCACACTCTAACAGAGGGGAGACTTTCCTCTGTGACCTAGAAATGTGGGCGACTTTTAAGGGCTGCTTTGCAACAGAAGAGAGATAATTTGCAGTATGGACTGGGATTTGATTGATTCGCATTTTAGTGTGAACTTACTTAAAGCCACACTTTGGAACCAATACACTAACTAAAACTAACATTTTTTAAATTAGCACTTTCCTAAATTTTCAATAGTTTTCCAATATCTAAAATAGAGGGATCATAGGAAAAAGTGCACCCCAAATGGGTATAATTGTGAAATTAGAATTTTAAAAGCATTATAGTAAAAAAATAGCTGGAAAAATGTGTATCTAAGGCAGGTGTGCACAAAAATACATGTTTTAGGATAAATGTACATAACTAATCACATGATTTTTTACAGAAACTTTTAGGCAGACCTCTCAGTGTATGGGATAAACTGCTTTTAAGAATGAGAAAAAAAGAGAAAAAAGAGAAACTGCTAGATTCGTGCATTCCTGCTTTGCACATATTCAGGTGGTAAGTTTGGAACTCAAAAGAGGATTTGGGGAGTTTGGAGTTCTGGTAAATCCTGATTGTGGTTACATAACTAAGGAAGAAATGGGTTCAGCAGGGTCAAAGGATGGAACAATTATGATGAAGCACTTGAAAGCATTCCCTTCCAGTACTTAGAT
This sequence comes from Varanus komodoensis, assembly GCF_004798865.1. Lineage (NCBI taxonomy): Eukaryota > Metazoa > Chordata > Lepidosauria > Squamata > Varanidae > Varanus > Varanus komodoensis. The sequence continues at coordinate 47,174,405 of NW_025335268.1, read as the reverse complement.
CTGAAGATGAGGTATTCTGCCTGTGTAGCAAATGATGGAAAGACATACAAAACCCACAGTGATAAATGGTATATGGGAATAATTTATCTGTCTTAATATTATGAAGGTCAGTTTAGGCTCAGCTTTATCTTGCCCAAGACTTCACTTTCTTAAATAAAAGTATACCATTCCCTGCCTAGTTTGCATACAGTAAGTAGTGACTGTGGGTGAATTTGCTCATGGGGCTTCTCACTGGGGCTGCCATTTTGAATATTCATGGTATGGTGTGAAGCAGTAGGGGGTGGACACTGCCATTTCTTGTTACTCTGAACTCAGTGATATGAGTAGTTGGGGTGGCTGACAAACTAGCTGCAACCCCAAAACGGCTCATGTCTTCAGAGTGGCTTGGTATCCACTGCAGCAACCGGCCTCACTGGTAGCAGAAGCTGCCCCAGCAGTGCGTCAGTCTGCTGCCTTGCTATTTGAATATGAAAAATGGGTATTAGATTGAAGTTATACTGTGAAACACACATGATTTTAAAATATTGAATAGTGCTTTACATAGAGAGTGAGAAAGAGAGATTACTTAAAGAATTAAATGATGCTTCAAAAAGATCTTGAAAAGCTTATTTTTGTGGGAAAGAAGCCTATTTCTTATATTCAGATGTGGTAATGTGATAACCCACTGCAAATAACTGGGAAAGGGGAGCCTTAGGTCCTCAGTTCCTACGTTCTTCCATATATGAAGGATATCCCGTTTCAGCTTTCTCCATTACTGATCTGAATACTTGTATGTGACCAACTTATCCTAGAGTCCAATGTTTTACAGTCCGGTGTGTACCTTTTTCATGTTGTGCATGATGTATGTGCGTCACTTGCATGGGAGAGTGAAATAGTTTGAATTATTATCAGAGCCTTTCAACTGAGGCAAATGGTCCTTGTGTCCACATGGCTCACAAAAGAATGTCAAAATTTCACAGCAAATACTGAGTCCCAGCAGTATCAGCATAACTTTTGTCTTCCCCGCTTGAATGTATATTGAGAAGCTAAAATGTAGGTCAAAGCATTTGCAAGGGGAAAACTTGGAATTTTTAAAGAATTGTGGGTGACAACTTTTTGAGTCTCTGAAAGATCTAGGAGCATAGAAATTGTGTGTGCATGTTGTATTTATTTTTATTATGTTACACAAGAACAACTGAACTGTACCATTAGGGAAGAGAAAGAAAACAAAGAATAAAATAAATGAAAACTTTCATTTTTGTATAAAATTAAAAAGATCCATAACTCACTCTACCTATCTATAACTCCCTATATATTTGTATATAACATATTAATATTGTTAGAAATAATTATTCATTATTCAACCAAGGATCCCATATCCATATAATTATCCATTTCTAGATTATACCTAAAAGCTACCCATTCAGCAGTGAAAAGTTTCATTAAATCCTCCTGCAGTTGTGTTATTGTGGGTGGTCATTTAGTATTCCAGTGTTAATATTAACCTTTTAGCTGTCAAAAGGGTGTCAAAAATCCATTTATGTTGACCTCTCTTTAAATTCCAAGAGATGAGTAGGTAATTCAAAACAACATGTGTATCCTTAAATATTAGGGAACTTTCCATCACAAAATTTATACAAATTATTAACTCTGCCAGAAAGGAAGCTGCTATTGAGCATTGCCAAAACATACTGTATGTTGAACAGGAGTGTTGGCAGCATTAAATCTCCCAACAATTGTCTGATTTAATTAAGCCCTTATCAAAGAAACATTGTGGCATCCATTATATTCAAAACATCAAATTTTGCTCAGTTAAGCATAGCCTAAATCCATGACCCCTTGCAAAACAATAATTGATAATAATTGACTATTGACTGGGCAAATGGGTAGATGCTCCTGTTTATTATTCCATTCTCTGATGAGACAGCATCAGATGCATTTGCCCATAATGGATATTAATGCAAACAAATTGTAGGCTGATGTAGCAGCTCACTCTCAGTCAGTTCTGTCCATTCTCCCAGTATCTCTGTCTTTAACAAGCTAGTGTACATGCTACCTGGTGTGAATTCTTTTAATATCTAACTCATATTTATGTGCTGCACTTCTTGATAAAGTTGTGCATTTAGAGATGTGGCAAACTGACTTACAGGAATTTTCAGCTTATTGCTTAGAGCTATTTGTCACTCTTTTAAAAATCTATTTTATGAGAGGCATAAGCACTCATTTGGCCCTGGATAAAAGCTTTACTAGCTTCCCATTCAGTGGCACGTGAATGGATTATACCCATGCCAAAGACCAGCAAGCCTTGGCCATTTTGTTAGTAGCAAATTCAAACAAATGGGATTGTGGTCTTATGTTACCAGTGTTTCAATCTTACAGTCTCTGGTTTGATGTAACAAGGATGTGGAAACAAAACAATAATCCTACCAGAAGCAATTTTGCAGGGCAGAGATATAAATGTTTAGTCTGTTTTGTCTGAATGTAATATTCTGCATGAGTCAATCCGGCCGAATTCTGCCATGTAGGCATGAAATATGAATCTCACTATTGCTTGCCTCTTGGGCAGTGGTCCTCAAACGTTTTCAATAGGGGGCCATTTGAAAGGCTGCAGTGACCGTAGCAGGCCGGTGAGGTGGGGGCGTGGGCCGCTGAGGTGCTGTCAGGCGCACGCGGTGGTGGCTCACTTGCTTGGAGATCTCCCAGCGAATCCAAAACCATCTCCGAGCAAGCAAGCCACCGCCTCTCCCCGCAGCGCTGAAAGGCAGTGGCACACGCGTGCGTACGGCAGGCAGGCGGCAGTGGTGGCGGCTCGCTCGCTCGGACACCATCTCCAAGCGAGCGAGCCATCACCTCCCCGCCCGCACAGCAAGTGTGCATGCGGGTGGCGAACGGCAGCGCAGGCCAGATGGATGGCCATGGCGGGCCAGAACCGTCCCGCGGGCCGTAGTTTGAGGACCCATGCTCTTGGGGGATCCAAGATGTTGTTAAAATACCTCCCCTGCACAGTCACATGTTCAATAACCAACAATTTACTAAAACATTTGTGAAACATGGCTGGAGCATTATTATTAGGCCAACCATGTTAATCAAAGCTATTACTTTCCCATTGTTTTTTCCAACCAGAATCAAAGACTGACATCAGCATCAGTAAGGGTTTGCTGAACTGAAAACAAAAGTCTTTTATGGATTGCAATTCATACCTAATGCTGTGGCAGGTCCATCACCTTGCCGTCCTGATGTCACCTGACTGATTAACAGGCTAATCTGCCCTGAAGTTGTCTAATTTCCTTTTAAAACTATCAAAATTAGCGACCTGTTGTTCATTCTGAATCTACTGCCAGTCAGCCTCATTGAATGACCTGCAGAGTCTAGAGTTGCACGTGAAAGATCAATTTCCCCTCTATTCATTTTCTTGACACTGTGCATAATTTTATAACCTCTATAACTTTCATCACCACTCTTTCTCTAAACAATCTTATTCCACCACTTGCCATGAGGAGCCTGCTGCAACACAGCTTAGGCAGCTCATTGTTCCATGAGACCACCGGGCCATTTTTTATTCCATCCGTGTCTTGCTGCTTTGCTGCAGTTACTTGCCACCATTCCTATTGCTGAGCCAGGCCACCTAACCATGAAACAGTCCGTGGGCAGGCAATTTGTTTCTGTTCTGACAGCTGGCAGGTGCATAGATTTGTTTTTTAAAACTGCAAATGCCAAACAATGCTATTTTATATTTTTAAATACTCAAGTAGGTTGATTCTGTTTGTTCTTAAAGGGTAAGCTCAAAAACATACCACCCAACAGAATGACAGTACTGCAAATAGGACAGACCTGTTCAGGCATTGTCAGAGAAGCCAACTCGCCTTCAGAAATCCCAAATGTTTCTGGAAAAAAAAAGCATTAATAAATGTATGGGCAGCACAGAAACAGCATTCCTTAAAGTAAAGCAGCTGTGAAGTAATTGATTTACATCTGTTTACCACTGTTGGGATGACACACTTTCACACTATAAGCACAGTTCCCAGGAAACTGACCTAGATTCAAATCAAAGGATTTATCTTGTCCTGATTGTTCTTTCAGCAGATCATTAAATCTTTTGGATGTTCTATTTCAGTGTAATTATTTTGCTTAGAAGTATGGCCTATTGGTAGGCTTGACTGGCCTGGTGGCCATGCATCCTCTTTCCAGGGAACGATTCTCTGTTTGAAAGTCTGTTAGAGGACTGTGCTCCATTTTGAAGGTTTGCTTGTTCTGAAGGGTTTTCCAGTCCAAGGGCAGCGTATTGATAAAGTTTTAATGTATATGTTGATATTATGTTTTGTAAAGCACCCAGAGAGCTATCTTGGCTAATGGGTGGTGCAGAAATTCAATAAATCTATGAAAAAGGAACGAACTAGGCCTTGAAGGGCCCTCTTTACAGCACTCAGACAGCAGACTGAACAAGGCATGGAGTCCACCCATTCTCAGTCTTGCACACTATGGTGAGATGATAATCATAATAGGTAGAGAGGATTATGAATTCTACATTGTTTAGCTGCCAAAGGTTTCTGTATAGTTCACAACTATAATCTTGGACTGCAAACCACCGAGATCTGGCATATAAATATACATACAATAGTATGTAATAGTATGTATGGGTGCAATAGTAAAATGGATGAGAATAAACATACAGATGACCTGTATGTCTGTCTAAACAGCTACTATTTCTAAATCTGAATCTATTCATATAAATTAACAGATGAAAACAGTATCATCAGTTGCTCTCCTTTTTGGCAATTCCCAAGTGACCACCCTGTCTGGCTGCTCAGATGGCAGAACCTCCCAAAATAATGTTACTTGAAGGTCAATTCAAAAATTACATTCCTTTGTTTAGACTCATACTGTTGTATCCCTCTCTGAAGTCTCATAGAACCTTGAAAAAAACACTACTGTGAGTCACAGTGTCTGAAATCAATTAGGAAAGACTGCAGCCACAACAGGTTTCTGTTCGCTTGCACTACCAGCCACTGGGAATGAAGCTGTATTAGAAATCAGGGTTATTGTGTAGCAAGTAGTGAGCAGATTCTCTAGTGTCTACGCGGAGGATGGTCATATGGAGGTGGTCCCTGGAGCTAGATGGTTTGTGACCTACAAGTTAAAGCATGGCCAAAAAAGGGCCAAAGAGGAAAGAGAGGTGCATCAAATATGCATATATTAAATTCTATGTAGAGCTGCAAATTTAGAAAGAATTACTATAATTTTACTAGAAATACCACGCCTTTCTCCACAGCGATGAATCCTGCAATCAACCTGCACAGGCTGGTGTTGACTGGGTATTGACGGTTAATGGACAATTTCAAGGCCTTGCTTACATGTCAAACAGAAGACTGACCTCTGTGCCATGGGACACATGGCCATACTAACTGGGGAAGTATAATTTGTGAATGGCTTCATGATTTTCCTAAAAGATCAAGGAGCCAGAGAGCACAGGAGCAACACAATAAGTAAAGCATGCCACTGGAATGAAAGATGAAGTAACTGAAGTTTTATTACATGACATTTTAGTGACTCTGTTCCAGTGAATACATTTATCATGTACCCTATATATTTTTATATGGGGAAATATGCTATTATTTTTAGGAATAGTTATGTATAGACTTCAGCAAAGCATCCCAGATATCTATATATTTATCCATTTGAAAATGATGCCTAAAGATAATTTAATAAGGTTTAAATCGCTATTTTAATTGGGATTTTACTGTATAGAAATGATGCTGTGCTTTACTTGCTTTACTTTGTTTTATTGTAAAACCATCCTAAGACTATTTAGCAAGAGGACAGTACAGAAAAGTTTTAAATAAATAAATAAATAACATCTGTTTAAAAATTTAAAGCTTCATCAACTTCTTCATTCATTGTGTTACCAGAAGTGACCATTTGTCTTTCCAAAGTTGTTATATTAGTCTTTAAGTTGTGAAAAGGATTCAGAAATCCATTTATGTTGAGTTATTCTATAGCCTTGCTTCAAATTCCAATAGATGGCCAAATGGCTAAGAACATCGGTGTCCATCAGTTTTGAAGCACTTTCTACAACACAGCTTATCAGCTAGTGTCACTCCTCTGTAGTCACTTACCTGCCACACAGTGATATTCATAAAGTTTATTTATTTATTTATTCATTCATTCATTCAGTCAGTCATTCATTTATTAAAAGCTTTTGTATGCCATCCTATTATACAAGATCTCAAGACAGCTTACAATTTTTAAAAGGACAATTAAATCAACAATTTCAATAATAATACAGAACAAAACAATAAACCAAACAGAGCGATTAAACTAAAAAACTATTAGAGTATAAAATACTGTTTAAATAAAAAGGTTTTGGCCTGGTGCCGAAAAAAGTATAAACTTGGCGCCAGGTGTACCTCTCTGAAGAGTACATTCCAGATTCTGGGCACCACAGCTGAGAAGGCCCTACTCCGAGTTGACTACCTTTTTACCTCTCTTAGAGAGGTTTCCCGGAGTAGGGCTTCTCCCATAGATCTTAAGAGGTGTGAGGGTATATACGGAAGGAGACGTTCCTTCAGGTATCCTGGTCCAAGCCATTTAGGGCTTTATAGGTCAAAACCAGCACCTTGAATTGGGCCCAGACTTCAACTGGAAGCCAGTGGAGCTGGTAGAGGACCGACATTACGTGAGAGTAACGGCTGGTCCCCATCAGCAGCCTGGCAGTTCCATTCTGCACCAGTTGCAGTATCTGGACCATTTTCAAAGGCAGCCCCACGTAGAGCACGTTGCAGTAATCCAAGCGGGAAGTTACCAGAGCGTGTATCACTGTTGCTAGGGAGTGCTCATCCAGGTAAGGACGCAGCTGATGGATCAGTTGTTGCAGGAAAGCATTCCTTGCCACCACCGCCACCTGGAACTCCAGTGACAGCTCTGGGTCAAGGAGTACTCCCAAGCTGTGGACCCTGTCCTTTAGAGGGAGTGCTACCCCATCCAGAACTGGGTCAAGCTATATTGCAATCGTGAGAACAGCTTAATAGTTATACTACTGAAATAATGAAGGAGCTAATATGAAGATCTTGGAAGTACATAAAACCTAATTCAATTATTAAAGCAACAGCACCACAGCAACATTATGAGAAGTGTTGTATATTATCCAGAAGAGACACAACCTCTGGCTACATGCTTTACCTTCTGTATTTATTTTTTAGTTAAGATAACAAAATGGGAAGCTGGTTCAGAAGTGTCAATGAGTACTGATGACAGGATAATTATGGGAGGATGAATTAATGCAATTTATGGTAGCAAATTATATGCAAATAGTATTCAAGTGCTAGGCAAACTACAGAAGTAGTATACAAATTCAAGTTAATTAGGCAAATGTGCTGTTAATAACTAACATAACTAATAAGCTCCCAGTTGCAGCAATGAACTTCAGAAATTAGAAGGCAAGATTTTGGACTGCTTCCATGAATGGATGACACAACATGATTCTAAGTAGCAGAAGGAATTTATCACTCAAAAATCATCTACTGTGCTGTGAAATGCTTGCAGAAAAATAAATGGCCCAGACAATAAAACAGTGTCTGCTCTTCCCTGAAGGCATTTCAGGTAGTCAACAGACACATAAAAATGTTTGTTTGTTGTCTTTCCAGTGTATTTTTGAAAACATGATGTGATCCAAAGAAAGTGTTTTCAGTCTTGTGTGCCATCACCAATTCCAAGTGATGTACTTAATCCGTGCTCATTACAGTGTACAAACTTTCTATTCATAGTGTTCCTCCCTAGTATAATTTTTGGAGAAAATTTCTGGAATTTCCTTGTGTGGCATATGGTAATCCTTCACCTGAGGGCTTGCTCCAAATCAAAGTTTACATTCCTCTGGCATCTCCTTTCAGATGTAAAGGCACGAGGTATGTGCTCCTCCTATTAAACAACTGTCTGCATTTACATGTTCTGGTGGCAAAAGGTACATCGCGTTCCTACACCGTACTGGCAACAGGAATGTCCAGCCCTATTTCCTCTCATAAATACTTCATAATAGACAAGACTTTAAAAATATGCCAGTTCAAACTCTGGCCTGGCCCTTCCCGCACCAGGTACAAGAGCAAAGAATGCTTGAAATAAATACCACGGGCAAGTTGGGCCTAGCAGTGGGAGGTCAGCTATGGTGACCACAACCTCCTCTTTGGATTAAGAGAAGATAATTTCATTTGGACGCTACTGCTTGAGGCTGTATGGCAATGAATGGCAGGAGATGAACCATGCATTCATGAGAATTCATCAAAGATTGAGAGGGAAGAAGAATTTGGGTAGAAATGTCTAGGGGTGAGATTCCGTGACTAGGTTCATACAACAAAACAGGTCACACTCAGGCTGGGTTCAGACAGCCCAACAAGCCGTGGGGGTTTTATACCATCAATGGGTTGTCATGTTGTCTGAACCTGATCATGGTATTTCACCGTGGTAAGTTTCATCTTTAAAAATCATGAATGATTTGTTCTATGGTTTTACTAGAACAATAATTTGTTCTATGGTTTTACTGTAGCACTATGGCTTTCATGCAGTCTGAACCCAAGATCATAGATTCCACAGCCCTGGTATACAATTACCACAGAATCCTCTGGATAGAGTAGCAACTGCAGGAGCCTCTATGTGTGCGGATCAATGAGGAAGCGGCAAGTGACATAGGCAAGGAGTGATGCACCTTGGGATTGAATTTCAGGCACAGTGTCTGATGGAATACATGCTGACAACAGGAGGACTGAGTAGGAAGGATGGAAGCTACTATAATACTATAATATAGTACTATAAACAACTTGATAGACTGTGAGGTAGATCATGATAAACAAACTGAACCATGGTAACCATGCAGGGTTGTTTGTTGGGTTGTTCGGACAACCACTGATCAGTCGTTGTGTGAACCCACTCATGCTAGCAAATCTTGGCTTGCTAATCACAAACAACCCACAGTTCACAATCCAACTGCAAACCATGGATCTTCTTTGTAGGTTTTTGTGGTTAACAAACCATAGTTTGTTACCAAAGCTGAGTTCATACAATACAACAACCCGTGTTTCAACAACAACCCAAACTTCAGTAGCAACTTGCACCCAAACCATACTCAACCTTGAGCGTGGATTGTTATGTTGTCTGAACCCAAGCTGTATGTCACATCAGCTAATGCAAACAAACAACTCTTGTTTTATATTTATATATATATATATATATATATATATATATATATATATATAAATATCACACACTCAGCACCATATAACAGCTGTTGAGAAACAAATCTTACTTTGTCTTATAAAGTTAAGGTATATACCACCCTCACACAGCATTCATCCCATTTCTTCTAAGTGTTATCCCTCTGAAAAGACTGAGCTGAATAATTATCTCTCTCTGCTTCCCTTCATTTCCATTCAACATTCTTCTTTCCTCTTCTTTCTTCCCCTATCGTACCCTGTTTCTTTTCCCCTTCCTTATTCCATCTAGAAGTCTTAAGGTTTATGTTTAAGAAAAAAGGGTGATGGGAAAGGAGTATTTGACAGACAAGAGGGTTATTTTCTGCCCCTCTTCATGTAACTCTCTGCGGAAAGTGGGCTCATATGGCTGCAGAGGAAGGAATCTGGGGAGATTGTGTGTGCTGTTTACGGTGATGAAATAACAAACTGTAATAAAAACAGACGTTAAGGAGGGGAATAAATAGGGCTCAATTATACAACACTATATATGCCAGTCAGAAGTAAGTCCCATGATGTTCAATAGTGCTGACTCTCAGGGAAGTATACTTAGGACTTCAGCCATGTTATTTTTTTACAGCCTGACCCTCTGCGAGTTTTCTCAGAAATAAGTCCTGCATTGTGGAATGGTCCTGCACTTGGCTACCCTTTCAACTGAATCCTCTGCCTGTTTTGTTATTTGTGTTCTTCCAGATTGCACAGACTCTAGCCTCAGCGTTGAGCATAAGGCACCTTGTACATGCTCAGGGGCACTCCCTCCATAACATAGTCCCAGGCTTGAAAACAAGATTGCTTGGCTAAGTTGTGGTGAAATATTGGCACAAATTAAGTCTTGGGGAAGAGTAGATAAAGAGTTGCACATAACAAGGAAGAGGAAGCATCTGTTTGATAAAGTTTTGCCCAGCCAGCACATTTCGCGCCGGTGTTGAAGTGCCTGCTATCTATCAGCTTCTGAGCCAAGCACAAGGTCTTGCTGTTGGCATAGGAAGTTCCAGGCTTGGGACTGGGTTACCTAGCAGGTCGGCTTCCCCAGGGGTGTGTTGCCTAGCATGTGTATTTGTTCATTAGTAAACACATTGTTGCTTCACTTGTTAAATGTTTTAACGTTTTTAGTAATGGCATATGTAACTGTTTAGCAATTACTATGTATTATAATGGCTGTCATAATGTATTTTAATGCATTTTATTTTCTTGCTGACCAATATTTTAAAATGTACCTGGTGGTATATAAAACCATCAAATGAATAATTTAATTAAAATAACATAACAGGCAGCTCTTGGAGAGCTACTGTTCATCAGGATATGTATTAGTGAGCTACATGAACAAAGAGGTTGAACTTTTTATGGCACCTATGTGAAGGGACAATGGCTTGACAAAATCGGTAGACTGAAGGGTCTAAGATGTTATTGGTTCATTGTGGAGTAATCTTTCTCTGCTGTATAACTTAAAATGTGTGCTAGTGCACATCCCCTTCATTTAATTAATCTACCGTTACTCTACATACCCAAGGAAACTTCTGGAGTAGCACATGCCCTTTTGCTGAAATATGTGTATCCTCCACCAGTGCGTACAGGCGTCTCATGATGAAAGCTGCAAAGCAAGAAGAGATTGAAAGAGATGCTTATGTGCAATATGAAACGGAGCTGCCTCCAGAACTTCCCTGAGAAGGTGTTCTCTCCCTCTATGGACAAACCTGGCGGCCTCGTGCCAACAGAAATGGAGACAAAATGGAGCCACTAAGCAAGAAAAGGGAGGTATCAGCATGCTTAGGGAGAACCCAAGGCCTGCAGAAATACAGTTTAACAACAACAATTCAGAACAAAAGGGATGAACCTTCCCTCCTCAAAAAATTCCAGCTGAACGAGGACTGAGCATGCTCAGTGAGCATGAGGGCTTGCGGCTTGCAGCATGTCAATTTGAAAAGAAAACTGAATAGGCCTTATTTAACGGCAAGCAGCTGGAAGTATCCAAGAGGAAAGGAATGCAGAACAGGAGCTCTCCTGTATGGGTAAGGAGGATATACTGCCACTTTTTTTCAGGCCCATTTTTTTCATCTTTTTAATGATTTTAAAACAGATAAAACCAGGTATTTTTGGATTTCAATATTTACTTTGAAACTGGTGTAGTGGATGCAGCATTTGACTATGGACCTGGGAGATCCAGGCCTAGTTCCTACTCAGCCAGGAAATTCACAGATGACCTGGGGCTAGTCAGAGACTCACACTACCTCACAAGGTTGTTGTTACAAGGCTAAAATGGAGGGAGGAAAACTATGTAAGCTTCCTGGGTTCTTTGCAAGAATGAAAACAGTGACACATGAATGCAATATTAGTAATAATAATAACAACAACAAATATAATAATGATGCCAATTATAAGAAAATAAATTAACCAATTATAAGCAAACAAATTACCCAGAATTCACTTTTTAAGATATCAACATTGTTTTGATGCAGTTCAATATCCTTTTGCTTTTCCAACTTCTAGATCGTCGTGCATTTTCTCCTTTACCTTCACTGTTTTCCTTGACCTTCAGTTGCTTATACTGCAAGTTAATCTGTTTGGCAATCCACATCACCTTCATTATGTATATCAAAGGTGGGCAACTTTGGGGAATCGGGCCAGGTTTGTCCTCTGGGCATGGCGTAACTTGCAAGCTACACTTTTGCTGCTGCCAAGTGTCCTGTGGAATTCTGTGGAGCTTGTGGCAAAATAATTACAGATTTGCCCTGGATTTTTGGCAGCAAACCATATTAGAACACTATGACAAATGAATTTAGCCAAAATTGTGTTAGTAAATCAGGTGTTTGTTTGCTGTCAAGCCTTGGAGGAGGCAGCAGAAAACAAGTGTTTTGTTCAAAAGTTAGTTTGGAAGTTAAAGATAGAATTGTATTGAATATACTAGTGGGGAATATAATCTGAAAGTCAGTTTCCTCAAATCAGTGGGAAGATTAAAGACTTTGGAAGGAAAAGGAACTGAAACAGTTCTTTGATGTTATTATTAGCTATTAAGAAATATTTTCAAGAATTAAATGCACTTGCTACAGTTAACTTTCACAGCAAGAACTATAAAGAAGGAAATCTCATTTGTCAGATGTTTGTGCTTGACTTTTTTCTGCTGAATACAATGAAGCATATTCTAATACAGATTTCCTTTATTTAAGGTCATTAGCCAAACAGATTTAGCACTGATCCAGTCTAAAACTTTCTTGTTGAGAAACGAGACAGGATAATTAGCTGTGTGTTGAATAGAAGGTACACAGTACAATAAACTCTTAGCATTTGCTTTGTTTTTCTTTTTAAAGTGAAAGTATTTACTTTGGAAGCCTTTATGTCCTGAGTTCCATTTTCTCAGCGGAAAGGTGGGATACATATCAAATCAAATCAATTAATTAGCAAGGAATATTAGTACAGGAGGCATTATTCAACTAGATAGAACTGAAATTTCAGGAGGTGGCAAACCATGAGCTCACCGCTGCAGCCTAATGAACAATGACCTGATGGAGCTCCATAAGAAATCATTCTGATTTTTAAAAACTCGTATGCTTATTGACATCAATCTAATCCACTGATGGCTTGCCAGTGGATTCATGCATGCATTTTAGTTGCCAACATGCACATTTAACTTAGGTGCTTTCTACCTCACCTACAGGCAAAATGTAGAGATTAACTGCAGTTACTTTTGGGAACACAGCTCTGATACAGGCTAGTGTTAATTAATAGAATATAGCAGAACTTTTAAGAATGCAAACTTTTAAGAATGCCCTGACCACTGACTTTAAAGCCCAACTGTGACTGTGATTTAAAGCAGCGATCCCATGTCTTCTTTTTCTTCCTCCTCTTTCTTTTCCCCATACCCCGTAATATTTAATAATGCAATTGCACCATTTCTGTGACATCACTGCATTTTGAGCTTTCCAACCCCTATGAATGACAAGCCCTAAAGCAGAGTGGGGCAAGGGAACAGGTAAGATTATGAAGTCCTACTAACTTTTCCGAGTGATACTCATCTTACACTAGTGGAAAAGTCACAAAAGTCAGCAGTGATACACAAGTGGTCGTAAAACCACTAGTAGAACAATGAGTAGAGTTAGTGCAAGCATCATGCTGTGATATTTTGTTAAATGGCTTGCAGAATGCTCTGTGGAATGATTCATGGAACAGCATGTGGAATGCCCTGTGCAACAAATTATGACAGCAAAAGTCAAATATGGGCCTAAATACTTGCACAAAGATAAGCATGTGATTTCTGCAAGAAGTAGAAGCTTTGTGCTAGCAGAAGACACCACTGGATACAGCAGGAAATGTTATTCAGGAAAGGAAAGGAAAATTGCAGAGGTGGTCTTTTTAGTGGCCGCCATACAGAAGCCATTCATCCTTAGCTCAAAGCTGTGGAAAAAGTTATTTTTTCATTTTCAATATTTCATTCTGAATTCTCTAATGTAACGGCTAACTTCTACTTAAGTTAGTGCCATTGCACTGGCTGGACTGGGAGGAAGGAGCCTGATGTTCAGGTCCATTCAGCCACGAAACTCACTGGGTGCCTTTGAGCCAGTCACTGACTTTCAGCTTATCCTACCTCACAGAGATGTTGTGAGGATAAAATAGAGCATGAGCACCACCATGTTTCCTTGGTGCAGGGCCTATCCTGTGGGGCAGCAAGGTCATTTTGCCTGACCTTAACAATTACAGAAAGCCTCAAGTGTCAATATGCTGAAGTAGGCCAAGAATGACTGCCATTTAACTATGGTAATCCTTGCTGAATCATTTTAAGGTTTTGTCATTGTTTTTTAAACTACTTTAATTAATTTAAACTCTTTTAACAGGACTGCTTTGTGTTATTTGTATTGTATTTTATTGTTTTGCATTGTATCTCGTTGTGTACTGCCCAGAACTCTTTGGCTATGGGATAGTGTATAAATGAAATTAATAATAATAATAATAATAATAGCATGAGATTGATGATATGGCCTTCCTCTATTTAACATGAACTGTGACTTTGCAGGAAAACCATGTTTTTCAACAGTAATTGGAGAAACTGCAATTAAAAAGATAGTAGTAAACATTTAGTAAACGTTTGGAATTATTTCCCTTATTTGGTCATTTAGTAGATAAAACAGTTTCCTTTGTCATTACAGAGACTTACTGTTTTTGCATTTTTCTATCACAACCATAGCAGAGTCCATGGAGTGTCTGGTTGTCAACAAACCCAACGAAGTAACTAGGGACTGATATTTTTCTGTTCAACTGTGCTTGCTTCCAGAAGGGAAAATACCTAAAAAAATGGAATAAACATGCCCAGAAATATATTTTCCATAAGAAGATCCAGGGCGAAATTCCTCTCATATGCTGGGGTAACACCAAAGTCATAAAAACATGTCTGTGGAACTCAGAAGCACCAAACAAGCACTGGTTCTATCCTTACAAAATGGCACAGAATACAATGATATGTCCCATTGAACTGCCCCATTCCCAAAAGGGTCCAAATAGTGTGTGAAGGGGTAGTCATCATGGCACTGATGGGCACCAGTGTGCCTTCAGACATCCTTCTTGGTGCTGCCAAGGTGGCCTAACCCCCTTGCCTTAAAACACACACATGCACAGTTTCTAACTGTATTTGGCATTGCTTCAAAGCAACACAGAGGCTTCATTTTCTTTTTCCGTGAATGCCTTTGGACCACATGTGGGGCTCAAAGACATATTTGGGAAATAAAGATAGCAGGGGGCTACAGAATGGTGCTTTCATATGCAGTGTGCCCATTTTCTTAATAATGTCCGTGGGCTCCCATGGGCTACTTACACCTAATCTATAGCCATGCTGGCAGGGATGATGAGCTTGTAATCAGGAGAACATAGGAAATAGCCATATACTGGGACAAGCCAAAAATTACTGCCAGTGACTTTCCAGGCTTTCAGGTGGCATCCTTTCTGAGCCCTACCTGGAGGTGCTAGAGATTGAATGTGGGACCTTCTGCATGCAAATCTTACGCTCCACCACCCAGCTTCAATTCCTCCTGAACACATCTGGCACACACCAATTTGGCAAAGACTGGTCCAGAGTAAAGATCAATATGATTCTATCCAGTTCCTTCCAGTCTGGGAGGGATCCCTCTTGGCAAGGACATCTTCAGTACTATTTGCCTGAGCATTTGGACATTTCTGATAATGAGCAGAAGGCATCTACTTTGCATCTGGCACCTTCTGGTTCATGATAAGATCAGCTATTTGCTTTTCTAAAAATTAGATTTCTTTAAACTATTTGAAATTCTGTCTTGCCATTTAACTATTTCTAGGATGCCATACAACTTATATTTGAGAACGAGAATCGAAGATATGTTAAAAACCAAACCAAACAAACAGAAGAATGGTGTCAAAACACAATAATGCTACCAAATAACAACAGCAGCACTCAAACTACTCCAAACATTGTTTGGAAAGGACTGGGCAAATAGGTCTTTTTCTGGAGCAAGAAAGGCAGGTCTCTGGGAAGACCATTCCATAGACAGGGGGCCACACCTGAGAAGGTGGCAGGCCAAACAACATGTTGTATTAATTTTGTTCTATGCAGGAGTTCTGTGGGCCTCTAATCTGGAGGAGAGGTGGAAGCGAGGGGAAGTTTCAGTCTTTTTAGCATTAATTCCCACCACCCATGCCTAGAGGTTAAAGGATGGGGAACAAGGCCTCCATCAGCACTGATCATGTAGGCAAGTTCAAGTAGGAAAAGTTGTCTCCACATGCAGTGAGTCAGTATACAAAGAAGCTAGAGAAAAATGCAGCTTCTATAAACTCAGGGCTTGTGTCATTTGGGCCCATGACATAGTTAATCGTGTGACAAACATAGTCACATTGAACACACTCCTTAAATTGGTGTCTTAGCATGATCGTAATACTGGTTTCACAGGGCTGCATGAATTCTGCATAGTCATACAGAAACAGACAATTCTTATTTTTTGTTAATGTGTTCTTGACCATGCAACTACCGGTATATATTTTGCATATTAAAACCCCCTTGGAACTTGTTACAGGATAAAAGCAGATAAAGGAATTGTATTGTTACATAGCTCAAGTATTTCAATAGGCCTTGTCTGGTATACTTTTCTGAAGCCTTGCATTCCATGTCACAACCAACATATCTTCACTACAAAATCCACATGGGTTTTATATTGACTTAGGTCTCAGGAAATCAGGTAACTGATTTTTGTGACATACTCATCACAGAGCATTTATCTTAATCTTATTGTTGTGATAAACAGCTTTATGCTTTTTCTTGTTTATAGTGGTTCTTAGTTGCACTGGGAGTATGGAATTGGGGGGGCACCATGAAATGAAAAGAGCAGTGCTTCCTGGGGTTTCTTGGGCATGAGCCACAACAATGAACGCCACTAGAGAGTGATTTTAGTCTATACTGAAGGCATGTGCACCAAGTCTGTGTACTTTACCCTTGTGTGGCATCTTTGAGAGACACAATTCCAACCCTTATAATACTAGCCTGTAAAGGAGATGTTACAAACATGGAGTTTCCCTTATCCCCTGCCTCCCCCCCACCCCCGTCTCCACTCTCATTGGCAAAACAGTCTTTTCTGGAGATGAAAGGAAGAAAGCTGTCTTAAATTATGGCAGGTCTCCGCTATGCATAACGTGATGCTTTTCAAAACAGTGGCAGCTTTCACATCCTCTTTGGCACAGCTTCCCTTTTTGACTTTCGGCCTGAGAAACAAGGTGAGCAGGCATGCTGCACGCTCTGATGGGCAACACAGGAACCAAGAGCAAAGTGAGGAAAACCTTCCCTGGCCCACAAATAGGACCTTGCTTGCCAGAGATGGGAGAGGGAAGGGCTGGGCAGATCTAAGGCATGGGTGTGCGGGCTGCAAAACGTGGCTTCTGTCTGGAAGATCCAAATGTTAAACAGATGATTTATGAGTAGATGTTTTATGACCATCGGATGACATTCACTTTCTATTACCACTGACGGTGAATGTTTACTGCTTGCACAGAACAGTTGTGGAATTTCCATTGAAGGTTTTTGGGGGAAAAACAGCTCTTGGGGAGTGATTGAAGTATATACCAATTGCTTGTCAGTTTTAGGTGGCTATAGTGAGAACTTCTTTCCAGTCTTGCATTTCTAAATAAACTTTAAAAAAAAATCTGGGTAAAATCTGTTACATTTACAGGCTCATTCATTTGTGCTGACAACATTTTGCTGAGTTGAAGAATCTAGTTTCTAAAGAATCAGGGAATGAACCTATGGCAGTCCTTGACCCTGAGCTTCCTATGGTCACCAAAATCACAGGAAAAAAATATTACTAAGGTTTAAAACAGCTGCTGATTGTGGTTGTGCTTAAATAGTACTAAAATGAATTATCAGGGAAATTTGCCTGATAATAATAATACTAAAATATTATCCCCTCCTCCTCCTCCTATTATTATATCATTTCTATTATGTCCAAGAGCCAAAGCTCCCAAAGTAATTCACAATAATATTTTGTTACATATTTTAATGTCATGTTACCATATTCTCTCTCAGGATATATATTTAGCCTTCTCACATCCCCATTTACAGATCTATAGGTGGGCTTGCTTAAGTCAGCATTGGTTTGTGGTCTTGCCCCAAAAGCTTGCTTCTAATATGCTGGTATGTGACACTGTTAACATCTTTTTAAAAGGTCAATAGAAAAAAAGAGAGACTTGAGTAATTCTGGCATTGTCGTTGTTCTCTGATCTTTGGGCTTGGACTCTGAAGGCTCAGAGTATCTGTCTCTGCCTGGTCTTCACTGATGGCTGAGACCCTTCTTTATACCCTGGCAGTCCCCTCACCGCTCCAGGTCACAACTGGGCCTCAGAGAGGACACAAAAGGGGATTGTGTGTGAAGAAAAGCTGACATTGAGGGCAAAGGCCACCTCCTATTTAGCTCCCAGCCTCCTTCCCTCCTTTTCCTGCTGCTTTAGCTCAACCGGGTGGCACCCTTGGGTGATGTTCCGGTGCCACCATGGAGCGGCACCAGAGTGCAGAGGATTCTTTAGTAAAAGGACCCAGTGTGTCTTCAGCATCCGCCGGTGAGCTCCTCTGAAAGTTCTGTGTCTCTTCTTCCATCATGACCCTAACACTCTCATTTAGATACAAGTTAATTGTGCCATGGGATTAGACCATTTCATAGCACAAGATTAGACCATAAGATTTCAGCTTTTTGAAAGTATATCTCAAATCCAGGCTTTAACAGCAGCAGCTTAAAGTGATCCAAAATTTCCCTAAGACTGAAATTGATGTCTGAAAACCACCACACTTTGAATCCTTCCAGCATGAGGCACAACTCTAACTTTAGACTCAAGAACGTATGTCTGCTATTTGTAATTGCCCTGGAGAGCACGCCTGAATTGTGGCCCTTCACCCATCTGCTGCTGTTGCCTGGCGAAGCACACCGTACACGGCCAACGGGGATTGCCACAGGCCAGGGCCCATACAGATTACACACCTAGTTCTGGTGACTGAATCTCTCCTTCAGTAGTGTGACCAGGGCAGACACTCACATGGGCTGAAAAGTCAGTTGCATGCAGCTTGCATGGACTGGCTGAACCAAAAGAGAACGTTCCCCAAACACACACAACAGATCTCAACATTTATGAGTCGAGTTATTTGTGAGTTATCTAAAACCAGTAATGCGGTTAGTGGCATACGTACAAGAGGGAAACAGTAATATTATGCAGAAAATATAAGTGGAGCCTTGTGAACCAGACAAATGGAGAGAGTCCACAGCACTTAATGGGAGTGAAAGGATGAAGGAAACTGAAATAGCAGAGGGTCCTGGAGAAGCAACAATGCCAGTGGATGATGTGGGTGAGTGATGAATTCAATGCAGGGCGTGTGTGAAAATCTGATGGTCTTTTCCTTCTCATCCCTGCAGGTTCTTTTCCATCAGCCAGACTTCTGCTTTTTAAAATGGGCTATTAAAAGAAGCTAAAGAAATTAGTGCAAATTGTGGAGTGGAGCTCCATATCTGAAATGAATCATGTCAGAAATTCAAAGTGGCCATGTCTTACTGGAAGTATTTCAGAGGACTGCTATATTTTACAATCACTGTGAGATGGAACATATCATGCTCTAGCTGGGGTTGCAAAAGGGAGTCATGAATGCTACAACCTATGAAAAGCAGAATTTATATGCATCTAACAAACTGGTCCTGATTAGTGAAAATTGCAATGGCTGTCTTAGGGGGAATCTCATCTGGACTAAGGAATTCAGTGCATATGTAGATAGGATGTACTCTCAGACTCCTTATGTTTAACATCTCTCAGGTGAAGCCGGTTAATAGTCCTCTAGGAAAAAATGCTACAGAGCAACAACAAGAACTTACATGTAACAAGACATCCCTGATTTATGCAAGCCACAGTTTGCACAGATGCAAAGATGTGCACTTCTTGGCCGCCAGAGTCCACCAACATTTCAAGCTGCCCCGCTCGCCTCACAACTTGGCCATTGGGCCTGAAAGGTGTAAAAAGTGTGTCAAGCTCAACTGGAATCCACTGAGCTGCATCACTCTAGTGGAGGAATAAGGCTGAAGGCATGGAGGAGAAAGGACTCCATTGACTGTCATCACAAAGCATCATTTCACCAAAATCATTCATTTTAATACTTTAAATAATAAAATTGTAATTGCATTTTATATGAAAATTTGCAAGTCATCTTTCCAGACCACATCCAAAAGGGAAAAATACAGAACCATTTTATATTGTATCATCAGAGCAGAAATCATTTAGATTAAAGCCTTTATATTTTTGTTTAAATTTGAAGACTATTTTAAAGTCCTTTTTTGTTTGACCATTGAACCTTGAAATCCAACAGATTTATATGGATAGTACTGTAATATTCTTAGTTTTGCTCCAAAGTGATCCTTGCTGCTTAATGCTACCAAAAGATTAATAAAATTTAGATTGTCCCTTCATTTTTTTCTCCAAAATATTGTTTCTACTGAAAATATTGATTTTTAAACATGCTTAATATTCCAGTTCAGTGAGCATAGTGAAGACTGAGGTAGTCTTGCTGTATCACTAACTCCCTCAAATGGTAAAGTCTGGTATTTCTTCTCAGAATCAGAATGCTCTCATTTAATAGCTAAACCTCTTTAGACCTGTACCCAGTTAGAAAAGACATTTTTACAGAACCATATATCTATAACAACAAATGGAAATAGATTACCCCTGAAATGTTTCAACTAGGCATCAGAAGAAATACCAAAAAGTGCCATTCTGGAAAGATATCAGACTGATGCTGAATCAGAGCCTAAGGCTTACAAATTCTTATAAATAATACATCCTTCCTTTGATGCCTCTTAAGTGGAGGCCCTTTTCTGTTCCTCCCCTCAGTCCCCATGTGGGTGGAATTTTTCAGGGAGGGAAACAGAAGGGGAAGTTTCAATACCCTTCTTTCTTGTACCAATCCAAATCAGAGTGTGCTGGACTAGATGGCCCTTTGCTCTGATCCAGCATGGTTTTTGTCAAGTTTTAAGGGAAATTATTGTTTACATCATGCAAACACTATGTTTGGTTAGCGGACTTTTTCATTAGGTTCCAGGCTGCCTAGACAGTGCCAGAAAGATAGTAATGCTCATGGCCAAAACAGGAACACTGATTGACTGATATTTTGCCTTTCTTCCAGGACAGCCCGAGTGACATTTTCACCACACAGACAGTGCGAGTGCAGATGTCTTACTCAAAAGTGAAGAAGTGGTGAGGGAGAGCTCAAGCCCAGTTTTCTTGCTATTGCGGCAGAGTGATACTCTTAGAATCAAAGAATTCTAAAGACGGAAGGGGACTTAGACAACATCGAGACCCAGCCCCTACTCAGTGCAGAATGTGCCACAAAGGATGCATTTATTTCAGGGTTAGGGAATCAGTGATTCAAGGACTGTGTGCAGCCCCCACGCCCCTGTAGAAGGATGTGGATGGTGAGTGTAATTGTTCTTCTCAAAAAATAGGATGCATCTTTTTTCTTCTTCGAGTCTCCTGAATATGAGACTCAATACCTAGATATATTCATTTTGATGCAGTCAAGCCCCCCTATGCACCTATAGTCAGGTATATTGAGGGGCAATGATGGCAGCAAAGAAATCACATCTCCCTGCTTCTAGTCCATTTTCTCTCTGTTGCCCAATGGAGCTTTTGTAATAGGACACCCTGGGCCTCAAGGACATCTCAGTCCTGTTTGAGGCCTGCTGTAATATATTTGCTAGCCTCTTCCAGGTTAAAATCACCTGTCAGGGCTTAATTTCAATTTTATAGCATTTGCATCAGGTGAGATACCCAGAGCACAGTCTGGTCAAGTTTTCTTGGATGAGCTTCAGTTGGTTCAGCTTGAGGATGTTAACAAAGTACTTGGACAGGTTCATGTAACCACATCCCAACTGGATCCTTGCCCTTCTTGACTTAGAAAAGCTAGTGGGAAGGGAACAACCAGCTGGGCCAGGGAGTTGAACAATGCCTCTTTACAAGACGGAGTGGTCTCACATCACCTTAAAGAGGTAATGCTGCGATCACTCTTCAAGAAACTCTGCCTGGACCTGGAAGATTCTAATAACTTTAGTCCAGTGGTGAATGTTGCCATTCTGGACATGGTCTCATGTGGGTGATGGCAATCCATTCCAGGCAGTCTTAGACAAGACTGATTATCTAGATCCATTTCTGTCAGGGTTCAGTCACATTTTTGACACATAAACAGCTTTTATTACCCTGTATGATAACCTATGCTGAGAGAGAAGTGCAGAAATGTGACCTTGTCAATATACCTGGACCTCTCGGTGGCTTTCATTACTACTGACCATGGAATTCTTTTGCAGTAACTGTCTGAGGAGTGAGTGGAGGTGCTTCTTCATGTGATGAGGAGAGGAAAGGGACACCAGAAAAATAGCAGAAAAGCGAGGTTGGTGGCCAAGAGTGTTGTGTGTGTTTTTTTTTCTATTATACATCTCACCATTGCTTCACAGCCTCCCAGGCCACCTGCATTTCCTGATCCAAAGAAGCCCACAGGCTCACATGGGAAGATAAGAAGCTAAGGAGACACCGACTCTGGAGAGGCGAGTGCCAAATGAAAGACAGGATGCCCCCACGTAGTCCTCAGCCACCTCAGAAGTAAGGTTAGCTCAAGAATTTCGAACGCAGCCTATGAAAAATCCTATAAATCTTTTTTTCTTCTTTAACTTTCTTCCCAAAAGCCCTTTTTCCAAATCAGTTTAAATGAAGATAGTCAAAAAATGTGGGAGGTTTTTTTAATATTGATATTAACTGAAATCTGGATATAGAATTCATAACTTCCAACCTCTAGATATGCATAAAAAGCTACCCCTTGAAGAGATTTATTTACATAAGTTTCCATCTGCCAAACCATCTCACAATTCTTTCTTCAGGCCCTAAAATGTTACACAGGCAGTAGAAGGTTCACATACATCAGGCCCTCAGGCCAAGAATAAATGAAAATGAAACATGAAAACCATCATACTCCAACTCCAAAAGGTCCAACAGCTCCAAAAGGTCCAAATCACCCAAATTTGTTGTTTGACAGGAACTGTAAAAACAAGATATTAAGCTGCTGATAGGCCTTGTACATGGGTAGGAGCTGCATTGTCAGGTTGGCTCCTTCCGCAACTTCCTATCCGTGCTTTCATCTTTCTGGTCTGAAATTGCATCCTCCACAACCTCCATTTCTTGAACTCAAATAGCTCTCCTAGTCTTAAAATAGCTCTAAGCTCACCGTGTGGCTGGATGGCGCAAGGGTGCATGGCCTAACTGGTTTGAACTTTGCAACACTGGAATACACATAAGTAACAAAGTGGGATTTTTTCACGCTCTTCCAAAAGTATCACAGGAAAAAGGAAATCAGCTACTTCAAAAAGAAAACTTTTAACTAAACAAACACTCAAATGTTGAAGAGGAGTGTACCATGGAAACATTACTAGACACTTGAAGCAACTCATAGCACATAGAGTTCTCTCTTGCGGGTTCCCACAAGAAATACTAGTGAGCAAATATTTACTTCCCAAATTTGGGTCATGGTGAGAAATATAAATATTTTGTATGTTACTTATTGTAGACGAGCCGGAGCAAAACGTCCCAACTTTTGGGGTATACTCAGTGTTGGGGTGTACTCAATGTTGATGCACCCTTTGCTAAACTTCTCAAGAGATTTGGCTCCAAGCCAAAATACAAATCAGTTGGGTTCTCTTCACCTTCCTTCACTCATAGCCAGGCACTCTGGAAAGTTAAAGGGAACTGTGTGTTCTTGGCCAGTGATCAAGTGTTTTTCCACCTATAGGCAGGGTGGGAGAGGAGGAAGGTCAGGTGGGAAGAGAATGGGGCAGCGCTCTGTGGTAGAAAAGTCTTAATTATGGTTTCCAAGATCCAACTGGAAACCGAGTAGAGGAGCACTTCAGGGAACTGACGATGTTTTGGTCAGAAGGAGTTAGCCATATTCCAAAAGGAGCAGGGCTGGTGCTTCTTTTAGAAGGCTGAAGCAGGTCAACATCTATGCAGTTGCAGTTTTTCCTATCATTGCAGCACTACAGTGGGGAAAAATCCCCAGCAATGTCATCTCTTAAAGAGAGAATATTGAGTATTAGTTTGTCGATAGGCTCACTCAGTAGTGATTTTAATCTTTTTGTCCTTAAATGGGAAAAGCTGCAGCCAAGCATGCAAAACACTCTTAGCATCAGCCATGGATAGGAAACTCCTTATGAGTAAATCCTCGCATCCTAGAAACCAGAGGCAGAGGCAGAGTTCTGAGATGGCCTACCAAGCCTGGAACCTCAGATCTTGCATTTGGCATCCCAAATCTCTTGGAGGTCATCTGATTCACCTGTCCCAGGTGAGACAAAAGTACAGGTGCCCTGATGATTGCCACTGAATTAGCGAGCTTCTTGCCCACATGCTGCCATCCTGCTGAATGCCTCTGCCTGAATTTCAGATCAAATGCCCTTCTCAGCCCTGCCTGTGCATCCCTTTTTGCACACAGGGCTGCCCTGTGGGTCCTTCAAGCACCCGTGTGCCCAGGCTTTCAAGCCTGTGCAGGTGAGCATGTGTGCATTTGCTTAGTCTTGTGGGCCTACGTCCTGGGTCTTTCCTGGGCCAGTCATGTCACAGGGGCACCATGAAGGCACGAGAGGCAGGAAAGCAGGAACTGCAGCCTGAATTGTGTAATGTGACTTCTTAAAATGCAGGCATGAGTGACAGGTGAATACTATTTGGTCTCCCTTTGCTGCATCACAGTATTTTAGGGCTTGTCCTCTGCTGAGATGCTTGTCAGAAAGGATGGGGTATCATATGTGAATATTG
Organism: Varanus komodoensis; assembly: GCF_004798865.1. Lineage (NCBI taxonomy): Eukaryota > Metazoa > Chordata > Lepidosauria > Squamata > Varanidae > Varanus > Varanus komodoensis. The sequence continues at coordinate 47,149,878 of NW_025335268.1, read as the reverse complement.
ATCAGGATGCTCTAACGGAGAAACATTTCTTAGATAACATCATCATTTATGTATCAGCCATAAAACTCTAGGCAATCAGAGTTGATTTCCTACGGTGGGTCTGATAGACCTGGTTCAGATGAAATGCTAAAGTAGTATTTATCAAGGTGAAAGCTGGGGGTCTATGCTTAGTCCATGACATTGTCTTAGTGGGCTGCACTATCCCCTTCCACCCATCCACATAGAAAGCTGGTTATGTGTCATTGGTTGGATTCAAACAAGATGTTAACACACTCTGTGATACAGTGTGTGTTGCCATTGAACCACGACGAACATGGATTTAAATGTTGTTTGGACCTAGCTGCAATACCAAACTGTGGTTTTTTAACCATGAACAACTCCTGAAGAGACAACATGGTTCTTGTTGGCTTATGAACTGTGGGTTGTTCATGGTTAACAAATCATTGCTTGTTAGTGTGACTGGGTTCAGACAACCTGATAAACCATATCGGTATGCTGACTGTCTCGTCTTTCCTTTCACCACCACAACTGCCCTGGGAAACAGGAAGGAAACAGGGAGTGGGAGGGAGCCAGACACAAGGCAGAAGGGAGAAGCTGCACACAGAGTAAGCTGTGGAAGCACCCCATTCAGCCACAGAATGCTCCTCTGCCTTGGCTCGCTCCTCCTCCTCCTCCTGCTGGCTCAGATGGTTCCAGAAGTCTCCGTGGAAAAGGAGAAACCACCAACATTTGCTTCTGCCCTTTGGTCACACCACCCACTGTCAGAGGAGCTGTCCATTTATGGATCAGTACAAAGAGGGAAAGCACCACCATCAAGAGTTGATGAGAATCAAGTCATTTACATAAATTATGCACATGCTAATCTATATGCATTGATAATATTACTATAGTTTAGGTATGAATCCAGTCCATCTCACATGGCATGGGATGCTGTGACCGGGAGACCTGTGGGCCTGCCTGTTCATCTGTCATCTAGCAACTAACTGTGGATTGGCAACAGTTTTCAGTTTTAGAGCAGGATCGCACAGGCCAGCACTTCCAACAGAGGATGCCTTCCAGTGAGGACCAAAAATTGTGGCTTGTATCCTTCTGGTGACTCCTGGACTGGGCATGTCTCCCTTGTCAATGATGCCCTTCTCATCTCACAGAAGAAAGCTGGCTGGGAACATACCTGGAATCTGCCAAGGAAATAGTGCTCCCATCTCACACCCAAGTTTCATCAAGTTCTGATTTGTTTGTCAAAGGAGGAAGATCTTGGAAAAGAGCTGCAGCTGGAAACTGAGTGCCGTGTTCCTGTGCGAAGGTGTAGCCAGCTCTGGACTGTGTCTGTCTTTCCCTGAGCTTCTGTAGTGACTTTTTAAATCAGGCGAGGCAGCCCTACCATTAGGCAGAGTGAGGCAGCCACCTGCTAACAGAGGTAAAAATCCTGGTAGCATTCCTCACAGTGGAACATTAGCACTGTGCACAGTGGCAACTTAACCATGTGCATTAAGAATAAAATGTCTCAGCTAGAAATTTGTCCAGTTTTGCAAATATTGTGAGTGCCTAGATAATTTGTTCCGTGCAAAATTATTTTTAATAATTATTTCAAATAAATACTCTCCTATAACAAACATTCCAATTTTCACTTCTGTATACATATATAACCTCTTCTGACAAGACCGGCTTACAATGAAGATCCTTCCTTAAGGTACAATACAATATGCTTGGGACAATGTCAGTGTATGAGAAAAGGAACTTCAGGAAGAATCAGGGGCTGGGTCAAGATTCTGGCAGGCAAACATTGCCTTTCCTTTGATCTGCATCTATGTTAGCTGTTTAGTATATGTTTATACCTGTTAACACTTTGATTGCAGCAGACAGCTTTCTTCCTTTTAATTCTGAGGAGTAGCTGAAAGGTAGCATCCTGACTAGCAAACCTTCAAATGAGCATAAGCACACAACAGGCATATGCAAATACTGCTGATATTAAAAACTGTCTCCTCTTGAACATCCACCCAAGTACCCACTTAGGTCATTGTATCAAATTATCCGAACAGTCAGTCCACTGTGATATGCGTAAGTTGTTCTAACAGCCACATATCAAGTGCACATTCTGGCCTTCCTCCTTCCTGTGACACAGAGCTTCTCCCTTTACTAAAGACACCCTGGCAAGCTGCCACAGACAGCCGTCTCACCACCTTGACTCGGCCATATTCATTAGCTCTGTCTGGATAAACACAGCTGATCTGAAGTGGCATGTGCATTTCACTTAGCTTTCCCCTCTCTTCAGAACCTCTGGGTCCAGGAGGCAGCTGTCTTCTTTGCCACAAATGCCCTAACAGCAAGTGCAGTGTGAGTGGAATCTTACAAATCAAACTTTCTGTAGCCCATTCAGTCCAAATCAACAAGGCTGAGGTTTGGTAGGCACACAAGATTTACCTTTAGAGAAAGGTCAGACATGGGATGGAATTTAACTTTAGTGGGAAGGTCCTTGGGGCATGGTTGGTGTTCCAAACACATGAGGGAGCCTGTCAGTCATCATGGTTCCCAATCCATGTTGTGCCAGACTTTATGTCAGGAATGTTAGGAGCTGTGGCCCAAAACAACCGGAGGTCTACAGCTGTGGATTGTTCACTCATGAGCACATTGCTTTGCTTGGCCAAGTGGCTGCTATACCACAAACAATGTCACATCACACATAATTGTGGTAATTCCTTGTAATTCCTTGTAATTCCTGTGGTGGAGCTGTATCACTGTCAAGGTAAACCCCACCACAAGAATCGATTAAAAGTTCCTTCATATTCCTGGGCCAGGTGCGTGCATGGCTCCCCACTTCATCACCCCTGGATTATGTACAAAGCAGAAATACAATAAGATTCATATATAATTTCTGGCCCTGTCAGAGGACTTTCCCTCTATTGTTCTAGCAGATGAGGTTCAATACCAATTCTGTAAAACTGATCTACAAACTTTGAGAAATTATTACCTCCGAGATAAAATGTGCTGATTCTTACATATTTTGATTAGATGAATTAGAAAACAGGTGATAAAGGTGCTGGTTGGCTGAAGTTTTCAAGATATTTCACAATAAAGATTTATACACAGGCGAGTACATTTGCCTACAAGGGAGGGAGGTGTCTGATGATCATGATGCCTCGTAACTTCTCAACAAAGTACAGCAGAACAATGAAAACGGTACCACATGGAAGTGCATAAATTTATCTTCACTTTGCCTAACTGTAATGTATTGTTCTTTTATTGCAAGGTACATTTGTCTTGGTCAGATCTACACATCATACAGTGACATCTGGTGGCTTGTGAAAGTGTCATCGCCTAAAATTTCCAAGGAACAAGTGCATGATATTTTCCCTCAGAAGCCAAGGTGCCTCAAAACTGTGTAAACAACGCAGATAACTTCTGCTACATTTGTGGCGAGGTTACCTATGCATCTCAAAAGTGCAGTATGATGGCAGTGGTAAAAAAGGCAGACCACCTATATTTTGGATGCAAAATAAGGGATCAGGACAACAATTGGGCTCTTCATTATTGTTGCATTGCATGTGCAAGTTATTTGCATCATTGGCTAAACAAGAGGAAAAAGTCCATGCCTTTTGCAGTCCCAGTGGTGTGGAGGGAACCCACCAATCATAATAGCAACTGCTATTTTTGCATGGTTCCCACAAGTAAAAACTAATAAATGAATGGGAAGTTATGTTACTGGTATCAATAAAATAATAAATTTATAATGATAGGTGTGGCACCGTTCTCATTGCTGTATCACATTTTGCAGAAAAGTTATAGAGCATAATCACACAACCCTCTCGTAATTTTGAATTGTTTTGAGGCAATTTTGACCTGAAGCTGTATCTTGGAAACTGGAGCCAATTAATATTCAGGATAATTTTCCTTTATTAGTGACCCTATTCTGGTAAAATTTAGCTACTCTCATTCTGAGGCTTTCTCCTTGTAGACCAGTGAAATCTAACAAGAAATCTCAGATGCTTTTCACACATGAAGAACAGACAAATGGAAGGACTCCTCTGGCAAGAACTTCCACCTTGTGCACACACGGTAGCATTGCTTGGTGTGGAATGGAGCGAAAGTGGAGCGAGAATTCCCAATAGCCAAGTGTCAATTGCATGCCTCAACCAGTCAGCAATATCATCTCTAGAAGGTAGTCCATGTCCTGCGTGTCTTCCTGTCTCTGTGCTGAGCTGTCCTTCCACTTGAATCGCTTAGTATACAGTTGTCTCTTAAAGCACATCACAGTCTGTTCTGTGGGCCAAGCTTTCTGGTAGATGATCCATAGATAGGAAAATGGGTGGTCAATAGAGAGACGTTATGTGGTGTAATTATGTCATTATGCCATAGAGAGGCACCCCGTGTTTGATTCTGTCAGGCAAAACTTGCAGTTCTCCAGCATTCTATTACACTTTCACCAGACCTGCCCTGCAATATGAACACAGAAAGGCAACCGAGAGGTGAAAGGTCCAATCCTATGGCCACTAGATGCTCTCTAGATGGCCATAGGCAAATCTGAACCCTGGAAAAGTCGGAGCTCTGAGGTTGGAGCTAGCGCTGCATATTCAGAGCATGCTGCCTTTATCCTTGCAGCTGGCATAGCTCTGAAGTCAACAAGCTGGTAGGGGAGGGGGGGGGAGAGGGAAGGGAAGGAAGGAGAGAGGCTCCACCAGGATAGAAAAGATTGCAATAGTGCCTTAGCCCTTCATGCTTACAAGCAGATGGCTGACATCGGAGGGTGAGGGAAGTGCAGAGACAATCCTTCCCCAAGTTCCCCAAACACTTTGGATGGTGCCCTAAGAATTAGCGCTACTCTATGTTGGATTATACCGAGAGGAAGCCTACATCTGCCTGAATAGCTGGCTGGGGCATGCTGGGTGCCGCAGATCTTTTCCTATCTAAACTTAAGTAGAACTGTGTCTTAAATATGTTACAGTGCCATTGACAGTGATCTTTGTTTCTGTTGTCCCTGGAAGAGGATGTGGATCCACATTTGTAGCAAAACATGAATTAACAGGCATTGCAACCTGTGTTTGAATGTGGGTCCACACATACATGGCCCCGATTTTAGTGTTGCCTGCGCAAGCATGTTCTCATTCTCCCTTGTAGGAACACCATTATACAAAAGTCCTCTATAATGACTGTTCTTATAAAAGTCATAAGCAACTTGTATCAGGGCTTATAGGCAGGTTCACACAACACAAGAAGCCATGGTGAAATCTTCCCATTGTGGGGCTGTTGAGTAATATGGATTCAATCAAAGGTTCTGTATGATAGGATTAGTTCTCTGAAACCACAGAGAGAATGCACCATCTATTCTAAGGTTTGCATACTTCACCACAGCTTCCTGATTGTACAGACCCACAATTTTACCATAGAGTCTTCAGGCAAGAGTGGCCATGGAAGTGTTCTCTTCTAGCCTTGCTCTCTGCTGCCATCAACTGCCCAGCAAGAGACCTGTCATTGGTGCCTTTATTCCCATAGGTCAAGCAATGTGTCCATTTCCCTGTTTACTTTCAGAAACAGGAAGACAGTGTAAAAATGCACACAGAAAGAAGTAGAAATTGCAGGAAATCTGTTTATTTTCATTTAGAAAATCTCTGTGAGGCTGTAGCAGCAGAGAAACACTGCTGACATGCAGGTGCACCTGGGAGCAGAGAAGAGGGATCTTGCCTCAGGATCACAGTGGACCAATAAGGAAGAGGTTGGTCCATAGGAAAGGACAATGACTTTACTTGCAGGGGCTGCTGGGATGCATGGCAAAGCTGGGAGAATGGAGTGGGCAGTGTGGAAAAGATGCTGCCTGACCATCCACATGATCATCCAACCAATACATTTGAACAAAAATTCCCATTGGTGCAGGGTTGCTTGTTGTGCCATGTGATCCTAGCCTATCTGTACCTTTGAATTGTTCATACCTTTTCCTTGCTTACTAATTGAATTTAATACTTCCTATTAATATATCCAAATGCTTACATCCTCTTAACTAGATATTTTTAGAAATGCAGAATATTTGGATTTTCTGCATTTTGTAAATTGCATAAAATATATTGATCGATTGCTGCTACAATTCATTCAAAAATGTTTCACAGTCCTTCAGTACTGCATTATCAACATGCAAAAAAGACATGTTCGTAGTGATGGGGAGGTAGCTAAACTGTGCTACACCAGCTGAGAAAAATAGCCTTGCTATGAGAAGATCTTGCTAGGGTGAGAAGACCTTGATAATGTAGTGTGAGATTGTTCTTTTTCTGCAGGTGATCAATGCCAGCAGGGGGCACCCTGAGACTGCCGTAAGACTTAGTCTGAGGTTGGCAGCAAAAGTCATGGCTCATTCCCGTGCAATGACAGATCAGCTTAAATCTATGGAATCAAGAGGGTATTGGATCATGTAATTTAGACAGTCTAGCTCAGAAAACAGCATAGCCTCAAAGGGCAACTCAAGTTCTACAAAAGTGCTCGGATAAAGAGCACATCAACTATACCAAATAAATCTTGCATGGCTATTTATTATTTTCTAAAAAATATAGAAATATTTTAGGATATTTGTATTGCCTGGCCTGCTTTTTCGTTACCTTTTGCATTCATTGCAGTATCTCTTGAAACCATTCTGGTAGAAGTGAACTGAAAGACATCTAAGAGAGCACAGCCTTCTGGTTGTACTCAATATGAGATACTTCTAGTTTATCTGCAATCCAGGATCCGCTGTGGTCTAGATAAGATGAAATCTTGTAATTTGTTCTTAGAACAATGCTTGAGCACATCCTCACTGAATCTGAGGATTCTGACAAACACCTTCCTATGTCCAGAGTGAGGAAGCCTCTGGGCTTAGCCACAGCCCTCCAGCCATGCGTATGCTGGCCGCATCCCTTCCTGGCTATGGATCTGGCAAGCACAAGGAGGTGTCCGACAGAAGATGTGTGGAGCTCATTCTTGTATGAAAGGATCCTTGGCTAAAAGGATATACCCTTCCGTGGAAAAGGTCTACATGCGTGCACATTGGGCACCTTCCCACACTTGCCAAAAGTGTGTCAGTGGTAAGGAGACATGACATAATGGACATGAGTCCCACTCCTCCTTTCAAATCAACACCCCAGTAACTCTTTTATAGCTATAGAAAATCTAGACAGCATACTAAAAAGCAGAGACTTTATTTATTTATTTATTTAGACAGCTTATATGCCGCCCCCTTCGCATAAGCCTCTGGGCGGCTTACAATCATTAAAATCCCGCATATAAATAAATAAAAAAAAAACCCATAGAATAAATAAAATACATAAAATAGTGGAAACAGCCTGGTCAGTTTAAAATCAATAAATAAACCTTAACAATTAAAATTAAAATAAGGAAATAATATTAGCAATTAAAATGACGTTTAAATAAAAAGGTCTTGGCCTGGCGCCGAAAAACAAATAACGACGGCACCAGGCAGCAGACTTCACCCTGCCGACAAAAGTTCATATAGTCAAAGCAACGGTTTCCCCATTTGCAATGTATGGTTGTGAAAGTTGGACCATAAGGAAGGCTGAGGGCCGAAGAACTGAAGCTTTTGAATAGTGGTGCTGGAGGAGACTCCTGCGAGTCCCTTGGACTGCAAAGAAATCACACCAGTCAGTCTTAGAGGAGATGAACCCTGACTGCTCTTTAGAAGGCGAGATACTGAAGATGAAACTCAAATACTTTGGTCACCTAACAAGAAGGAACAACTCATTGGAGAAAATCCTGATGCTGGGATGATTGATGGCAAAAGGAGAAGGGGACAGTAGAGGATGAGGTGGCTGGGTGGGGTCACTTGGATGGACTATGAGGGATGGTGGAGGACAGGAGCCTCTGGAGGAACTTTGTCCATGAGGTCATGATGGGTTGGGCATGAGTTTGCGACTAAGCAGAACACACTTTTATGTACACACTGATGCATAAAACATACCCCTAGCTATGGCTGATACCAGCATTTTTGTCTTAAGAGTTGCTTTATGTATTGCAACTTTACCTTGAAGATCTGGATGTGAAGAATTAAGCCAGGAGCCCCGGGCAAATGAGTTTCTGGAGAACTATTCCACACTATTACCATAAGGTGGCAGCATCCAGTCATAACAACTATTCCCTGTTTCAGATCATTTTTGAGCAAGTGCTCCTCACTTTCTCAGTATGTTTTCATTGGGGGATAGGGGAGCTCAGCTTTGACTTATATCTCTCTTGGGAAACTTAGTTGAGGGCAATCAAAGGGATTTTTTTTTTTTTGGTGGGAGAAGGTCTGCCACTGGAGATTCCAGGGCATTATATAACAAGTAACTTAATAATTTAATCATGTGAATAGAATGGGGGACCGATTGCAGGTTTTCATGTGGGAACAGTTTTCTGTAAAATACAGCAGCAGATTTCTTGGGCATCACAATCTGAAAACTGATAAAGTAGTGGAAAAATCTACATGGCTTCACAAGTGCAGCAAGAAAAGACTGCAATCTTTCCTAGCAGCTTCATAGACTTTGGGACATGCCTCTTAATTTGAGCCTCATGATTTCATAATGAAGCATTTTAATGCTGATTTTTAAAAAATCTCATACTGATTTTTTTAGATAAGATAAGCAGTACAACAACTGAGTGTTCCTTGTTTTACATAACAACTTGGTTTACACATCACAATAATCCACAGTACTGGAGAAACCCCGATGTATTATGTCTGAGCACTGCTTTGTGTGACATGCCAGCTCAGACCTTTCGCTTGTCTCTCCCCCAGGAAGCTAGAGAAATAATCCCTGGATTGTTGTTGGATTATTTAGCTCACAGCAGGAGTGATCCACACTGTACGTATAAGCATGCAACTCATAAACAGTAAGCTAATGTTTCAAAACAGACAACATGGATCAAGCTATCCCACACCCATTTTATTTATTTAAATTTGGATGCAGTGTTCCATTATTCCTTGCTCTCTGACTCTGCTTTTCAATCAATGCCTCTGTGATGGAAAAAGAGTGTATTTTGAGCAATGGGTGAAGGTAGCATTGCTTTTAACAATGGAAGTAAAATGGAACGTGCATATCCAGAAGCAAGATGTGACTGATAACCAGGTACTGGCAAACATTAGCAAGTTTCTTCAGGCTGCTGCTAGAAACAGAACGGCTGGATAAGATGGACTTTGGTGTTAATGAGCAAGAGCTTTCACGAAGTAATGGCCTAGCTACTGGCATGACCAGAATACATGTAACAGAAACCAAGGAGTATTTGAAGGCAGGAGGAAAGTAAAAGAGGTTCATAAAATCTGGACATTAGTCCTTACTTATATTATTATTATTATTATTATTATTATTATTATTATTATTGAAACATTAGAACACACATATTAAGCACACATATCTTCATTCATCTCAGGCACAGTAGGCAGGATATTAAAGGGGAAATGCTTGTTGATATTTTATTTATTTATTTATTTATTAAAACATTTTTATGCTGCCCCATTCGCCGAAGCCTCGGGGCAGCTTACAAGATATTAAGATAGCTATAGGAAAATATCAAAAATTAATTAACGCTAAGAAAAAACATTTTTTAAAGGAGCAGTTAAATCTTATTTCTTTTGATTCGTAATGTGATATTCAACTATATATATCAGCAGATCACCATCGTATCACAGTATGGCATATTCAGCATCTTTTACCATTATTCCAAATGCTACCCAGAGATCACACTCTGGGAAACAAGCAGCTTCATAAAAAAATTCCTTTCTGCTGCTGAGTTTCACAGTATGCAGCAGGCAATGTGCAATAACACAATTTCAACCTGCCACGGTCACTGGGGGTTAGCACTCTTCACACCCATAAAATTGCATAATTGCATAATTCTCCTGGCTTAAGTAGAAGGTGTTACTGAAGATAGAACTTTTTTCAGAACCACTTTCTTGACTGTTTTCTCCTCGAAAGGAATTCATTAGAGTATTTCATGGATAACCCTGGAGTACAAAGTCACCAAATAATCATTATCCGGAAATTGGGAGGTGCTGGTTAGATTATGCGGGGTTGCTCCCCTTTGCACCACACTCAGCCAATTAACAGATTTGTGTTTCCATTTGGAGATAACAATGGAAGACAGCCAAAGTGCAAGAGAGGCAGATTATGTCACACTGCTTTACAAAAAAGATCTCTGGCAGGCCATTTGGGACAGAAATAAGTGCTCTATTTCAGACAAGGGCTGGTTGTTCTGGTTGTTCACCCAGTGAGCTCTGGAGCACTTATGTCTGCGCAACGGACAGTCATTAAGGTCAGATGGCAAAATGGCAAATTGGCCAAAATAAAGGCTCTGTGTGTGTGTGTGTGTGTGTGTGTGTGTGAGGGTCTGTTACACCCACAGAAACAGAAACCAGCTAGCAAAGTGGTTCTATAGAGTATAAACTTTAAACAATATCCTGGCATTAAAGGTTCCCAAATTTTGCAAATCCCCTGGTGTCAGCTTAATTCCCTTGCCAATAATATTCCAGAGGCCGCAGGCCATCACTAGATGGGGTACAATGAAAACATCTGCTCTCTCTTTCTCTTAAAGTCTAGGGAAGTTTTTTTATTTTTTTTAACGAAGGGTTACCTTGTCCCTTTCATATTGCTGAGTGGATTGTACAAATGGATGTGCTGGCAAATATGTGCATCCTATTGAATGCCAGAACTGTTGTGTCAGTGAAACAAGACAAGGCCAGTAAGGCCAGTATCTGTATCATATCAGGATGTTATGCCAGCACAGCAAAGAGGGTCAGCATGCAAGAAAAGGAGCATCCCCGGATGTAATGGAACCGCTCTATAGAGATGGGGATGGGATGGAGAAGACAGTGTCTGCTCAAGGTTCTTAGAGCGATTGCTTAATGAACTTCCAGGAATGTGTGTGTGTGTGTGCGCGCGCGCACACACACACACACGTATGTAGACAAGAGCAGATGAAAGACCCTCTTCTGCATTGCTTCCCTGCTGCACCCTTCCAGGGTTGCTCTGAAACCCAACTTTCTCAAAAGGTCTAGATTTAGCCAAGAGATTCTGTGGCATTAGCAGCCACATAGTCTGCAGAACATCACGCACAAAAGTACACCTAAACTTTCTCCATCACAATAAAAGCTTTACTGGTTGTATACATTGCTGTTATCACACTACAGTCAAAATACCCTATCCCTATCTGAAGGTATCAAATGCTCAATGATATATAGGAATTCTCTAAACATTTGACCATTTACACTATATTCCTTCAAAAATTCCTGTGTGGAAAAAGTGGGATTCCAGAACTCACGAAAAACAAGAAATGATTGAAAGGTTTATGACATTATCACAGGAAAATGATAAATAAAGCCAGGATGAACACAGCAGGGGGAAACAAAATCACTATTTGTATAAGGCAAGGAACTGTTACTACAATAGCTGAGAAATAAGAGAACACTGCGATGACAGCAAACTAAATAGCAACGTATTATACATACCTTCATTGGAACAAAGCTGCTCTTGAATAACTGTTTGTTAGCAGCACAGCACCAGCCCAGTGCAGATGGGCCGAGAAACCAGCACCCTGGGGCAATCCTGTATGTGTTTCTGAAGAAACAGCGCATGCAAACTGCCTGGTTGAGCAAGCCACGGATCTTGGTTTTGAATCAACCAGGAACTCGGCTGGATTCTCCCCTAACAAGCCAGAATCAGAAGCCATGTTTTTGGTTTTTGGCTAATGTCTTTGGCATGCTAGGGAGAAGATTAGCCAAAACTAGATTCCTAGTTTGCAGGAACACAGCCGAGGTGGGATGCGGCTCCATCCAGAACAGGTTGAGTCCCAGTCCCCAAGTGAAGCGTTCTGTTAAGCAAGAGCACCTCTGACTGTCTGGATCCAGCTGCACTTTGTGTATGCTAATCCAACCAATTATCACATTTTGGGAGCATTTGAGGAAGTTGACTACTTCCTCTGAATTAGGCAACGATGGGCAATAGAACAGGCTGTTACCAGCATATTGATGGCATCTCACTGCAGAACTCTGAATAACTGAACCTACCGCTGTTAAATAACATAGAGACAGAGCAGGAGGAATTCTCCCAGTGTGACCAATTAGAGGACATTATGCAGTTAATGTTCTTTATGCATTTACTCCATCTGGATACCCCCCCTCCCAAAATGCTCTAATGTATGTCCCTTGAGCGTTGAAACATCACAACTAAACCTGCTCCATGACTTCATGAGACAGTTTTGGGTCTGAAGTTAGAGCAATATTAGAGAGAAAATATTCAAAATACCTAAAAGTAAGGCCTCCGAAAAAGCATTCTCCATGGCTGCAGATGTAATTGCACAACTAAAAGCATATCAGTCTCCACTGTATGAATCATGACTAGCTTTAGAATGCAAATGTTCAAAAATCCCAATTTTAAAAGCACAAATGTCAGTTGACCTAATTCTTGCCAATGTTAATGCTGTCCTCAGGATTATGGATGGCATGAAAGAAAACAGACAGGAATCTGGTAAACCTTTTGGAGCCTGACAAAATTGTACACAGAAGCAGGATGATAAAAGAGGGAACTAATCTGGAGGGTTATTGTCAAAGGCTTAATTTTGTTCCAGTATAGTTTAATTTATTAGGAAGCCTTTTAGTTCAACATTATATGCAACATTACAAAAGAATAAAATATTCTTGTGTAGTCTTGCTTTGGAGACATATATAAACCATGAGACTAAAGCAACTGGCACGCACACAAAAGACGGAGGGCATATGAATCATATTTTCAGCTCAGTATTAATTCTTACAATGCAGCAAGCCACTCCCATCATTGTTTTTACTACAGTTATAGAAGTATTATTATCTCACTGATCCATTGCTTACAACAAGTGAGCTTACAGCAATTTAAATACAATATATGTTGTATTTAAATTAAATACAGTAAAAAAGAAACAGCAGTAAAATCAGAAAGAAGTGCAGCAAATAAAACTGATCTCCGTTCAACCATGAAGTGGTCCTCAGCCTGGCCAGTCAGATGCCTGCTGGAATAGAAATATCTTGGCCAGGAGTCCAAAAGCAAGAGCAGAAGGCAGTGCTTTGATCTGCATGGCTAGGAAGTTCCACAGTTTAGGTACAGCCATGGAGTAGCTTCCCTGTTCCACCCAGCCATGCTGGACAGGAATGACCCTTTTCCCAGGAGCGGGCAAGCTAGGATAGGAGGACCAACCTCGTTTCCTGACAAAGGTTCCATACTTTGAACAGCTGTGCATCCTAAAGGAACACATTCTCTGTGCCAGAGAAAGCTGCACACCAGGGTGATCAACCTCTTTCACCTTGAGGGCCAAATTCCATTCTTGGAAGCTGCACTCCAAGGATAGGTGGTGCCAAAATACCAGGCAGCAGAAAGGCCAGAGGAAAGGCACAGCTGTCTGAATCATCAGTTGACAGATATTTGTCTGAGCCGGAAAAACCCTGCTGGTTTTACTGCCAAATGAGGGCAACTTGAAAGCACAATGCTGTCTCTGTGTCAAAAGTATCAATAATCTATCTGTAAATAGTAAGACATTTGTCTCAACTGAAATCATTACATTCACACATTAATTTAATGTTGAATATCTAGTTCTGAAAAACTGTTCTGCATTATCACAATCATACCTGGAAATATTGTCCTGCAAGAAGGAAAAGTACCCACGGACCTGCAGAAGAAAAATAGTGATTATAAGTCATGCAGATTGCAGCTCTGGCAAGGAGGACGTGTGGATGTGCCCAGTGGGTCAGAGCAACACCCATGCTGGCCCTTTATCATACCTATATTGGCATTTTCAGCCTCTTTCTAAGACCAGGTCATTTATAACTTTGCCACAGTGGGAGCTGCCCCCAAGATGGGGTGGAGATGGACTGTGATTTTAAAGAGAGCTTGTTGTGATGTCATAATCGCCACATTTCTTTTGTGTTTCTGTTGCCCCTGATTGGAAAGGTTGTGCCTAGTTTTAAAGACCACTTTCGGTGGGCAGAAACATTGTGGAATAAAGCACACACCATGAGCTGCTTGGTCCCGGGGCAAAATAGGAATCTTTATCTATAGCTGGTAACATTTTAAGTATATTTGCAAAATACACACTCTGGAATGAGATCCACAGTTACTGTAAAGGTATTTACTACATGAGGCATTTCTTGTGTGTTAATCACGATCTCTGCTTTTGGTTTCATCACACCACTCAGAGGCTTTTCTTTTCCTGCATTTCTGCTTCACAACTTCTAGATCATGGGTCCTCATGGGGATCATGGGTCCTCATCCCCATGGGCTGGATCTGGCCCACCATGCTGATTTATCTGGTGCGCCTCAGAGCTTTTGGACTCAGCGGAAATTATCTCTGAGCAAGTCCAAAAGCTCTGAGCCGGCGCAGGCGTACTCAGCGGGAAGGAGGGCGCAATTGCGGTTGTGCTTGGGGGGGGGTGGGGTGGAGATGGCCACGATCACACCCCGTCCGGCACGATTGCGGACACTGTAGCCATGTCCCTTGAATATGTACATGCTCTTCCCCACCTCATCTTGGGTTTCTGCTGCAGCCCAAGCAAGCGGAGCAAGCATTTTTTAATTTTTTGTTATTTTGAAAAAAATAATTAATTTTTAATTAAGTGTAATTAATTTTTAATGTGCAGTGTACATAGGACTTCATCCATATTTTTTTCAGACTATAGTTTGGCCCCACAACAGTCTGAAGGACAGTGAACTGGCCCCATTTAAAAAGTTTGAGGACTCCTGCTCTAGATGGATCTGTGCTAGAAGAGAACAGCAAAAATACACCAGGCGATAGAGTGCTGTTTTCCCCACTGTACTTCAATAGTTCACCTTCCCCATTTGAAATAACCCTGGGAAACTCCTCTGAAAGGAACAGACATGAAACTGGAGAATCAAGTCATCTAAACAGCCCATAAACATGCCTACGTAATGAATCGCAAGTGTACAATAACTGCCTTGTTTAGAAAAGCCCAAATTACAGGTTGTGGGGGATGCACCAAGCCTTTACCTTTTGTGATTATTTTGCTAGCTACCCTTTTTAGAAGGCTATGGTGGATCTTGTGAATTTCACTGACTGCACCTTACCCTTTTATCCATCGCCTCAGCACTAAATGCCACCTCTCTATTCCCTCCTCTGCATCAACAGGCAGGGCTCGGCAGACAGCAGGCGGCAGGAAGATATACATTTCTATCATCACGTTTGCCCTGTAGATTTAACTCGCTTTCAATTGATTGCTTGAATTTATGGCACAGCGCACCTTGCCCTTTCAAACCGTCAGTGCAGCATGTTCCTAATTATGCTATGCCATTTTTGGCAAAGGTAGTTTATGGCACCACAGTGTTTAACAGATTAAATAGGACAAGCAAGATTTTAACTGCAGCAAAACATCTTCCAAATAAAATTTGAATGCAAAAGAGTTGCGATCAACTATGAGTTAAGCGTGGGAAATTAGCCCTTTCCAGGGTTCACTCAACCTCAGTGTGTGTGTGTGGGGGAGGGGGGCACTTTCTTGGAAGGCAACCTGCCTTACACACCCTCAATTAGTTTGCTGCTTTCAGGCACAAGAAAAATGCTGTCCTGTCACCAAGCTTGGCGTAATGTTTGCCTGCCTTTCCAGTTGCCTTCTGTATGTGGGATGGAGAAGGAGATAACTGGCCTTTTCCGCAGCAAGTAAATTGCCATGGGCTGGCCCTGGTCTTTCCTGTTATGATCATACACAGTGTATTTACACGGTGGTTATGGTTTTGAAGAAAAATGCAAAGAGACCAGGGCAGCCCGCTCGAGATGATACCCTGGAAGAAGGCAAAGGAAGAATCCTGTGCCCCCATTATTGCTTGCTGCATGGAAGGCTCTGAATTTGGAGGCCTGCATGTATCTTATGCATGGAATGAGGCGTGGCACTCTCTGAAACCTAGTTTTGGCTGTCTAGATATATTATCGTCGTCGTCGTCGTCTTTGTTGCTGTTATTGATGATGATGATGATAATTTCTATACTGCCAATAGCTCCCTGAGTGGTTTACAAAAGATATAAAGCCAATAATATGCAATAGAAAAAAGCAGTGAACAAGAGTTAAAATAAATTTAAAATAGCATAGAACATTAAAAACAATTGAAGACAATTAAAAAGCCCTGACCAAGAATAAAAGAACTCGCCTAGCTAATTGTGCCAGACCTCCAAATGACCAGAGAGGTCTTTAAAGACCTCCAAAGCCGATTGGCAAAACTCCACCACTCAAGTCTGCCCTCCTTCTTGCCATCTGGCTGCCCTTTTCTGCTCTC
The DNA here is from genome assembly GCF_004798865.1 of Varanus komodoensis. Taxonomy (NCBI): domain Eukaryota; kingdom Metazoa; phylum Chordata; class Lepidosauria; order Squamata; family Varanidae; genus Varanus; species Varanus komodoensis. The sequence goes on along the minus strand of NW_025335268.1, from coordinate 47,133,635 downwards.
TCCAAGACCAAGTTGCAGTTTGGGAGAGGTAGCTATTATCTTTCTGTGCAGCCCAATAGCCGCAGCTCTCTAGGTGGTTAACAATTAAAACTATCAAATGCATGATGATAAAAATACAATGTACAATTGTTTTACAGTTATCAAATCTCTGTTTCCTGTTTTACCCAGTCTAAATTCCTATTTTCAAAAGCAAAACAAAGCCTTTTCCTATTTCCGGCAGCTGCCAAAGGCAAGTGTCAGCAAAGGAGGAGGTGTTCTTTGCCATGTTCCTGAGCAATGAAAGCCTCACAAATGGAAAAGTTGGGGTATTGGACTAGGAAGTAAGCACACTAAAAGCCCCAAGGAACTAGCTACAAAGAGGGGGAGAATGTGCCGACCCCCTTGCAGCAGCAAAGGTCAGTTGTGGATTTGCTGTCCCTTGGCAACTGCTCAAAGTCAAGTACAAAAATCTGTCTAGAGCCCCTCTGGGCAATCCGTTTTTAGGGCTGATACACTTTGGCAGCAGGTATGCCCAGATCATTGGCCAGGTGAGCCTTCCTATTTCGGACCCATGGAAGTGTGCACTTCCATACTTGCACAGCTCCAGCTAGAGTTCACAAAGAAAAAGTTCAGTGAAAATAATTGCCCTTTATTGGAGACAATTAAAAAGGAGGTGGGGGTGATCTCATGGCTTGGACACTTTGGAGGGGCTGTCACTGGTGGCAACATGAGTGAGAGGGTCACAGAAGAGGGGAGGATGGGTGGAGGAGAGGACATACTTTCATAGTCAGAATGGCAGTTTTATGTATAACCCAGGGGTTTCTCCTTGGAATTTGTAGTAAGATTTTCAGCAGGGCCCAGAAAAGATGGTTGCTGCAGTAATATAAGAAGCTCTTCTGGTACGAATGTTCAGAAGTGATCTCCAGTGTCTTGCCTTTGGAGCTATTCTACAGTGTTGGCTCAAAGAACAAGGACAAATGGAATGAGAGGAACAGAAGGCTGTTAATGATGATGGTGGTGGTGTTTCTGAACAGAATTTACCACATTTCTTATTAACAGCTATTGTAAAGACAAGATGTATAAAATGCTCTAAAATTATAGCAATTACAACAAATTTCTATCTAAATATATCGCTTAGTGCTTATTACAAAAGCATGCAAGAATCAAAGGCTGTTAGGCACCCATTTCCACGAGTTCTTACCTTATTGCTGTTGTATTTAGGAGGTCTGATATATTTCATTTCCACTTTGGTTTTGATTTTTGGCAACCTGCATCCTGGTTTCCAGCTTCTTTTTTCCTTTGCAAGCCTTCCTGGGTATTCAGTATGTGCATACTTGCTTCCATATTGTTTTGTTAGAGATACCTTTGGTTTGTAACTTTGGTACATGTTCATATTTATTACCGAATCCTTCAACTTTATCTTGACTAAAACCAAACCAAAACCAAGCCCGGCCCCAGCAAAGTTGTCTCTTAAATGCCTTTTCCTTGTATGCATACTCTGAGAACCAAAACAGAATGGTTGGTAACAACAAACTTGCAATTGTTCATATTTTTCTTAGGTTGACTGCCCAAGACAAACAAAATGGTCTTTATTGTATTTGCTCTGAGTAAGTTAACAGAAAACCTTGTGCCACAAGCACAAGCACAACTATCAATCAATGGTAACTGTGCTGTTTTGAATGATGCACCCTACTTTTCAGTACATCTTTTAAATCCAGCTACTTCTAATCAATTCACATATCCATGCAGAAAGCGGCAGAGCCATATGTCTGGCTCCTAAAGATATATGCAATGGAACATAAATAGGAACTTGAAAATAGGGTGATGTTGTGCACTTGTGCTCTGGCAAGATTTCCAGCTGTGCGTGAGACACGGCCTGTTTTGGTGGGACTGATAGTTCAGACTCGGAGAATGATGTGGGGATGACTGAACCAGAACAGGCCCAGAGCTCACACTCTGATAATGGAATTGTTGCTGTACCTGACAGGGCTGCACCTGCTCTGAATTAAAGTAGCTCAAGGACACTGGTGGGGCCCAGTCTCCCTTCTGTCTGTGGGAATGAGGCGGATGGGTGGGAGAGGGGATTTTTCAGATGGGGAACACGAGCCTCCTGAAGATGTGGCGCTGAGGGCCTGCCATCACAGCCGCAGGCTGGACCAATTAGGGGTGCAGAGTGCAGAATGCAGGCGCATGTGTTTTCACAGCACCCCGCCTTCCAGAGACTGGCCCCGAAGGGTTCATAAGCAAAGCTTTGGGCAACGGGGGGCAGAGAGGGGTCAACGCTTCTACTTGAGTGTGCTCAGAGACTTGTGAATGCTCAGATTTCCTGTGTAGAATAAAGAGTCTTACAAGAAGCGCTGGAGTGACTGTCTTGCTTGGAAGGGGACGCCCAGCTCATGAAAGGTATATAGAAGAAAAATTTATTCAAAACTATAATTATTAAAAGCCAAGTCAAAACAGCTATCTAAATGGTTGCAATTCAATTTCCTATGCTTACTGGGAAGTAAATATAGTTAGTATAATAAAATGTTATAGGAATTGTTCAAAGTGGCATTTTTGCATATAATCAAATAGTATAAATAATGAGTCTTTAGCAGGTAAGTATTTATAACATAAAGTATGTTTCTAAAGACAACTTTTCCTTCATGGCCATAAATTATGACTTGATACTAGAACTGTGGGCCAGAACAATAGTAAGTTGCTAATTTCAAGAAAGTAAATGCCACAGAGATGCAACCTTTCCCATGTAGATAGTTAGCCAGCAGCACACAAACAGACTTGCAGGATTCCATTATGTTCAGATTGGTGATCTACAACACTTTTCATGGTTTTGTTGTTCCAAAGTATTCTATACAATTAATTAGAATTGGTAAGAGTCAATAATATGAGCTGGCTAGTACATAATGCTAATTCATGGCATGGTTAGAATTCTGGGTTGTTGTGAAATCATGCTAATAAACAGTCATTTATTAATCATGGACAACCCAGCAAAAGAACCCATGGTTTGCTGCTGGATTGTGAACTCTGGGGTTTTTAATCCTCAGGTTGTCCTTACATGTGAAGGCAGAACTATGGTTTGCTCCTGGGTCATTTTGCCAGACTAGCATTGGTGGGCAAGAGTGCTAATCGCACCCATCCAGCCCCTGTTACGGGCATTTTGAATACAAGGAGTGAATGGGCAAAGGACCAAGGAATGAAACATTCGAAGGGCTGAGAAAAGAAGCACTGGCTAGAAACCATGGATTAAATAAACCGTGAGTTAATGTGATGTGGATCCAGGCCATTGTCAGATCATCTCAAAATGTGCGGAAGGCAAGGGCAGAAGCAAAATAACTCAGCCGACTTCAGGACTGTTTAGTTTACATAGATAAAGTTAAGTTTATTACATGGGTATCCAAATATGTAGCAGCTTTTGAGGTCACAAAGGTATGTGTCAGGATGAATCAAATGAAATTATATGGATCAATTTACATAACATATTGCAGCCAAATGAACATTACGTACATAATATCATATATGTGTGGGTTTTTTAAAAAAAAAACAGTACTCCAGTAATCCTTTTCTCTTTCAAATGAGGTGTTCACTATTTTGAAACAAATTTAGTTTAGTAAAATGTAAAAAAATAAATCTACAAGAGCAACAGTGCAAACATTTTAGGACTTTCATGGCACAGAAATCATAGTGGATACAACCAGAATTATTATACAAAAGGCCAGCTGTTTCTTGGAGCAGTGGTTGAGATGTACAGAACAATCAGGAGGGTTAAAAATAGACTGCAGCTTAAACAGGAAGTTGAGCTACATATAACAGGCTCTGTCCTGTATGGTCTTTCTATTTCAGGTGGTAAAGCCATCATTCCTTGCATCTGAAATTTAAAACGAAATCACATTATCTGATGCATGCGCTACAGGACCCTGTATTAAATGCACTAGCTGACCTGAACTTAGCTGGAATGTATTCACCTGTATCGGGTCTTCATTATTTGTATATCAGCTGAAGGCAAACATCACCTCCACCAGCTTGATAATGTATGACCTGACACAACACTGTATACTAGACATACTAGGTATTTACATAAATCATGTGAGCTAACCTGATGGTATTAATAAACACTGAACTATACACACACACACATATACAGAGAGAATGATCCTACCTGTCAAAGTGCAGAAGGATGGAACCCCTTACCCTTAAAAACTCATCTAATGGAGCTTTGTTCTGGAGGCAGGGAAGTCAATGGATCCAGTGTGGACTTATATCCCCCTCCCCTCCCTGCCATAGTTCAACCTGTCCACTTTCCTGAGGTTGCCATGCCAGATCCAGGTAAGTCAGACCTCTTTAAGGTCAGAACAGCCTAGCATGGGGTACATTTTGGTAACACCATCATGTTCTGCCTGTGATATTCACAACTAAATAAAACAGGATAGGCTATTTGATTCAGTTTAGTTAGCACCACAAATCATCGTGAGCATGGGCTCCAGACAAAATGCATACTTTAACAAGAAAGAAATTGTCTTCTAGGATCAGACTGACGCTTGTGTAGATGCAGTTTGACAGCTGTAAACAGAATACTGAACAACACAAGCCTTGGTCTGATCCAAAAGACAATTATTTTATTATTTTATATTTTCTGAATTTGTATAGCCAGAAGCTCTGTTAAACTATGTATTTTGTCTAGAACCCATCTTCACAGCAATTTATGGTGTTAACTAATCTAAATAAAATAGCTCATCCTGTCCAATTTTCAACCTGTGGCTATAAAGCATTCAGAAAACACATAAATGCTACAATCCATACAACTGACAGCAGTTTAAGCAAAGAATCAAACTTACTGTCCACTCTGCATTGTCAGTCTTGGTACACCTGACATTCACTGGCAACCTAAGAACATACTTATTGTAGGAGATTCCCTGTTCTCTGGACCATTTAAACTTGTTCATCGCATCCATGAAAGAAAGGTTTTTATATTGTTTTGGACTCTTGATAATGAATGGCCAAGTCCTGAATGTAAAAAATAAAAGTAGATATTTCTACTGTTACATAAGTTCCTAAACCAAACATATAGAATATAATCCCTGCAGAGGAAAACACAGTTTAGCTGTTGAGTTAATGGGATTAGTGACAGCAACAAAGATGCATATATGCAGTACTGCTAGTATTTTAGTTTATTGAAAGAACAGTGTCCCTTTAAGCGAAGGCAAATGAGCGATCCCTGCCTCCATCTACAGAATTCCTTTTTAAAAAGTAAGACCATCAATGCAAATGTGTTTCAACCACCATTCTCCTCCTCCTCCTCCTCCTCCTCCTCCTCCTCTCTCTGAACCTTTGAATTACTGAGGAAAAAATGTATACTGAGACTCAGATATTCCAGTCAGTTAATTGAATGATTAATTGAATGATTCTATTAACTAAAGGAACATAGAAGTAATAAGGGGCATTAACATGTGAGAACTAAAAAAAGAAAAAATGTCTGATGTTTTATGTATACAAAAATAAAACTGTATATAAAAATAAGCACTATTAAAAAGAATGAAAACCTGTAACAAAAGAAAACACACATATCCATTTTCTAAGTCAATGACTGGCAGAAATAAGACAGAGAACAGCAAAGCTATGAAAGAATTGCAGGATGGTAGCAGAGAGATCCTTTCCCACATTTGAACCTTCATGTACCATGTATTTCATGTTTCCTTCTTAAATCAGGCGTGCTTAAACTGCATGCCCCCTGCCAAGCTTTACCTTCTAGTTTATTTTCGTACAGCATCACACATACATTTTGATGCTTTGCAAATATATAAACTACTTAAGAATACAGTATCCAGATGTGTGTTTGTTTTCTGAAGACTTCAAAATTAATAAAATGAAAGTGCTGTGTCTTGCCCATTTGGGACTAACTTGCAAAACATGAACTTTAGAGTAAGTCTTTCACAGTATGGCTAATATTAATATCCTGTTTTTAACGTAACAAGCAGAATTTACATTTTTGAACTAAACAAACAATGAGCTTTTATTTGGTCCAAATGTGCTTTTCTGATATTGTGGCTGTTATTGTGAATGAACATTCAAGAGAGCACTTTGCGTTAGCATAGTTTCTTTTTGAGTTCAGGAAATGAATTTGTGAGCTCCAAATTAGAATGTGTGTTCTTTTTCCAGCTGTCAGGAGAGATTATATAAAGACAGCTAGAAAGAGGCTGCAGGTATAAATTCTCTAAGGATGCCTGTCCCTGAAAGAGTTTTTAAAACTATGCATTAATCACTCCAGAGTACAAAGCTCTAGGGGGAAATGGTCTTAAAAGCATCTCTGGAAGTTAACTATATATTTTATCCTGAATTATTAAACTTCAAAATGTTAAACATATAAAGAGATGCTGATGAGGCTTAAGATGGAAATGGGACAGACTGATAGTTGTGGGACTTTTTTTGTCTAAACATTCATAGAAAGGATTGCATTTTTAATGCCTTAATTTGCTCAACACTGCTGAGTTGTCTTAATACTCCAGCTTTTGGAATGCTTTGTCTCATTGCCCATCCAACAATTATTATCTGGACAAACAGTGCTGGGTGGCTTGATTCAGAATGGGCTTTGGGAAAACAAAAATGAACAACCAACACACAATTTAAAGAGAAACAACCCAGAAAATAAATTATTCTTCTTCTGAGATCATCCCAGAGTTACAATCTAGTTGCATTCTGATAAGCCAGGTGCCTAAGAAAAAAACTAGGAAAGGTTTTGTTTTGTTTTAATTCATCTAGGCATTTTAAACATTGCTACTATTTTGATGATTTAAAACTTTCTGACTTATAATAGTGATTCTATTCACTGGTTATTTTATATGTTTTTATTGTTTTTCTTGTTCTAATTTTGGTGAAACACTTTGAAGTACTGGATAAAAGGTGGTATCTAAAGATTCTGAATAAAAACATTTAAAGAATAACTCAGAAAGGCATGTCCAGAACAGTGGTCCTTAGCAATGCGTCAGGAAGGCTGTCCAATATTAGTTTGCAGCCATACACCCCATAATACTCTACTTACCTTACTGGTCTGTATATTTCTTTAACACCAATGAACTGAAGTTGTTCCATTATGTCTGGGATACTTGCACACCGGGTGAGATTTATTCTTGGATAGTACAGAAGGTAAGACAGGCACATTTCATCTCTGGTGCTAAGACCTCCCTGAAAATATAGGCGATTAACATGGCAAGCCTGAGGTGGATTAGCGGATTACATCAAGAATGTTTCCTAAAATCACTAATGATCAAAGTCACAGGAAAAGAATGCAGATAATTTACAAAGTAGAAGTAGCCAACTGCAATAAGCCATAGGAATGGTGCACACATCATTGCTAATTTGCAAGCTGTGACAGCTCTGCTCGCTCTCTCTCTTGATAAATGAAGAGTTGAGTTACTCACATGAGGACAAAGAGTTTGCTTATTGCCTAGTGGTGCTGTCCTTTCATGCTGGGTCACCTTGCCAGGCAAATTTTGGTAAAACCTATTGTGCCAGGTATTCAGTTCTTACATCCAAACTTCTGAGTTTGCATCAAAACCAACCTACTTGGGCCCTGGTAGCTGCCACCACTGTGAATTCATATACATAAAAAGCAAACTGGTAGCAGCGAAAAGGGGCAGTTAAGGGATCATCAAACAGCCTGTGACAGGACTAGAGAGGTTAGACAATGATTTCCTCAACTCTCAGATTCAGATCTGAAGAGCTGCTACCACAAGCAGACTTATATCTACCAGCATCTCACATATGTTTTGCTTGGCTTGGTGCTGTAGTGACTCTTAAACGTCCCTGGTGGCATTTTCTCTTTACTGTGAGGAAAGGTTTTTGTATTCATTTGGTCCCAAGAGTTATGCTTGCACCTGCAGGTGCCTGGCTAGTGGCAGGGTCTTTTATACTAGGTAGCTCAAAGGAGAGGAGCAGAGATGGAAAATATTATCTATTCAAGAGCACAAAAGTAGTCCTTGAAGGATGGCTACATATTGAATACCCACACAGAAGGCACAGTGTCACTGGAAATAATCTATGAGGAAAAGCCTAGAGAATTTGAGAGTGATGCAGAGCAAAGTATATGGCACTGAACAACAACAACAACAGACAAGACTGTACTTGTGAACCAGAAACCAGAAACAAATCTTGCTAGAAAGGTCCTTCTGAGAATTGATCATTCCAAGATAACTAAATTCCTTTATTAACTGGACTCAAGTCCTAAAAGTGGGGATTGGATTCCATGGATCCAAATCCACAAATAAATTCTATAGTAACTGAACTTCAATATTCTATTATACTTAAGGGAAAAGGGGGAAAAAGAATTAATATCTCTGAATGTTTGCTGAATCACTACAGCAGCGGCAGGCAACATAGTTTTAAACATGATCTGAAATTACTATCCAAAAACATTTTCATTCCCATCAAGTCACATCACAAACTTTCTTACCCAAGTCATATGTGATCGATTTAGAGTACTGTAATGACATTCCGTGACTAAATTATCTCCCTGAAACAAAATATTGAAGAAATTGCCTATTACAATTGTAACCTTTTATATTTTTGTTATTTATATTAATCATTATAAAATATGCTTCACAATTAATTACATTCTTCCAACCCACCAGGATCAGGAACCCCAGTATACAAAGAGTGTAAAAATATATTGGGGTCTAGATATGCCATTCCATTTTTCCTTAAAGTTTGCAAGTCACAAATTATACAAACCGCTCCTTTTTGCTATGTTCATTATAAAGTGGCAGCAATTGCATTTCAGTGCTGATTCCAGTATTTTGATTCTTATTGCATTGTTGTTTTCTTGGTTAAGTTGAAAAACAGAAGCAAACCAAGAAACCTACAAGAAAGTAAGTTCTGGAGCCACCAAACTCATTCTCCTCACCACCATATGTGAGGCCACTGGTGCAGATCTTCTGTTTTTGAGAGCTGACAGCAAACAGTCCTCTCTCTGAAGAGGCCATCAATGTGCTGGCCTGTCCAGTGGAAGCATGCTTTTAGGTCAAACAATAATAAGGAGGGAGAGCAGCAAGGATCTTGAGGTTGCCCATCAACAATTAACATCTGGACAGCAGACTGAGGAGGCCCCCAGGTCACCAGGGGGCAACCTACATTTGGCATTTTTATGGCACTGTAATGCCTGAATCCCTGGTATTTACATGGCACTCATTCCAACCTGTTTCCTCATCCTTTTTTGCTATTTTGTCCTAAACTTCTTCATACCATTTCTCCGCCAGCTTTTTATATGTTGCAGTTATCACTTTGCACTAAACTCCTGGTACTGTTCTTGTCTTGAAGGAGCAGGCTGCTGGGCAGCATCCTTTTGGGGCTTTAGAAAAACAGCAACAATTCAGTTCTTTTCCCACCTCCTCATGCCTCCTATTACCTCTCTCTCCCTCTCTTTCTCTCCTTCTGACTTGCAAAAGTCCCCTCTCCTTTGAAAATTAAAGTATACATGCCTTTTCAGGCCTTCCCAATGGTCTCTTTGGCCCTCTTGCTCAAGAAACAACCAGCTGAAATCCATGTCTAGTCATATAATTTCAGCAGGATGTACATCAAAGAAACATGCACAGAATCATGCTGTAAATGGAGTTGGTCCTCTCTTTGAATCAGAGACCCTGTTATGTTCATGCCCTTTGATTAGGGAGGAGGATTAAAGACCATGGTGAGAGGGATCTGATGTCTCTTCTCTGTATGGAGTTATGGATTCTATCCTCAGCAACATCAAGATTCAAGACCTCCTAGCCCAATTCAGACACCTTCTGTACACTGCTGGAATATTATTGTGAAACTACACTGCTTCCTGAACAAGGGGCAATGCTAAGACTAAAGGCTAAACTAATGCTTAGAGACTGGAACTGGTCTATGGTTAATGGTGGATTCACCCATTAAAATATAATTGCTTCAGCCGGACCATCAATATACAAAGGATTAAGCTTTTGAAGGCCACTGCAAACCCTTTTGGAAACACATCTGCAGTAGCAACAGCTTAACGCTTGTATATAGTGCAGGAGCAGCACAAAACCAGATGGCCCAAAGCAGGAGGTAACTCTTTGACGATTAACATTTGAGCAGTAAATGCTCAGTGGTCACATGAATCAATCTCAGTTGGAAATAATATTGTCAACACATGTCAATAATACCTCACCCCTACTCTGTTATATACCATATTTTAAAACCACCGATATTTAGTGGTCCATTGATAATTAACAGTCCATTTGGCACTAATTAAAAATAAGATACTTCCTCATCATCTCACATAATCCACTTGCAACTTTTCTGTGTAACAGCATTTGTCATGACTAGCCATCTTCCGAGCCCTGAGGTTGATAAGGCAGGCAGCAACTGACAAGTACTGACAGATTTATCTGGGCAGGAGCCTTTCAGTATCAAGTTTGCACAAGTGAACCAAACTTCCCACTAGTACTGCAAACAGCAACAACCAAAGGGAGGCAATTATCTTATTTGGATAAGAAAATGCTGCGAAGAGGGAATTACTAACTGAAAATACTTAATTCTAGAATTCCAGGGGAGGCAAAATTAAGTAAACATCTGAGCTGAACAACCATTTCCCTGGGTCACAGCACTAACAGTTGAACTAGAAGATGCTCCCTTCTTAACAAGAAAAACTGTTTTAGGGAGGAGAATGGAAATGCAGCAAGGAAGATGGGTACTGCACCCACCCTGCTTGCCATTTATCTACTCCTTATCTACAGGATTTTCTGTCTGCACGGATCCAGATATACATCTTGCAGTGGCAAACACAGCCATCTGATTCCTTGCAGAACCTGAGGGACAATGTGAGCTGGGGAAATGGCAAAATTCAGAAAGTGTTACTACAAAAGTATTATCAAAATAGGGAAAAATAGTTTGTACAGGCAAGATGGTCCTTTCTTCTTTTAGATACTGAAACTCCTGGAAGTTGAAGTCAAATTCATCATCATAGGCCAGCAGCTTCTGTTCATCCCCCTTGCGGAAATGGCGCATCCTGATAGCTCTGCCAGCGAGGTGTGCGTGAAGAAGAACGGCAAACACGTGAATTCCGCTTGGCCTCTCAGCATCAAGGGCCTGAAAAGGACCAGTGACACTTATGAGCTTACCACAAATCGTTTGAGAGAGAGAGAGTGTGCAGTCACTATAACAAGAACATAAAGATGACAGACAGAATGAATGTGCTTCTAGGATCCCTGGCCTGTCTTTACACACACACAGGAAGAGAGGGAGAGCTCATCCCAGCATCATCAGCAAAAAGTTCTGAGCAGTTGTTTCATCTTTTCCTCCATTACTGATTTCTTTCTAGAAAGGAAATAGGTGATGGAAGACGATGTTGTCCAGACCCCCGTAAAATTCCATGAAAAAGACTTATCCAGCGGCAGCTAGAGTGTGCAGATAGAATAGCAGCTGTGTGCTCATTCTGCACTTGACCACAGCTGGATCTATTACATTTTGCAGAATGATTACAAGAATTAAAAGGCACAGCAGCTTCTCCAAGAGTGAAAGAAGACTTCCAGAAATGTCACTGCAAAATCTGTGTTTGAATAGAGCAGGGCCCATGTGCAGATTTACAAGGCAGCTTGCCAAGAAGGCAGCTTCCCATGATGGTTAACAACAGCAACTTCTTTAAACCCACTTTTTGGCTTGCTAAGATAACCTCACAGCTCTGCAGCATGTTCAGTTTTCAAGAGTTCTTACTTGTTCTTTATATATAAGAAGGGTGGGAAAGCTGTGGCCTTCCTGATGCTGTTGCTCCCATAATTCTTGATCACTGGACATGCTGGCTGAGGTTACTGGGAGCTGGAGTTCAAAAAGAGATAAAAGGCCATAGGTTCCCTTCTCCTGATATACAATATGGTTTACTACACTCTTAATGGGCAGTGGGAAAAATGTACATGTGATTTTTAAATAGTACTGTTCACATATTGTTTTCCTAAGCACCAATTTTTATGTGATGCTCTGCTGACCCAAACTCAGTAAGTACAGTCAGTATAAGAGCAGAGAATACACACACACATTCAATTAAAGTTGAAATTATCCTACAGCTTAGAAATTCATTTGGCCAGCTGTAGGAAAGCTGATAACATAATACCACTGAATTAAAAGTAAAAACAAAAGAAAACTTTGTGGTCAATTTTAAAACATGTTCTGTAAGGATTAACATAAAATATGATATCTACAAGGAGTATTAATCAGTCTCTCATCTTCAGTATTTTCTCCTCACACCCTGCAATTTCAAGTATTTGGTGTGTATATATTTTTAGATCTAAATCTGGGAGGGTTTGGGTTCCTTTCTGATTCACTGAATTATTTCATATGGAATTCGGGTAGATCAAAGTATAAACTTTTTATCTTTTCAGTTTAGTTTTTCTGTAGTTCTTAGCATCAGCAAGCCTAAATCCTTAGTCCTAACTTTAGAGTTTGTAATGCAAGAAGATACAAATGAAGATTCAGGTACTAAGAAATAGTTTGCATGTGTCTTTTGCACTGATGGTCTGAACCAAGCAACAGGTACACAATCCTCTCCTTCTCCAAGTCAAAGGCTCTGCACCAAGCCTACAGGCTGGCTAACACATAACATCATTTTAATGGTTAAAATATAAAAAGATAATAGTTTTAAAATATGTATTTTAAATATAATTGTAATTTCTGTTCTGCTTCAGGATAATGTTCTGGGACTATTTTTTCCTTAATAAATTACTTACCAATCAGAACATTCATCTATAAAGTAACTTCTCTGTCATTTTTTTTTAAAAGCTTGGAGAAAAGCTAGTGTAAGGCCATGTGGCAACCCATGGTATCCAGGCAGAATCCTAGCCCCTCACCCCGTCCACTTTTCAAACCAATAGCCAGAAGAGCCATCTTTTTCCTTAATGGATTTTCCACAGTAAAGAAAAAGATGGAAGAAGCAGTGGGAAAACATGGGAGGGTTACGAATGAAAGACGACCACATCTGGAGCCTTCATAAAATTCTGTGAATGAGGCTGAGCAATGGAGCCATAAAAGCCTCATCCGGAGTCACACTTGCATACTGCTGGCCTGGATCCAAAGAAATGACTCATGTGCCTGGAATTAACTGAGTCTTGGAATTTAACTTGCACTATTTTGCTTCATCACTTTCCCCTATTAAAGAGATAGGTCACTTCTAATAACTGCATGGTGACTTGCTCATTTGACGTTGGAATTCCTGTAACAAAAGTGTAGTTCCAAGGAAGCCATCTGAAAGTGCTGTTTCACGTAACGTAACATATCACAGTAAATCACACTTTGGCAGGAGACGTACTTCTTCCAGGCATTCCAGCGTGCAGTGACCCTCCGACATGAATTCAGGCATGCCTGGTGGGATGTTGTGGAAGAGGCTGACCCAAAGACCTGCTTCAATAACTCCAGCATCGTATTTCCTTAAATCTGGAGTATAAAATAGCCTCAGTCCAGAGTTATCCATCATTCCTGAAAACAAAAGAGCAATTGTCAAATGCGGCAACAAATCAGCATAAAATATCATGTCAGCTTTAACTTGCTGTGGAACCAACTTCCTCAGTTTATGGAAGGACATAACCTAAGGGAAGGATTGTGTTTAAAGTGGGTCAAATGGATACAGACACTGGGGAAACTGTAAACAGAGTGCACTAGTCACAAGAGGGTGGCTAAGAAGGGCAGGCTCGCTTTTGTACTGTTCTAACCTGCAGAACAAATGTCCACTAATTTTTATGCCCTTCCAAGGCAGCAGTTTTGTAGCACAGTTAAGTTCACAGTTGTTCCACAGTTGTCATGGGACATTATCCAGATGTCATTTTACCAGGAAGTACATCTCCATATACATATCTCAATTACCAAGCACTCAAGTTGCAGGATTTCTCCCTAGGGAGAAAAGGTATCCTTCTCCTAGTTACTGCATCTATTATATTATTGTGTGGAATATGGCATGTCTATTTATTTGGGAGTATTTGCCACTGTTGGACCCGAACAACTCATGGCTATCCCATGCCCATTCAATTCCATGAATGTTTTCAATGCCTTATTTATTTCTTCCTTCTCTGGAGAGGCTCTCTTGTTATATTGATCAAAAAGAAGAAGAAGAACGCTGATGTCACCCTTAAATAAGAGGAAGAAGGGGAAGAAGGTAACAAGCACAAGCAAGGCGACTCTCTTTTCTCACTGCATTGCCCTGACATTTGTATGAATTTGTATTTTTCCAGCCTTTTCTGATTCTATTTCAATATCCTTTCACCTGTTATGTATATGGGATGGAACACTGGCAGTGGCTTTCGATCCAGGCTAGCATTAAAGCCATGCTGAAATATGTTCTGTGGGTTGGATCCAGGTCCTCAGAGAAGGCCTATTGAAAACAGTGGGACTTAAGACTTAAGTCAGTTGTGACTATTATTTTCTATTTATCAATAATGGGCAATTCGGGGAGATTGCCCATCCACGTTCAAGGAATGCTTGATGCGATATGCAATGAAATGCTTCCCCCTTGTTTTCTGGATCCATCTCAATGTTTAGAAAGGTTCTTACTCACATAGTACTTGTCATAAGGAAATCAGCCTACGGCTACGTGAGAAAATTACATGCTCCCCTGTGCCAGCACAAGCTAGGTACTGGGAACAGCAAGGGGGAAGAGCTATGTTATGAATTCTTTCCAAATGATATGGTGTGGAAGGAGCCATACTGCAATTTCCTCTGATACCCCAAGGACAATGTGGAAAAGAGGGGGCTAAGTGTACTTAAAATCAGCTGAACTAGCAGTGCATGTTTACTGAGGAATAACCATCCCAGTGCCGGTGAGACTTACTCCCTGCTAAGTATGCAAACATACACTTCCAACGGCATATACATGGTGTTATGATTTACAGCCTGTTTCAGCAGGTTAAGTCAGAAAGGTCCCACTAAGATTATTAATACATATTCCCAGATATGTATTATAGGATTGTCGCTCTCATCCCACTGAATTCAATGGCCTTACAGTTGTGGGTAACCTTTGCTGGACTGTATTCAAATTTAGGAAACAGCCACTTCTCAAGCTTAAGGGACGCCTTAAACAAACAAAGAATCCAACTAATCCGTGACAGTTAGAAGGAAGAAGAAATTGCTCTGTTGCTCTGTTAGCAAAGCTGTGCAGTGTTTTTCCACTGGGGTAATCTGGTTCGGCAGACAGTGGAGTAGACACTCTACTGTGGCTCCCCCGCCCTTCCAGAGCATCTCTTAGGAAATCTTACCTTATCTCAGCCGCCTGAGGTGCCTTTTCTCATCGATATGAACCCTGCTTTATGCATCGCTTTACAAGAGAATGTTTTTAAATACTTAATTGTTTTTTCTTTTAGTTTTTATGATGAGGTGAGCTGCCTTGGGTGATGTTGGTTTGTGCAAGGCAATCAGGCACCCAGTTCAGAGAACATAGAAACAAAGTGAGTCAGAAGGGACCTTCCGGGCAATCTAAACTGACCCCTGGCTCCAGCCAGCTTTGCTCACGACATGCCCACCATGTGCATGCCCAGCCTGTCCTTGAACACCCTCACCGATGGGGTTTCAACCACCTCCTGTGGAAGCCTATTACATACTGTAGCGGTCCTAACTGTTAGGAAGTACTTCCTGGAATCCAAATTGAACCTTGGTTCCCTGAGCTTGGCTCCATTGGAGCACGTCCTGCATTCCTCTGCAGGGGAGAACAGGTCTCTACCCACCTCCGTGTAATTGAGAGCCAGTGTGGTGCAGTGGTTAAAAGCGTGGGACTGGGACTCAGACGATCTGGGTTCGAGTCTCTGCTCAGCCATGAAGCCAACTGGGTGGCTTTGGGCCAGTCACAGACTCTCAGCCCAACCTACCTCACAGGGTTGTTGTTGTGGGGATAAGATGGAGGAGGAGAATGGTGTAAGCTGCCTTGAGCCCTTTGTAGGAAAAAGGCAGGATATAAATCGAAAAAAATAAATAATATCCCCTCACGTACCCATATGTCGCCAACAGATCACCTCAGTCTCCTCTTCCCCAGGCTGAAAAGAGCGAGCTCCCTCAGTCTCACCTCATACAGCTTTCCCTGCAATCCGACCACCATCCTTGTGGCCTTACACTGCACTGACTCTAACCTGGCTATATCCTTCCGTAATGTGGACCCCAGAACTGAAAGCAATAGAACACAATAGAGCAGTACCTCTTTCCTCAGTCAAGTGGCTACTGGCCATCTCAGCCAGCTCACACCAATTCTGCTGTACACCCAGACAGGCAAGGAGTCCTGAATGTCATGGAGACTGTCTGGCCCTCTATATTGCTTCCTCTCCTTGGGCTCTTGCTGCAGGAAAACTAGAGTGGCCCTGATGACCTCTGTCCTTTGTGGAAACTGATTTATTGCCTTTTGGAAATAGAGGCTCAAGGGATTATATTGGCCAGTTCACCCGTGAAGCACACTTGCTAAATGTCTCCCATGCAAATATGTTCAGGCTTGAAGTTTCCCAACATGAACACAGACAAGGACTAACACAAGTCCTTAGATGTTCACACAGAATATCTTCTGCAACATTGACACCTGAAGAAAACGTAAAATTTCTTGCCCATCATTCATTTCACATACTTTGGGTGAACAAGTTAGAAGACATACACTTTTAGCACATTTCATTATTTCAGAAGTCTAAATTCGATGACAAGGCATACCTTCCATATATGAAGGGTTGTCATAATGGACCTCCATTAGCACGTACTGAGGGTCTGCTGCTGACCCAATGGATAAGCCAACATGAGGAGGATACATAAAGCCCTGGAATTGGGAACACACACATTTAAGTTACCAGGTTCCACCCACAGTGGCAACACTTAGACTTGCTTCTGGACATATCTCTCTGGTATATTTGCATACTGGCTGCAGAAAATGGCAGAACTGTTAGCACTGACCCACAACAGAAATTGCTACTAATGCCAAATATATTTGTGCCCACGGTATTTCGGGCTGGTAACATTCAGCTGCTCCATTTTAGCTGATTCGTTCCTTTGTGGAGGGCTGTACAATCTCTTACATCATTTCACCAAAGAGGCAAGCAGTAATGGCAGCGAGATCAAGGCTACCATCTTTCCATTCCCATTTCCCTGCAACATGCTGCTTTATATGTTGCTGACCAGAGTAGTCTGATATGTCTTCCTGAAGTTCTTCCTACTTTTGAAAGAGCAAGTCCAGAACCAGTGTGATCCCAGTAGCTGCCAGATATATGCATAGTAAATGCTTATTAAAAATGGTTCGGCTCAGTTCCCTTCATTCCTTCAGTCACTAGCCTTAACACATCCATTCAGAAAAATTACTAAAACCAGACAATAAAACAACAAGTTTTACGGTACAATTACAGTATGCATTATAAAACCAGCCTGTGATTTTGCTCATCACATTCCAAATACAGTGACTATACACAGCACCCCAAACTCATTGCTAGAAGAATAGAATATATTTTTGAAAATGGATCAGTAATCACTTTTCCTTATGCTACCAATTACTTCTTCAGCATTCACAGCATTAAGGGAAAATCAGAGAAATAATACTAGAGCTCTTCGGTTTTGTTACTCCCAAACAGCAAGAGCAATGATTATGCAGCAAATGTACTGCCTGCTCTCTAGAAAAGAACAGCTTCCAAATCAAGGCTTCTCAAACCCCACTTTGGCTGCTTCCATTCTTTTATGGTCTGCTTTTATTCTGGCAGACATTTTTAGCTGAGTCTTTGAGATTTTTTTAGACTAGCATAGCTAGTAAGATGATTATGATGCTGTTTTTATCATGCTCAAGTTGTGGTCAAATAAGTCTCAGATAAGTTATCTTAATCTAACCATGGTATGTGTGTAAGTGGGTTCTTTATTTTTATTTATTACATTTTTGTGCTGAAGCTCTTGGGCAGTTCACAACAATAAAAATAATACATACATACATACATACATACATACATACATACATACATAAAAGCACCATAAAAAGCCAAAGTAAAACCTAAGCAGCAGTACAAAGTTTTAAAATGCATTAATAGGTTTAAAACAACAAAGATTGAGAATCTAAAATAAGAAGGTCTTCAAGTGGTACCAGAAAGAGTACAGTGCAGATTCCAAGTGAATTTCTCTGGGAAGGTCACTCCACAACTGCCCTGGTAGAAAAGGCCTTGTTCTCACTCCTTTTGGCAAAGGCTCCCTTGACAATACCAGTGAGGATGAGCTTAGGATCAGGTATGTGTGGAAGAAGATGCTCCTTCAGGTAACCTGTCCACAAGCCATTTAGGGCTTTGAATGTTGACACCAGTACTTTCATTTGGACCTGAACCTGAACTGACAGCCAGTGCAGATAGTAAACTACTGGCTTAAGATCATGTTGGCCACTCCCTTTCAGAAATTTTGCAGACCAGTTGACATTTCCTTTTTTTTCCATAGGGAACTTCACATCTAGCATATTGCAGTAATCCAGTCAAGGGGTTATCTGAGAATGGATACTGATAGCTCGGCTATCCCTGTCTAGATGCGAATATTATTGAAATATCAGTCTGAGCTCATAAAAGACGTTCTCAGCTGCTGGTCCCTTTAGGAATGGTGCATCTTCCTCCAGAACAGGTTGACCTTCATTCAGCATACCACACATTAACAATACCCCCATGTTTTCTAGATTGAGTATCAATTTACTGGCTTATCAATTATCCAGTCTGTTACTATGGTCAAGTAATTCAGACCAGCTACTGCCTCACCCAGATCTGATGAAAAAGAGAGCTAGACCTGGGTGTCATCAACATATTCATGACACCTCAGTCTTCTCTTCTGGATAACCTCCTGCCATGGGTTCATGTAGATATTGAACAGTGTGGGGGATAGAATAAAGCTTGGAAGAACCCCATAGCATAGCTACCAGTCATAGCACCATAAATGCTCAGCACCAACTTCTGGAATCAACCATCCAAGCAGGGGTGCAACTAGCGCAGGGCAGTGCAGTGCCCCACCTCCTAACCCAGACAGCCTATCCAAAAGGATACCATGGATAATGGTATCAAAAGTTGCTAAGAAATCCAGGGGAATCAACTGGGGCACACTTGTCCTCTCCCTTTCCCAGAGGTCATCTAACCAGGTGACCAAGACAGTTTCTCTTCTAAAAACCAGACCTGAGGACAGACTGAAATTGATATAATCAGTTTCATTCAGGAGGTGACCATCAGCAACCTGCTCAAGCACCTTACCCAGGAAGGATAACTAGAATTGACATCATCTGGGTCCAGCTTAGAGGCTTTTTTGGTGGTCTGGCCAACTGTTCCAATAGAACTGCATTAATTCTGGTGTGCAATTTGCGACCGATCTGAGTGACTTTATCTTCAAAATGCCAAACAAATTTATCACAGGGTACAACTGAGGGTTCTGCCATTTTCCTCCCTTGTTGATATTGTAACAGGCCATGAACCACTTGGAAAAGTCCCTCTGGACAACATTAAGAAGATGCAACATTGTGGAAAATAATTCTCTATTTACTGCCACAGAAGAGACTATACCAGGTATACCACAGCATTCTGAAATGTTGAATGGACTTTTGGAATATTTCTTTTGTGCTTCTTGTTTGCATAGGAAAATGTAAGTCTCAGCATATGCCAATTTCTTCAGCAGATGGATCAAAAATGTAATTCTTTATTTAGCAAATTTTTGTTAGGTGAGCCCCTGTCATATCAATGAGTTTTGATACCGAGGATGTCCTGCTAAATTTTGACAGACAAAGAAAGGGACTCTGTTGCTAATCACAAAGTACTGGAGCATATCTAGGATCCCCTAGTATAGTCCTTAATAATCCATACCAGATACAATCTAAATAGCACAAGATTTTGAAAGCCCTCAGTTCTCCGCGATGCAGGAGGTTGCTTGCAGGTTTCATCACATTCAGTGCAGGTAATGCAGCCAAGTTCAGCAAAATTTAGGATCGTCATCAACAATTTGTTCTACCGAATGGACAAAACCTTCAACTACATTTGCACACTGCCAATTGGATAAATAAAGATGTGATCCTATGGATTACGCTCTAAATGACAATTAAAATTCCTCCTACCTCTCCTCCAATGGCCCAGGCAAAAATGACTGTTTCACAGGTGAGGAATGCATCTGGCATATTCGGATGGTAGCACTCATGTCCATAGTCCAACACACTATCATTCAAGCTGCTACTGCACTGGTAGAGTAGAATGTGGTGCACCACATTCTCATGACCCTTCTGTATCAGTGGCTCAACCTGTTGGCATAATAATGTGCATTAATTTAGTTGTTCAGCCTTAGCTAATGTTAGCAGCCATTGTCCCTGGAGCAAAGAAGGTGGTGGTTGCGGGGAGCGGGGCAGTTGTGTGCTGCCATGAAGCCTGGCTTGAGGTTTTTATGGTACTCCAAACTTTGCAATGACCGTCACTTTGTGTCAGAGCACTTGCTTTGCGTGAAGAAAGCCTCTGGCATCAGGGAAGCAGGCCAGGTAGCAAGTGATAGGAAAGCCCTTGCCTGGAAGCCTGGAGAGCCACTACTGGTCAGAGTACACACTGCTGGACTGGACAAACCAATCTGACCCAGTATCAAGATGGTTCAGCAGGGATTGGTATGTCTGATTCTGCAAGTATTCTTCTTTCAAGGAAACTATTAATACAGAAGGGGGTGGGGGAAGAGGCATACATATGTAGAAGCACTAGGTCGTATCCAAAGTCCGGTTCCTCACTAATAGAAGAGCTTTCATCAGTGGGATGACTTTCCCTTTCCTGCAGTCCCACCTCCCAAAAATTGCTCCAGAGGTTGCAAAACTCCGGAGCAGATTTGGCCGCTGCAGTAGAGAAAAAAGAATGAGGAAGTTGCACTGCATTAGCAGAGTTCAGCTTGTACAATATTAGATTGAGCCCACTTGCATTTTGCTTCCTGCTGGACAAAGGAACTCTCACTGGCTTCACTCTGTTTTCTATCCAGAACCTTTATTCCACCTCATTTTTGCTGATGGCCATCCCAAGAAATTAGTACTGGTCAGCTCAGGCCAACCTATCCAACTGGGAGTATCATGTTTCCCTTTTCAGTTCTGGAAAGATCCTGGATAGCTGTGTACATACACATGCACAGAGGCGGTATATTCTTGGTACGTGGAATAAACAAATAATGAGAGTTCATGGCTGTGTGTGTGTTGTGCACTATCAACAAGAACAATACTGAATTGTCTGGATCTGGAGAATGACAGCAGGACCTTGTTGCCATGGCCCAGTGGGCAGTACTGGGAAAGGCCTGTTAGCTCCTTTCCTCTAGCCTGTTTGGCCCATTTCAAGTATCTCCAGTAACACACTCCATTTTTAGATAAAATATGATGTCAAAAGAAGAAATGTTCGTACTCAAACTGGTTTTCAGCTATCAGGAAAAGGAAGAGTAGAAATACAAATCAAATACAAATACAATCTGCTCTCATACTGCCCTAAAAATCAGGGGGAGAGTTGCCACTGATTTCTCCTGCTTGGGAAATGTAGACAGACGCCACCTACGCTTGTTGAGAAATAGCATTTTAAAAGGGTGAAAATCCCCGTTGAACTGAGAGCTTCTAAATAAGAAGGACATACGTGAAAAGGTTATGGGAATGTTCTAGCTATCTCTGCTTGAAATAATGGGCTACTTGTCTGAACATGTGGCACACCCACCTGCCTCTCTAGGACACCAGCACTTGCTGTGCTTCCACTCACAGCTTCAAAAAAGACAACTCCCCTTCAAAGCAATGGGTCATCACCTAAGTTAGCAATCCACATCCCCTCAGTGGCAGTTTCCTAAACATTAACATTAATTCTAACAAGAATTCTTTTGTCCAGCTCTCTTTCTGTTAAAGAAAAAAGAACAAGAACAAGAAAAACATTCCAGAAATAAACAGTTTATGAATCACTCCTTTCTCTCTTTGCAATGCATTTTGTGGGAGACTTTGTAGTTTCACAGGGGGGAAAAGTTATAAACACATGACTAGAAACGCCAGTGGAGCATCCTCATGATAATAATTATAAGGCATGATGAACCACTGGCTCTACATCTGAACACTTAGGACTAGTGATGGAGAATAAAACCTTATTATTCAACTATACATATTGTCAATAAAATAGCAACAAAACACTCACACCAAGCTTTTCTATACAAGGCCTTTATTGTGAGTTCAGCATTCCCTACTCATGCTTGTTTATGAGTTCTATAGAAAACATTGCAATCTTTACAAAGTGTTTTTAAACACTTTTGGCAAACTTTATTAGGGCCAGAAAAAGTTGGTATGATTTAAAGAAAGCAAGGGAAAATGCTATTGAATGGCTCAGTTCCACTACTGGGCACACGTGTATTTGCACTATTCTTCCAAACTACACTGCCAACTGCAGGTAATGCAGCCAATAAGCAGGAAACATTCTTCATTCTGTGCATAGATCTCAGTTCTGTGCATAGATCTCAGTTCAAAAAGCAGATACAGCAGATGAACAGCCTTGTGCAAAGCAAAGCAAAGACTATGGGCCCACAGCCACAGGTGTGAAACTCAGAGAAGCAGAGGCGGAGGAGACTGCATTTGTTACATTTATTAAGTACCTTTTAGAAACAGGAAAGCCTTTGCTTTCCTTCTTAAAGCTACATATTTTGTTACTTGGGTGCAGTGCAGCAGTGAAATCTGCCCACAGATTCCTGGTGGTACATGTAGCTGAAAATACACCTGAAATGAAAGACTATTCTGACTTATGCAAAGAGCTGTACATAGATTTTTTTAAAATAAGGGCCATGTTTCTTAGGTATCTTTAAAACACCCACGGGTTTAACAATTGACTGGACATTGTGATTCAATTAGAGCTATTTGTTTAGATGAAATTAACCAACTCTCCTGATGAGATTTTTTTTCTTACCAAAAAAACGAGCATTGAACTGCGCAATCAGATTGAAGTCTGACTGAATGTATGCCAAAAACCCAAAGATAACTTAAACTGTAACATCACTGCTGCAGCAGAAAAATATGGCTACACTGACAACATTGAAACTGTGTTGAGAAGCCCTGGCAAGAAATGCAAAATGACACTATTTTTGTTGGCAAACAAGGAAGCATGTGAATCTGTTAATTATGAAGCAACATCAAAACATCTTTATAAATTTCCCTGGGCTACAAGGAAGCTGATTTTAATAAACTTAGAGCACTGATAAGTAGGATTCTTTAGCAGAAAAATCCGACAGGAAGAAGAGTTCAAGAGGTAGAGTGAATGCTTATTAAATTTTTAGATGACACAGAATTGGATGGAACAGCTAATATCTTAGAAGATGGGAACAAAATTCAAAATATTCTTTAGCTTAGAAACCCAGGCAGAAAATAACAGAATGATCAGGGGACTAGAAATTAAGTCCTACAAGGAAAGAATGAAAGCACTGGGTATGGTTAGCCTTAAGCCTGGGGGAAATAACACTTTTCAAGGACTTAAACAGTTGCCTCGTCGAAGAGGACTGCACCTGTTCTCTGTCATCCAAGACTGGGGGACATGAAATAATGGGCTTGAGTTACAGGAAGGCAAAGTTCAGCTGAACATCAGAAAAACTTCCTAACAGTCGGAGCAGTTGGACCACAGACCCAACTATCTAGAAGGGTGAAGTGCTGGAGAGACTGGGCAGCTTTTTGAAGGATGCTTTAAAGTGGACTCCTGCACTGAGCAGGGAATTGCCCTTCTGACTATATGATAAGAATGTTGCTTTTGTGGTTTACTCTTGATATTCTGCCAGTGGCTTAATGTTGTTGTTGTTTTAACCTTTTTGTTAATTGGTAGGGAGAATCATAACAATGGTTGAAGTTGTTCAGTGAAAATGTACATAAATTGTTGCATGAAAACAATAAAGGTTAAATAAAAGGAGTTTAGGGTGGCCTTCCGGCTCCTTCCAGCTCTACTCTTCCATGATTCTACGACCTGAAGTTCAGATCGGTGGCCTCTTTACTTTTTGGTCTCTCTAACGCTATGTTAAAACAGATGCCATTTCTTCTAAACAGCATCACAAGTGCACAGATTTTGAAGGTACAGACAGAAGCCTGAGCATTTCAATTGCGAAACTCTGTTCCAAAGATTCTCTCCAGCTGCATCTTCCAGCCTCCATCCATGATGATGCCCTTCAGGCAGGTTCTAGAGAGTTACCTATAACTGAGTAAGGATTCCATTGGAGCCACTGTGTATATGCTTCTAGCTATTCTTATCTCTTACTTCTGATTTTATCATTGCTTATATTATGGGTCTCATTTTTTGGATTTTGTGGGTTTAAGTTTAGTTATAATGCCACTTGAGATGCTTTGCCCTAAAGCTGCTTATAAATATTTTAAATAAAGTTACGTATAGTACCTAGTATACTACAAATGCTTTTGCAAATATTTTATCAATCTAAACATGTTAGTCACATATTATACATTTTGCTTCTGCTTTCTGTTACAGTTGCGATAATGACAACTGTAATGATCACCGACAATTTATCCTCTGAAATGCTTTGAGTATATGTTTGTGTTCCTAATGAAGACTCTAGGTCTTGCTTTTCAGGGAAAACTACCTAAATTCCTGGTATGTACCATAGTTCACTCATGGTGGTGTGAATTAGTCAACAGGAAAATCAATTACAGAAAGAGGAGGAGGAGGAGGAGGAAGACACAGACTAGCTTTTATTAAGCTAGTACACCACTAAGGGCATTAGGTTTCCAGTCAGCCTGGTACAAGGAATGGTTTTGGTAAAGACAGCAAGAAATCATGGCAAGCACAAACTAGAGAAGTCAAGTAATATGCACTCAATTACAGTGAACTTCAAAACTAGTCATCAGTGCTTATGTGGAGAAAAAAAACAGGAAGGAGAAAGCAGCAGGGGGAGGAAAAGAACTGACACAGGAATGATTGTGAAGACAAAGTAATTACATCTGGGGCAGCAATGAGACTGCAAAACATATGGCAACAGCAGCAGTCCTTCCATTTCTCCATCTGCAGTCTGAAACATTAATCTTCAGGAACATGGATAGTTCACCACATAGGGTCAAATGATTCTGATGAATGCCTTCCATTGTTGTCTATTAGAATGAAACACAACCACTGAACAATTAGTCCAGGGCCCTCATGATTAGCTAAATGATAAATTTCAGAACAAATCTGGACAGCACATGAAAAATTTTAAGAGAGCAATCCCATGCTCCCTCAGTGGAGTCCTCTGAGACCTTCCCATGGCCTGGTGGCTCTTGCCTACAGGGTGGGTCAAAAGGGAGGTGGGGCTTACAGCACAGTTCATCCAGAATAAAAACCATGCCCCACCATCACCGTGTCTTGACTGCATCCACAAGTTTCCTGGGATAGGAGCAAGGATGGCTCAGTGCTTCTTAGATCCTCAGCTACGCTCCCCCTGTCCACCAACATGCCTACAAAATGGCTGTATTTCATTGGTGGGCAATGCTCCAGGCAAAATGGGATAGGCCAAAATACCAAAAAACAAAAACAAAAACAAACCAGCATATGACAGCTAAGAATGAAAGGGAGAAAACAACAAAGAATCCAGGAAGCCACCAAATTATTGGTGCTCACAGAAAAGGGTGTGAGGCCATCTGGAAGAACCCTGGAGGACCTGACAGGAACCCAAACTGAGGAAGAGATTTGGTCCACGGCCTTAAGGTTCAGACTGCCAATCACAGAGATATGACAGCATATCACAGTAGTGGCTAGATGGATCCAAGTGAGAGCTCTGAAGTTGAAACACTGGTATAGCCGTGGAGTGTTTTTTCTGCATACACCTATGGTCTGGGGTACTGTCTAGAGATGACACTTTCTAACTCAATCAGCTCATAGCCACTGGAAGCCATCCTTTTGAAGTGATCAGAATGCATTGGATCTTCATGGATCCAGCAGTGGAACTGGGCTATTGCCATAAGCAATCATGCAAACTGACTGCTATTTTACAAACAAGTGTCTTAAAGTTGGGAGAAAAAAGCAAAAGGACACTTTAGGCTGAGTATTTTTGAGACAGAACATGTGCGAGTAGAACCCATTGTGGCAAAACACCTACAGGATTACTGCTATTATGGCAATTGGTATGAAAAAACTAGCATTTCCCCCCCTACATATTACAGTGAAAAAATGCCTGCTGAAAAAAAACACCTGCATGCATCTATCTAAAGACTAAAATTATGCATACATCTATCTGTTCAAGCGAAGAAAAATATCCCTTCTGGGACCAAAAGCCTTCTATTATGATACCTAAAGGAAAACTCTAATTTTCTTTCAGAGAGATTAATGTGTCGCATCAGTGGTGCATGTGTAGACGATGTGGATTCAGAAATGTTTGTGTATTGTGATCAGCACTGGCTCCAGGTTTCCGAGGGCATCATCAATAGACCCTCCCTCCGTGAGTCTGTCTTTTCACTGCCATTGGCACCAGCAGCTGCTGAATATTCTCTTCTTCATCATTGCTACCTCTTCCTATTTGACAGGGTGGGAACCGATGGGCAAGTGGCCACTGACATCTACTGCTCTTCCTTATAACTGTCCCTTTATCAGGTTCACCTAGAGGATGAACTAGCAGATTGCAAGGGCAAAGAAAAGGAACAGGTGCAGGGGAGCCCTGCTGGTGAGCCCTACTGGGCTGTAGACCCTCAGCACTCAGCAGGTGCCCAACAATGCCGAATCCTGAAGCCAGCCCCAGTCACGATGTTGATTCACTCTCCATAAAAATCATGGGACATGTGCTTTGATGTGCATGGAGACAGACAACAACCAGGGCAACCACAGCTGGGTTTAGACAATGACTTTTCAAGGCTGGTTTACATGCCAAACATACCAGATTGGTCTTTTTTATTGCACAAATACAATTGCAGCTTTTGAATTTTCCTACACCCCCACTCAAATAGAAAGCATAAGTCCTTGGCAGGCCTGTTAAAAATCAATATGTTTTCAGAGCAAAATAATGCATCTGCCACAACTAAAGTTTTTCCAGCTTCAAAGAGGCTGTGAACATGAAACAACAAGTAGGACACTTCCCCAAAGTGGCATGTATCCAGCCCTTTACCAGAAATGATTCATTATGGGTTGCAATAAACACTGCCTACAGGGAAAGAGAAGCCACTTTCTTGTGGCTGGTCAGTTATTCAAAATTATAGTCCTTTATATAAATGCAGAAAGAGAAAAGAAAATAGTCAGATGCCTGGTTATTTTTCTTGCATGACATGCTTTTTTAGGTGCGATTAGGCTTAAATTGTTTATTCAATATTAGGCAGATTTCAAAACACTTTTAAATGACAGGCTTTTAAAAACAGAGTATTGTTTGTTATAAAACTTTTTTAAAGGTGTAGTTGGAATCCATTCAGGCTGTTTATTGTGATAAAACATCATGGTTCCTGAAAAGATCTGTGCCTATATTGCCCTGTAATTAAAGAGCTCTGCTTCTTGTATTTGGGCATGGCAAGTCCTCCAGGCAAGGAAAGCTCTCCTTTCAGCCCCTTCCCTGACATGGCTGAAAAACTGCATTGGCCACCATAGTTCTAAGTTCTTCTTCTTCTTAATGCATTCTTGCCAACATGTCGCATATGACGGGCAATGTGCTTGTAGCCTCCCCAATCTTCTAGATAGGATAACTTTGCAGGTTCTACATCACTCATCATTATACAGCTGAAGGCACCCCATTCTCTGCCATATGCTGCATTTTCATGGCTGCTACAGGAGCCTGCCTGTCCTCCACTGATTTAAAGGTGAGTGATGGATGTTTTGGTAAAGATATCCCAGAAAAGGTAAATGTCCTATGATAATATTAAAAACTCAAAATATACCTCTCCAGTATCAAGAGAAGCTCCATACTACATGCTGCCTTACTTTTCATGAAGATATATATAATTAAAAGCAAGCTGCTGCTACCTGCTTCTTCAAAGCCAAACTAGATGAGACACAATTCACACTGTTACCAATTCAAGCAATGGCTTGTTGGAAGTAAATTGCAAGCATGGGAATGGCATGTGGGTTAGGGGTTTTCAGATCTGATCCAGACTGGTTCCCCAGGTGTGTTATTCATATTGCGGGGGAGAAAATATCCATTCACTCCAATGAAAATAGCAGGCTTGGGTGATTTGCTCCTGATTAAAACCACAGCATGGGACCAATGTTTAAAGCCTCTCTACCTCCATGCCAGGGTGAGAAACAGACTGCCCCTGCCACACCCACTTGCAATTCACTTTTAAAAACTGATCCACACAGTTGCTAATTGCAATTGCTAAATGTGTGGTTGTCTCTCCTTTGGTCCTTAGATTCCAGAAACCTGGGCAGTCCCTGAAGAAGAATGCTAGAAACTCACAATAACACTGTTTGAAAAATGGAAGAATAAGGAGCAAAACAATGATTTGCCTGTGACAGGTACTAGAAAAGAAGGAAATAGGGCTAATGCAAGTGTGTTAATAATTCTAATTCCTCCAGTTTCTTGTCCCATTCTTGTACCTTCTGAGAAGCAAACAAATAAAGCAATGATGGAAGTGGGAGTGTGCTACCATTATTCATGTACACAGTGCTATGAAATACCAATACAGCATTCCAAATGAGATTAATATTTTAAGATAAAGCCATTAAAAGCCAGCTGGAATGGGTACCTGATTTAGAAAGGATTAAAATAAGTACCCTATATATACACAAATCTAGAACAAAGGCAACAATTCAGACGGCCCTAAATATACAATGAAGTCAGATGCCTCCCAGGGTGAGACCTCGTAACAAAATCAAGGGACTTTGCTTATTACTGTTTCCCTTTCCATTCTGTTTGATTTGTTTGCTTCTTTTGAGGTTACTGTAGACCTTTTAAAACAACAAAAACAACACACACACACACACACAACTTTAAGAAAAATTTTGATAGATAAGACCAAGAGTCCACCTGGTTTGTTCACAATGGCCAACCAGGTGAAGCTGGTAAAAGTCACTCTGTGCTACTGAGACCACCTGATTCTCAGGTGAAAAAGATAGTTTCAGGACAACCCCCAAACTTTGGAAATGCTCCTTTGAGGCAAGTGTAACTCCATTCTGAACAGGTTGAACACCTTTCATCTAGTCAGCATCTCAGTCCTATCTGGACAGAACTTCAGTTCACTAGATCTCATGCAGTATTTTGTCACAGTGAGACACTGGATTTAGCACATCCAGAACCTCACTGGATGCAGATGTAAAGAGCTGTGAGTTATCAAAACAGTGACAGCATTATACTCCAAATTCTGGGTAATCCCATTTGTGTAGACGTTGAAAAGCGTGGGGGACAAGACCAATCTTCTGAAAACCCCTATGCTGGAAAATCCCTGAAGTTATTCAATATTCCACAAGCACTACCTTCCAACCAAGCAGAAATGGAACCAGAAAGATATATAGTCAATGGAATTAGAAGACAACCAAGAGATCCATGAATACCAACAGAGTCACGCTTCCCATTATTGCATAGGTCATCAAACAGAGTGACCAAAGCAGTTTCTGTGCCAAAACCAAGGCTGGAGCTCTGACTGAAATGGATCCAGATAATAAATCTCATTAAAGCTGGCTGGCCACCACCTAGTCAAGGATCTTGACTAGAAAGGAACATTTGTCACTGGCCTAGAGATCTGCGTCTGGAAAGGATTTATTCAGGTGTGGCCTCACTACCACCCTTTCAATTGGCCTCTTTAAAAGAGGCTCTGCTCACCCCTCTGGTCCAGCTGGTTGCTCCCTGTCTGATGGCTTTTTTAAGTCTAGAAAATGCTTTGCTACATCTGTTGAGATGATGGTATGTTGGGACAGCCCCATGGTTGTCATGGAGGCCATGAAATCCTTTTTCTGAACCACTTCAGACAAACTGCTCTTGGCAAAATTGTTGACTTCCCCCAAAACCACCAGCCTGTGGGATCCCAGCAACATATCCTAAATCACTTTGTTCACTCAGATAGGGAGACTGATGGCTCAGTAGGCAGTACACCAGCAGAATCCCCAATATGTCCCAGTGGCCCAACACTGGATGCAAGCACACTCCAGACTAGTTTCTGGATGGGCAGGTACCTGAAGAGAGAGAATGCTGACAGACCATGCCAACCCCCCACCCAACCCTCAAGTCGACCTCAGTGCTGCACCAAGTACTCCAGTGGGCACAACTGAGATAAGTGAATGCTTCCGTGTTCATCCAGGTAGGCCTTGGACATGAAGGTCATATTGGCTGCTTCTTCCAGTATTAAATCAAGAACAAGGATGGTGTTATTCTGCACAGATGTGGCATTTAAGCGTAGCACCTGCAGATCCAAGGGCAAGCCGGTATGGCAACCAACAAAGCTGATTGTGTGACGAGACCTGGAACATGGCACAGTCATCAACAGTCTGGGCCTCATTCCCCTGACCTGCCTAGCCCTCCTGCCAGTGCCATATATCCCTTTTGTTGTTGCTGTTGCTGTTAGCAACAACTCATCACGGAGAGGGTGGATTTGACCTGGTCCTGAATGGTGCAACACTCCCTCTTAGGGACAAGGTCCGCAGCTTAGGAGTACTCCCCGACCCGGAGCTTTCTTTGGAAGCTCAGGTGACAGCGGTGGCGAGGAGCACTTTCCTTCAGCTTCGGCTGATTAATCAGCTGTGCCCCTACCTGGAGTACGACTGCCTGGCGACGGTGACACACGCGCTGGTGACTTCCCGCCTAGACTTCTGTAACGCGCTTTACGTGGGGCTTCCCCTGAAGACGGTCCGAACACTTCAATTGGTGCAAAATAGAGCTGCCAGGTTGCTGACGGGGACGGGGCGTTATGCTCACATGACTCCAGTCCTCCGTCAGCTTCACTGGCTTCCCATTGAAGCCCGGGCCCAATTCAAGGTGTTGGTTATGACCTATAAAGCCCTAAACGGCTTGGGTCCTGGCTACCTGAACGAGTGCTTATGTCCGTATATGCCCGACCGCCCCTTGAGATCTGCGGGAGAGTCCCTTCTCCGGGAACCCTCCATGAAAGAAATTAGGAGAGTAAGTACTCGGAGGAGGGCTTTCTCTGCAGTGGCGCCCAACCTATGGAATTCACTCCCCAAAGAGGTCCGCCTGGCACCGTCATTACTGGTTTTTCGGCACCAGGTAAAGACCTTTTTATTTAAACATCATTTTAATTGTTAAAATATATGATCTGGCCAGGGCAACTTCTTCCTTCTCTTTTCTCCTCCTATATTCTTTATTTACTTATTTTATACTGTTAATTTTAATTTTATATTATTATGTTTGTATCTCAGTGTATTTTTTGTATTTTTGTATTTAGTGGTAATTTATTATGTTCTATTGTATTACAATGTATTTTATTGTGTTGTAAGCCGCCCCGAGGCTTCGGCAAGGGGTGGCATAGAAATGTTATAATAATAACAACAACAACAACAACAACAACAACAACCCCATGGACAACGTTCCTCCAGGTCTTCCTGCTTCTACCATCCCTCGGAGTCCACCTAAGCTCACGCCGACTGCTTCAGTGACTCCATCTAACCACCTCATGCTGTCCCCTTCTTCTTTTGCCCTCAATTGTTCCCAGCATTAGGCTCTTCTCCAGGGAGTCCTTCCTTCTCATTAGGTGGCCAAAGTATTTGAGTTTCATCTTCAGGATCTGGCCTTCTAAAGAGCAGTCAGGGTTGATCTCCTCTAGGACTGACCGGTTTGATCGCCTCGCAGTCCAAGGGACTCACAGAAGTCTTCTCTAGCACCACAGTTCAAAACTCATCACTAAAGTGATTGCCTCCCAACATCCTGGCCCTGTGTCCTCCCAGCTGGACACATACTCAGGCCCTATGAAGGGAAGGCTAGCTGTGTCCCACACCAGGACTCTGAA
This sequence comes from Varanus komodoensis, assembly GCF_004798865.1. Lineage (NCBI taxonomy): Eukaryota > Metazoa > Chordata > Lepidosauria > Squamata > Varanidae > Varanus > Varanus komodoensis. Next base: position 47,101,876 of record NW_025335268.1, on the reverse strand, counting down.
AAAACAACTACCACGAGCCAAGGTATTCATGGTGTGGCCCTTGCCCTTGTGTTTCCTATGAAGTGCCTCCCACTCCCAAAGACCATCTCCCTTTAAGCTTATGGCTACCAGGACATTATCAACCCACCTTGGGATAGGTGATAAAGGCCTTCTAAGACATTTGCTACCAGTTAGCCCTTGGGAGAAGTTCCCATCTCTTGCTAGAAAAAGTCAGGAGGACCAATCCAGCCATTAACAAGGGGCTGATAAGATAGTATTTTATTTTTTTTATTTTATTTTATACTTTTATATGCCATCCTCTGTGCGTGGTAGCTCAGAATGGCTTACAAACATTAAAATCAAAAACAAATAAACAATTGATACAAATATAAAACAATACACAGCCAACAAAAATAAATTAAGTCAAGAGTGACCGATTAAAACTATTAAAATACTAATTTTTAAAATAACACTTAAATAAAAAGGTTTTGACCTGGCACTGAAAAGAATATAGGCTCAGTGCCAGGCGAACCTCTCCTCTAGTGAGACCCATCCTTGAACGGCCTGTATCACTGCACAAATTGCCAAAGACAATGATTGTTCATTCTTCTCATAAATGTCAAAGTGTGTTGCTGTAAATTATACTAAACAATGGCTGAGTCTGAAGACTTGACTGTTGCATTTCCCACATACCTTTTTAAAGCATCTTATTTTTGTGACACTTTATTTATTAGTTTTGTTTATTTATTTAAATCAGAATGTATTACCAGTCATGGGCATCATCTTTAAAATGTTTTAAAATCAGAGCTGCTGGCTATCTTCACTATTGTTACTGGCTTTAAGTGATTAAGGCAGGGTTCGGCATGCTTGAGGGAACAGGTACTTCGCTGAGACCAGAGAACGCACTGCAGGATACACACGCTTCTGCTGCCACCGGAAATGCTATCACTGAATTTCCCACAGTGATGGTGGAACCTGCACGTGCGTTTTACAAGAAACAGGGTGCACTTGAAGTGCACCTGCAGGGGGCCTGGAAGGACTGCAGGAGTGCAATTCTACTTCTCAAGAAGGTGTATGTTCTCTGTACGTCATGTTGCCTGGCAAAGCTCTACAGGGACTCAGCAGGCTGCATGTTGCTTACTCTTGTTATAAGGATAAGCTGCAAGTCCAAATAATGGAATATTCTTGCAAATAATCAATAGGTACAGCCTAGTAAGAGAAAATCTGCCCGATCAGAGGAACCATAGCATGGATACTTTGTGATATGCAGCTGAACATTTTATAGATAGACTGATTTTGTGAAGCTGAATATGTTTGTACAGGTAGTAAACACACCAAATACAAAACTTCTTGATGCTGGGGGGTCATTTTTATCTTCAGAAAAAAGTGATGCAATTTGCATTAAGAAAAATGTAGAGCAGACCACAGAATAATAATTAGGTACTGTCTATCATTGAAGATAAGAAACAGTGGCCCCATTAAGTATCAGATGCCGTAGCGGCTCCTTGGCTTTCGATCAATCATGCTCTCAAACTGGAGCTTCATTGTTTTTCATGCTGTGGGCTTCAGCATTACTAATAGGTTCCTATGTCAAAAAGCCCAGTTACCCATGGCAACAAGATTTTTGAGGGACTCTGCTTTTTCATGAGGGGCTACTATGAATCTAAAAATTATGCTTAAATACCATCTGTTAGCCTGTTCCAGAGCAGATAAAGTATTCTGGCAACTTGTTCTTGGCCCTAAGCAGAGGCATAAAATGTGGCAGCATATCCATTTTTGTCTGTCCTTATTTGTTGAAAACATTTATATGCCCCCTTGTAAGCAAATTCTCAGGACAGCTTGCCGCAACAGGAAAAAAAAACCAAATCTAAAATATACACCCTCAAACAAGTCAGCAGTGTAGCATATAAAAGCATCATGAAAAGAGTGTCAAAGACTATGGAATGGGATAAAATACTTCGTAAGTGTTCCAGGAAAATGCCAGATATGATGAATGGTATTTTTCAATTGATTAGTTTGTGCAGCAGTCAGGCAATAACACAATTGCTTAACCATGGTTAACCCAGTCCAGAAAGCAAGCTTTGTTTTTTTTAAGAAAATATTTTTTTAAAATAAAAATATTAAAAAATTAAAAACCTAGCTGTGGGTGGGTGCCTGCTTTTGCACATAGATGCCCAATTCTAGAATGGGGTGGGGAGTATTTCAGTCCAAGATGGAAGTACTAAAGGACAGTGCTGAGTTATGAGGAATAGAAACATTGCTTAGTGATCACAGAGTTCCACAAATTTGGCATTAGTTTAGTTGTAGCCATGTTCACTCTTGCCTTTCGCCAGTGCTCAGAGTTCTGGCGCAGGACCATTTTGCTTGCTGGTGGTAGATTCAAATCGCAGCCAGCTGCTTTCAGGTAACAGGTGTGCTATGCACCAATGCATTTCTGCATGCGCCCCACACTTCCAGCCAGCACAACTGCTCATACCATCAGTCCACCACCACTCCTTGCTGATGAGGTTACGTACAGCCATGGCATCCACGATGCTGCCAGAGCATGCTTCCTTACCATCCCTGCTACCCCCTTGTGCTATGGAGGCCTATATGGGAGCCACTGCGCCATCTTGGGGGCCTCCTAGCAGCCACGCGTGCCACTAACAGGAAAGGAGGAAACGATAATGTGCCTTTGGCCAGGATGCCCGCAGGATGACAAGCAAGCCAGGCCATATGTTGCTTAATCTGTAATCTGTGATTTTGCACACTCTCTTGATTTACCTGTACTTGCGTGAGTGTGTGCGTGCATCCTCTGCCATGGGTATGGAGATTCTATACAGGGAAAACACCAGCTCTTCTTCTGAGCCCGAGAAGGCTATCTCCACCTCTTTTCTGGAGGAAGAAAAGCCTTCTCCAACTGCAGACATTTCCAACCAAGGTAGAAAGTAGAGTAGAAATGAGATCTGTTACCACTTCCCTAAGATGATGGAATAAACAAAATTAGCCTGGGAGGCAGAAAGTAATGCAGAAACCCCCTATGGAAATGAAATAAAAATGAATAGATCTTCAATGATAGTGAAGAGACTGGGCAGGCAAACTGGCCCCTATGAGACAAGAAAGGATGCCAAAAAACTAGTTAGTCAGGACAGCACTTTAGGTAGGTACTAAAAGGAGAGAAGGAACTACGTGGGGCTACCCTTGAAGACAGTCCGGATACTTCAATTGGTTCAAAACAGAGTTGTCAGAGTTGCCTGCTGACAGGGACTGGGCATTATGTTCACATGACTCCAGCCCTCTGTCAGCTTCACTGGCTTCCCATTGAAGTCCGGGCCCAATTCAAGGTGGTGGTGATGACCTATAAAGCCCTAAACGGCTTGGGTCCTGGCTACCTGAAGGAGCGCTTACATCCATATATGCCCGCCTGCCCCTTGAGATCTGCGGGAGAGGCCCTTCTCCGGGAACCCTCCGTGAAGGAAATTAGGAGGGTAGATACTCAGAGGAGGGCTTTCTCTGCGGTGGCGCCTAATCTATGGAATTCACTCCCCAGAGAGGTCCGCCTGGCACTGTTGTTATTTGTTTTTCGGCGCCAGGCAAAGACCTTTTTATTCAAACGCCATTTTAATTGCTAAGATTATTTCCTTATTTTATTCTTTGGCCAGGGTGACTTATTTTATATTGTTAATTCGTTTTATATTTTTAATGTATTATATTTTAAATTATGTTTTGTGAGCCGCCCCAAGGCTTCGGCGAATGGGGCAGCATAGAAATTTTCTAAATAAATAAATAAACAAACAAACAAACTTCCCTCAGTACTGAAATTAAGCCATCCCTTCAGAAAGCAGGTAAAATACAGGGTATGCCTTGCTGTTGCCTTTCCCTTATTTTCTTTCTTTTTCTGTCTGTCTGTCTGTCTTACATGTATTTATAGGCCACTTATAATTGCCAGGGCCTTCCTAGGTAGCTTCTTTCCCTTAAGAATAGCAAACATTTACTGCTAAGTACAGAACTGCTGTTTCTCTCTTCAAGTGGTGAAGGATGTCATACAGATGACAAAATGCAATTCATTCCATAGTGGGGGCTAAGAACTTTCTCTCTGCTTCCCAAGCCCTCAGCAACAATTGCATCCTGGAAGTACTCTCGGGGCTTTCAGAGGTACATTTTCTAGTGTTTGGTTAAGTTATGCTCCAAGGAAATGGTTGCTTTGCATATTTCCCTTCTAAGGACCCTTCCCCAGAAGGCTGCTTATGTGACCACTCCCTGACTGAGTCACAATACCATTAAGATGGGGAAGCTACTACAGCCATGGAGCAAAGCAATATGTTCTCTCACCCACTGGGCAAGAGACAAGCTGACTGAGCACCAACATCTTGAAGGCGACAAACAGGCACGTGTTCCATCTGTGTAGCTAGTGATCCTGCGTAGATCTAAATAAGATCACTGACTTTCAAGAGCTGCAGGTCAGGTGATCTTCTCTTACAAGGACAAGGAAGAATGAAGCCAGGAAGAGCTCTTGAGCTCAGTAAATAGCCAAGGTAACCTTTGGAATAAAGGTCAGATTGGTCATGGTAGAAATGCATAATCCCTTCTCCAAGAAGTGAATTGTGAACTCAAAGAAGCCAATTTCATGGCTGCCAGAGAACATATTTTTTAATGCTGCTGAATGTGACAACTGTGAACAAAGTGGTTCCTCAAAGTTTACACTGTGGCCTGCTTATGGCTTTCAAAATTACGTTTATTTTCCAAATAGGGACTCTTATGAACCATTGGAAGGCTAATGGGAGCTACATCCTACAGCATCTAGTGACATGCAGGTGACTATGACAGATAATGCTTTGGAGTGCTTAGGAACTAGGCATTGCCGAGACATGCTCATGAATTTAGTAGTTAGCCTACTCTATAGGGCTTCCTGGACAAATGCAGATTCCAAGATCAGTTGAGTGTTTGCTTGCTCAATGACACCAGGACAGAAGCACCCCACCCCCATGAATTCATATGGCCTGCTACTAAAGCAATATCGAGTTGCTAGGAATGTAGTGCCCATGATGCATGAATGATCTTAGCATGGTACCACCAGATGTTACAGTGATTTTTAGCCACAAATAGTAAGTTAACAAATTGTATCATAGTAGTCATTGTTCTATTTATCATATAGCCATTACAGCAATCATAATTAAAATAATAAAAACACTCCACTGGTTCCAGTGGTGGCTTTGCAAGCCTGCTGGTGCAAGGTCAGGCACTCAGTTTTTATCAGTTACCCCTATCCACTGCAGCATCCTGTGTTTCCCAAAACCTGCTCTTAGGGTTCAGTGCTAAGCAGTTCTTTTCAACTGCCGTTCCACGGACTGGCACTGGCCCTCTGGCATTTCCTGGCAGTCCGTGAAAGAGCCGCTGCTGAGCGAGCACACAACAGTCTCACCTTGCTCGCCGGGACCTGTGCAGGTCTAGCTGCACTCTTGGTGCCGATTCCCCGCTCAATAGGAGCCCAGCCAGGAGCCATGCCAAGCCTGGTCCACCCTCTGGGCGGAGACCCAAACACCGTCCCTTTTCCTTTCTCAGCTATGTTTTCTACCAGGAAGGGAAATGCAGAGGCGGGTTTGTGCTGAGAGTGTTTTCTCGGCCTGCATTTGCTGGTGTGTATGGGGATTTGAGGAAGTGTATTCATTCTTCTCCATTATTTAACATTATGAATATTATTGTATTAAGTAACTTGGCTTGTTTTTGTATTGCTCTGGCTTTAAAAAAAAGACATATGCTTTCATGCCTTGAATAGCTCTCTCACAAAGCCATTATAAAAGGAACCAGTTTTGACAGCTTTCCATGCTTCCATAAAATTGGGTGGTTTGCATTCCTGCACAACTAGAGTCTCGGGAAAGCCTTGAAAAGTGTGAGGAACCTTATAAGAATCAAAGAAACAAAAAGGATCTCACTGCACATGGTGTGATCTAATGACTAACTCCTTTCATGGGCAAATATCATTTTTTAGCTTTGTTTCTCTTGACAGCTCACCTTCTGCTATCTGTCAAAAGAAACAAAGTGTAAATAAGGCTCTTTGCAGCCACTTTGGGTCACTGCCCATGGTGGCACTTTGGCAGCAGGCATCCCCCTGGATATTGGCCCCGCGAGGCTTGCCATTCCAGACCTGCCTAAGTTTATATTCGTTGACTTGTGCAACTCTGACTAAAATGATAGTAGTAATTTTAAAATTATGAAAAATGTGCACTAGGTTTTGAGCAAAAATAGGAAATTTTATTGTACTAAATTCTATGCTGTGTTTATTGCTGGTCGATGCAGATTTGAATTTCAAAATGTACAAGAAATGTGCATTACACACTGTAAGGACAGCGGAGCTCTTAGAATCAACATGTAAGTGTTCGAATTCTTATTTTAAAACCCCCAGTATAATAGATCTCAATTTATTTTATTCGGCAGTAAAAACAAACACCCTCTGACTCACATTGAAGCCCAATAAGGAAGGTCCTTGAAAGGTATGTTCTGTGCCAGGGAATGGTTATCAGGAAGTGGTTCCCAGGCAAATGTACATGTTCTAAATGGCCTAAAATGGTTCAGATGGCCCAAACTTTCCCAGGACTGATAGTACTTCCAAAGGAAGGACAGATGCAGTCAGCTTCCACCCTTATATTTAGCTAATCTTCCCAGTGGAATTAGGCATGAGGCAACACTTCATTTTTAGGCAGCTGTTAGAAGACCTCTTTGTTTACGCAAGCCTACTATGTGTAGTTTAGCTTTCCATCTTACGTAGATACAATATGCTCCATGTATTGGTCCTTTTTTAATGTTTTTGTAATGTGTGTACATTGCTTGACAATTTTAGAGGTAAGCAGTTTATAAATACTCATGAATACATACAGCCATCTAAAAGTTAGTTCAGATGCACAGGAGTCACTCCTAGAAAAATGTACACAGCTAGAGTAACATTAATGGGCCCCTATTTCAGCGGCATACATTTCAGATGAAATTCAGCCAGTATCCAGCCTTCTGTGCCTACTTCATGATGCTGCACTGATGGTTCTCAAAAGAAGGCCTGCAGAACTTAAGCCCCTTCTGTGTCTATGCACGGTCCTCTAGAGAACTTACAAGTACCCACTGTTTACATCCAGGTCTACCTCTTTGACACAAGGTCATCAAAAGTAAGGGCAGGGCTGAGAGAAGGATTGCATCAGGGTGTTTTCCAAGCCTGTCCCACGCTGCAGGGCCCTTGCATTGCTCAACCTGTGGACTGCTGGGGGAATGTAAACTCTGTGTGTGCCGCTGTCACCCGCCTCAGCAGCCAGTGATGCAGATAAGGCAGGGGGCAAAATACAAATACAAAGTATGAGCAGACCAAAGGGAGAAAAGGGGAAACTGCAAGCAGCAGAAAAAGCTGCGGCTACAAAAGGGAGAGTCTAAAAATGGGGAAGATCTAATAGTACTAGGTATTTGTATACTTTCTTGCAGTATAGTACAGATTGAGTAAAAATGGGCCAATGAAGTATACAAACTGGAAGGCTAAAAGAATTTAAGGATTCTAGGGGTACCGCAAGTCACAAAAAGTAGGTAATTGTTACTGCCAGAACTTCATAGGGTAGTTGCAATTAGGATGGTTAAAGTTAGCACATCAGTCAAAGAATGTCATCTCTTGATTTGGGATATTAATGAAAACTAGGTAAGGACATGCTATGGTAAATGATGCATCCTTGGTTAAAGACATTTGTGATTCGAAGCAACCAAATCAGGTGTTTTAGTGCTTATTGCTGGAGGAAGTTATTGGCTATAAAATCAACCTAATGTCTTAATGGCTGGGCAAGATTTTGTCTTTCCACTCCACCTAACAAACTGAAGAAGGGTGTGTTTCTTTGGTTTGGTGCAACATAGTCAAATCTCTATTATGTATTTGTTTATGTGATTTGTACAACACCTTCCTACCAAAAACTGGCACTCAAAGCAGCTATTATCATTTACAATGCTCTTAATCCTTTTCTTTGTAATTCAAGAATGAACAAGTGTTGAAAAGCAACTGTAATACTTTGCAACTGCAGAGGAATAGTTCTCAACTTGTGTGAAGAAGATTTCTCTGAAGCTGTTTGGAGCTCCAACTGGATGGAACCGCCTCTGAAAATTATTTCAATGAGTAAAAAAAAAAAATCCCATTCACATGTGTCTGCTGGAGACTTTATTCCTATATTAGTTTGCCCTGATTATGTTGGGGAAGGTGTAGAGAAAGAGGTTCTCTTATCTTCATGTGATGGTCCTTCAAGGAGATATGGGTCAAGATCTTTATGATTATATCGGGTCTTACGCTAGTCTTAACCTTTAAAATCCTAAACAGCTTAGGACCCAGCTATAGTGGAAGTATTCTCATACCATCTTTGACTTTTTCATGTTTTGCTGTGTTACTAGTTGAAATGGAAATGGATTTACTTGCCATTGCTATCATTTGATGGACACAAGATACTCAACACTATGAAAGTATAAAACATTTTCACTTTGGCACAGAAGTTAAGCAAACAAAAACAATCTGACACGTGTTGGTTGCATAAGGTGTACCCCCTTTGCAGTGACATGCCTAAATAAACACTGGTGCAAGCTATAGCCTCCAGAGTACTGTGAGTCACTGAATGGAGCCCACCTGTGTGCAATTCCAGAGCCACGTGACCTCAGATTAAAAACACCTGTTTCTGGAAGGCCACACAGAGCATGTCTAAACTGACAGCGTAATGAAGACCAAGGAACTATCAGGACCGGGGTTATAAAAATATCTCAAAGTATGAACATCCTGAGGATTAATTAATTAAATCCTCTATAACAAAATGGAAAAAAAGTGGCTCAACTGCAACTCTGCCTGGGGAAGGTTGTTCGCCAATAGCCACCGAAGCAACCAAGAGGCCAGTGGTGGTTCCACAGCTGGCACAGAACAAGCCATCCATGTGTCCAAGCTACTACCTGGACACTCAACAAAGCGAGGCTTTATGAAAGAACACTATTGCTGAGACAACCCCATTATCAGAGCCTGTTTAAGTGTTTCCAGGAAGGCATGTGGGAAACACCGCAAACACATGGAAAAGGTTCTTTGCTGTGATGAGACCAAAACTGAATTTTGGGGCCCTGATGAGGGGCCTTGCCATGTGGTACAAAGCCAATGGTGCTCACTGTCCTGAGAACACCATGCCCACAGTGTAGCATAGTGATGCCAGCATCATGCAGTTGGGATACTTTCCCTGGGAGGGACTGGTAAACTGGTCAGGATTGAGGGCAAGATGGAAGGTGTCAAACACAGGGCAATTCTAGAGAAAAAGCTGCTTCAGTCTGCAAGGGACCTAGGACTGGAGCAGAGCAGACAGGGCAATGATCCTAAATAAATAGCCAGAGTAACACTGGAGTGACTGAAAACTGAGAACTTGAATGTCTTTGAATGGCCCAGTCATTGCCCAAGCCTCAATCTGATGAGGAATCCATGGCAAGACTTGAACACTGCTGTTCACCAATGGCCCCCGAATAATCTGGAGTTTTGGCAGAAAGAACAGAAGTTTTTGCATAGAAGCCAGATGTGCAAAGCTGATAGACAATTGCCCCCAATGCTCCTTTACCAAGTATTGTATCATGGGAGTGCATACTCACGCAACCAACAAGTTTGTTTTTGTTTACTTGTATGTCATAATAAAAATATTTTGTACCTTCACAGTTTTGAGTATCTTATGTACAGCAAGCAGTAACTGTGCTGATTAAATCAATTTCAATTCTAAATTGTAGCACCAGAAAATGTGGAAAAGTTGGGGAAGAGGGCGAATACTTCTGCAAGGTGCTATATCTTAAGAACCAGCTGCTATATACATGCCTGAGTACTAAGATCAACAGGAGAAGTCCTTTTGAGTGCACCACTGCAGAAACCCCATTTTTTAAACACACTTGGTTTGGAGGCAAAAACTATGCTTGGTCCCCATTCTTTTGGCCTATAGAAAGAACGTGAAAACACAGATTTTCAATTTAGCATCCCCTTCCCCAACAAAAGTACTTCTAATGTTCTTGTTTTCATTGTTGTAAGGGCCTATTGCCTTAAATCATTGTAACTGCCTTTAGGACTTCTGTATGAATAAGACATTATAGAAATGTTAATCAATAAATAAATAAGCCAATGGCTAAAGCAGACCTATTCCTTGTTTTGTTCTCTATATTTTTATTAGCAGTAGCAAGGATATAAATATCCAATAACTGGGAAACAGTTTCAGACTGTATTAATATAGACAATTGGATCTTGCTAGTCTGGTACCTGGTGCTAGCTGAAAGATTGGCTCATTAAAAGAGACTTCAGCTAAACAGAACCATTTCCTTGAACTTAAGCTTGTATGTCATATGCCAACAAAGGGACTGGGACTCTGCTCGTTTCAACATCCCACTTATTTTATGAAAAGACATCTTTTCCTAGCTTATTTATGTAAACACCCCAGGACTAAAATAAAATGGTGGGATGTGAAGAGGGTGACACAGACTGGTGACCCAAATGCAACTGTATTGTAGTGGTTTCTTTATTACATTTGTTGAAATTGTTATGACAACAATAACATGTAAACATATTGGGTGAAGGGAAAGAAAAACCAGTTTGTAACTCATTCAGATTATTTCAAAGGCTTTGGCATGTGGAGTGTTGTACTTCATACTGATTGTGGAATTTGTTAAATGTGCTTCATGTATCTGTGTATTATTTGAGCAGTTGATGAAATTCAAAAGGGAAAGAAAGGCTTCTGTGTCAGAATGGAGAACTACAAATATTCTCCCAACATGCATGCCTTCTGTATCATTACACAAGACCATAACGTCATCTTTGGTCAGTCTTCAAAGAGCAGAATTAGAGCTTTTTGAAACTGTTCACAGAGATGGTTGGAAGATCCCTTTCTATTGTCTCTGTCAAGAGGAATCCAATTTATACTGTTCATATTTACTCAGGTGAACTGAGACACCCCCCCCCAAAAAAAAGTGGCAAGAGATATCAGGGAACTTAATTTGAAGTACATGGGAGCTGGAAGACCTGAACAGCATACATAATATATTGAACGATCTCTTGAATTGTAGAACACTCAGGATATCAGGAGTATATCTAGTCAAAAGTTATATGCAAGGAATTGTGCCTTTGGCATCTGTGGAGTCTTTCAAAGCATGATGCAAGTGCACATCTAGCCACAAGATATATATGCAGGCATAAAGGAACGTTATTCTTTCCCATATGAAAACTGCATATAGCTCTGGTCTTGAGATTTTGTGACATTTCAAAATATACAAATAACCTTTGAGTCTCATATTTACAAATATAAACTGGTTCAGAATAAGAAATGGATGCTCTGTTAAGGTCCTTATTTAAAATCCTAATAAGTAAAACGGCATGAAATAACCATCTCTGTCTCAGGTGTAATGAGGAACTGAGCGCTTAAAGACTGAAGGATCAAATCCAGTAAGCCATGTGGAAAAATGGATTTCCCATTTCAACAGAAACATTCAAATCTCAAACTTCTCTCCTAAATTAGGGGAAACTGTTGGTGGATCTAAATCCAGTTCTTTATCAATTCTTGTTCGATTTATCTAAGATTAAAGGTTGTCAACAGAACTTTGGCAGAACAGAAAGCTGAATAGAAAGCTAATGCAACAGTGTACTTTTTAAAGCTAACACTATGCACCAAAGATCTTTGCTATTTCTAAAATCTCATAAATAAAGAAATCCACAGCAAAGAAGGTTGACTTCGGGATTCGAGACGGCAAATTCCCATATATATAGACCGAGATTTCTTTAGCTAGATGACTTACCTTTATTACATGATGCTTTTCATGCAGTGGAGGGATCTTAAACATTTGGCACCAATATGTTGTGTCTTTGTCTGGAATAGGCACCTGTCTTAATAAAAAGATAAGAAATAGCTAATATAATGTCAAACTCTAATTTTTGTTTCCTGTGCATTCAGCCAGCAGTTCTATGCACCTTACCCCGATACTCAATAACAGCAAAACCCAAAGTAACTTACGTCTTGGTTTGCCAAGTCAAAATATGACAGGGAGGAAGAGATAACAGCATTCCTCTCTGGGTTCAATAAACGAAGACTCTTTGTCCCTCGATTCATACCATGATAATTTTGACTTCCTTCCCTGAAGTCTTTGTCATGGTACGCCCATATCACGCGCACTGTGCTTTCCTGGAACAAGAGAAACTTTATTGAATAGATGTTTAGTAAAGAAGAATAGGTGTTCAGTAAGAAGAAAACCAAGGACACAGGTCTGTACATGTTGAAACTCATAAAAGTCCTAAGTTCTCTACTCTCTCCACTGTGACTAGCTAGGGGATGCTGGAAGTTGTAACGGTTTTCTGAACTTGTGTAAGATGGTGCCTTAAGCTTATTATCACAGTTTACCACAGCAGAATATCCAACTACCTCAGTCTTGTTTCTAAAAGATCATTAAGCAGATTCAGATGAGTTTCCTTAGGTGATATTTACAGGGTTCAAGTGGCATGGAAGTAATCTAGAACATGGGCATTCAATTAGCTGTAGATCTATGGACCTGGAAGCCTGCTGCTGAAGCATATTCTGTGATTCACGACTACTCAGAAATAAGTCCTACGGATTTCAGTGGGACCTGCTCCTGGGTTATTATGGTTGGTCAGCTCATATACATGACTTCTATACATCCTCTAATTGCACTAATTCAGTTATAGGGACAATAGCTTAAGGAGGAAAACTTCTTTCTCATGCTAAGCATATTTAACATAATAGTAACGATGCATTGTTAATATAATGGCTAATCCAACATGAGAATAAGAGATTCACAAATAATTTTAATTGGGTTTTTATTCAAACTATTTTATTTATTCAGTTTTGATTTAACTGATTTTGATCTCGATCTCTCTTTCTTCTCTTTCTCTCTGAGTCGGATTTACCATGAACTGCTTTACCGTTATAGTCTTGTCATTGGGGTCACAAGTATGAAGCTGCCGGCTGAAGGCAAGTATCGTATGGGTGCTGTTTTCCATGGCATACTCCAGATGGTAGTCCTGCTGAGAGTCTTTTTTAAGTATTCTGTCTCCATTTGTAAAATAATCCTGTTGAAGACAGAAATGAAAACAATATCCTGCTGTTCCTCTTTTTCCAAAAGAGAGAAAGAGAAAGATCTGAATTATCTGAATTCCATATCCTTTTCAGTTTTCTGTAAAATAAATATTCAAATAATACCATGTAATTCTGAAGCAAGTATTTTACTTTGTCGTATCAAAAATGCCTCTGAAATTTAGGTTCAGAGTACTTTCTATGCTTATTCAGAGGAGGTGTAACAAAATGCAATCAAATTTACCAACAATATAACCAGTGGGTTTATAGATTGGAAGAAATTTTTTAAACAAGATAACTTTGACAAATATCTTGAAGATCATATTGTACAGATGGTGTTTCTTTGCATCATCCTTATGAGTTTGAAGAACATATATTTTGCTTTGTGTTTGCTGTTTTAGAATATATAAGCCAGGGATGGGAAACATGTCATTCTAGATGCTTTCTGGATTGCAACTTGCATCATCTCTCAACACTGGCTATGCTGACTAGGGATTTCTAAAGTAGCAATTCAGCAACATTTGGAGAGCCACATATGCCACACTGCTAATGTGTTTAAGATTTTTTTTACATTATGTCCACCTGTTTCTTTCAATGTTCTCTTCTCCTCCGTTGCTTTAAAATCAAGAAATAAATGTTCTTAGTTCCCATATAATTAATTCCCTGTCCATAAGCTTAGTCACAATGGAGAAAGCAAAGCAGTTATCCTATAGCTAATTTATTTACTTTCTGGGTTAAAATATTAAATAAAATATGATATTGTTGTACACTCTTCACGTAGCTAACCACTCCGATCTTTTAGTTCCGCCTGCACACCCTTGAGGAAGGATTATCCTGGTCCACAGTGTAACAGAAATATGATATCATGAGTAAGCTGTATCTGTAATGTGGTGTCATTAACCTATTCACCCCAAATTCTTTGTCAAAATGTACAGCTGGCTTTCTGACTTTGATTCCACACTCTACATCCCTGTAACTCCAGCTACTGGGGTGTGTCTAATACCGTTGGTAAGCTGTTCCATCAGCACGACCGGAAAGCAGGGTGCTTTCCCATCTTTTCCCTGCAGTCCCTGTGGACCCACAAACTTGGCTCATGATTGCTGGGAACCCCCACCAGTGCAGATTTCAGGATGGCAGGGAGGAAGACGAAGGAAGACAAAAGGGATGATGTTGAAACTACTGTCCAATTTAAACCACTGTCTCAAAACCAACCCTGGGGTGGTCATTCCAAAACAGATAGAAACTTACAGAGCAGTCTGACAATATGGCCATATTTTCTCTTGTGAGCTCTGTAAGCCCTTCATGCCTTATTTTCTTACTTTGCTCACAGTAAATATGTCAGTTCCACACCAAAGATGGTGACATCATCTCTAACAGCACAATTCTATAAATGTTTCCTAAAAGTAAGTCCAATGGGCCTTACTCTCAGATAAATTGATATGGGATTACAATTTAATTCAGTGAGACACTGAGCTAGCTGTAGCTGCTTTGCTTCTGTCCTATTTTTCCAGCAGACATTGCTTTTAGAACACATTATACTTAGCATTTGAGCTTTGTTTCAAGAAGTTAAGACAACTGACCAAAGGAAAAAAACCGGAACAATTACAAGGTGGGTAATTCAGAGGACAAGAAAGGAGAAGGAGATGTTAGTGGAGAAACTGTTCCAGTCAGCAAGATGCAACTGTTTATCAATACTCTGTTGGCATGATGTCACAGGTGGTTCCCTATTGATCTCTGGCCTACTTGCAGCTCACTCCAAGAAGAACCTTCACTGAAGTGCCTCCATTTCTCTGGAACTCCCTCTTTTTGGAGGTCAGGCAGATGCCAAACTGTGCTTTTCAGTGCTTCCCCAAAATACTTTTGTTTCAGGAATCCTTCCCAAACTAACCTGCTATGATTTTATTGATTTTATTTTAACCATTCTTTTGCTTTTCTATGTCTCTTGTACACCACTCCAGAAGTTTTATACTCAAATATGAGGGGTATATAAATCTTGTAAATAAATAAACTAACAAATAAATAATGTTGTTTCCCCCATTTTCCTACTTTGAGGCAAATTTAAGTCAGGTTTACATGTTACTTTTAATGGCATTATTACTGTCACACCATCATCCAAAGTTGCCCTGAACAAAGTCAATGTCTTCTGCAATAGCTATGAGAACACAGAAAACAGCCTTATAGCAGCTTTACACTACACTGGCAAAACTCAGGTGCAAGGCCAGTATGTATATAGCATGAATGGGAAAGGCATGGTGCTCTAGACATCTCTGGATTTCAGATCCCAGTGTGTTTCAATATTAGCTTTACTAGCCGGGGCTTGAAAATTGATTTGTTTGAAACATGATATCAAAGGAAAGCTTTGCAAATAGCCTGGGCTGACAGAAAGATGGGTCCTTGATATGATTGTGGATGAGGGGGCTGTCCTGCCTTCTATCACTGAGACCTGGAAGGCTGAACTGAAAGGAATCACTCCCAGCTGTGCCCTCCTGGGTACTCAGTACAGCACCAACATCAACTTGAGGACTGGGGAGAAGAGGTGGCCATGGTCTATAGGAATACAATCTCCCTGTTGGGTGTAAGAAGCATGGCAGCTTGGGGCAGTAATTCTCTTGGGCTGCTGGCTGTTTCCCAGACTATTCTTCAAAATCAGAAAGTGAATTTGATCACAATGGAATTGGGGAAGATGGGCAAGGACAAGATTCTCAGATGCAGGCAGATGAGGTGATTATCTCAAGGCTAGGTATCTCACCTAGCAAGGTACTTCCTGGGAATGGCCAAGATGTACAGGTGGTGGAAGGGACTGCTGAGGATGAGGAACTCTCAGACACAGGCCCAGCCCCTGCCATTTACCCTATGAAAAGGTGTCACCAGAGAAAGGAGGCTCAATTGAATGAGCAACACATAGAGAAGGAGGCATGAGGGCACCTCCTGCTGGGGCTCAGGCATGTTCATAAGGGTAGTTTCTGGAGGTTAACAGTAGGTTGCATATAAGCTGCTGTGAGCTGAGGTTTCTCCTTCAAGCAGACAAGTCACAATTTTCCTTGAAATATGTTCTTTATTGCTCCCAGGTGCAAATCACCCAGAACAGATCTCTGAACATGCACACAGCAGTTTGTTGAAGCCAAACATGGGTCCTAGAACAAATTTGTCCCAGAACAAATTAACCCAGAACTTTCCCTAGAAGCCACATGACAAAACTGAGCCTGTCATACTTTAGAACCAACATGAGGAGCCAAGACTCACTGGAGAAGACAATCATGCTAGGGAAAGTCAAAGGCAGAGGAAGAAGAAGACCAAGTAAGAGATGGATTGACTCCAGAAAGGAAGCCACAGCCTTAAATCTAAAATAGCTAAGAAGGGATGTCATGGAATGGACATTTCGGACGTCTTTCACCCTTAGGGTTGCAATAAGTTGGAGATGGCTTGACAGCACATAACAGCAACAGATAAGACTGATGGGAACTGCTGTCCACTATCCTGGGCAGAAGGTGGGCAAGAAATGCATTCCACAAACCTGCTATCTAACTATGCTGTTGCATCTAACCAAATTAATATAGGAGTGATATCTAGTGGTAATATATAGGAATGGGAAGGCTATGGTGATGACATACACCCATGCCAGCTCAATGCAGTGTGTTAATAGGGCTTCAGATCATTGCTGATCATAGCGGAAGGGGGTGGGTGTTGTGCTACTCCTTACTGATTTAAACTATCTATAGTCTGACAAATTTTAACATGTTTTATAGCAAAGATGGAAATCAGCATTAAAAAAGCACCCTAAGCAAAAATAAACTCCTGGGTGGAGCCAAACCAATATCTTTCATGCACTGAAAATTGTTTAAAATCGAGGCAACACATTGTACATTGATTTTACAGTTCATAAAGACGGGGTGTATAATTCCCTGCAGATGAAGGCACTGAGGATGAATTGCTCCTTACATGCTGTTGACCCTCTATCCCTCTCTCAAAAGGATTTTCAGTTGATATGGTTTCTGATTAGAGCTATACAAAATGGCAGGGAGAGTAATTTCTTATGGATGTAATGAAATGATGTAAATAAGCCCAGTTTTATCCTTCAAGAATGTAAGCACAGCTGCAAATGGAACCTTGAGAGGAAAAACATCTCAGCTGTCATTGTAGGCTTGAACAGGTGCTTATATGCAGAATAAATCCTCCAAATACTTGACAACCTGCGATATATTTTGCCTCCTTCCATTAGTAATGTAAATGAGAACAAAACAGCCAACTGCACTGGGTTTCTCAAACACAATTGATCACAACGTTGAGTTATACAAGTGTAGTGGGGCATATGGACCATTATGCTTGCGAAGTGTTAATTATGTTCCAAGTGAACACAAGTTATCTCTTCCAGTTGCCATACTGTATGTAGCATCAGACTTGTACAATGGCCAGTGGGTTGGGTCTGGTTGTAAGAAAAACATAAGAACGTAAGAAGAGCAGTGCTGGATCAGACCAAAGACTGACTAGTCAGCTTTCTGTTGCCACTGGCCAACTAGAAACATATGAGAAGCCTGCAAGCAGGACATGAATGTAATCACATCTTCCTGCTGGTGTTCTCTTGCAACTGGAATAGAGAAACATACTCTCTTTGTTACTAGATGTAGAATATAACTGTAAGTAGTAGCAGAAATACTGTGAATGGCTGTAAGAGCCAGACAGTGAGGAAAGCTGACAGGAAGAAAATTGATGCTTTCAAAACATGGTGCTGGAAGAGAGCTTCACAAATACCCTGGAATGACAGAAAGAGAACCAAGTGAGTGTTAAATCGAATCAAGCCAGAGCTTTCCTTAGAAACTTAATTACAGAACTGAGGCAGTAATACTTTGGACACATCATGAGAAGGCAAGATTTCTCAGCAAAGACAATCATGCTAAGGAAAATTGAAGGAAAAAGAAGACCAAATAGAAGATGGATTGACTCCATTAGGGAAGCCACAGCCTTGAATTTGAAAGACCTGAGTAGGACTCATGGACAGGGCATTTTGAAGGACTTTCATATATAGAGTTACCTTAAGTCAGAGACAACTTGACAGCACATAATGATGGCTAGTAGAGATTGATATCCATTTCCGCATGAATTTGTGTAATACCATTTTAAAGCCATCCACATTGTTTGTCATCACTAGTGGATTCCATAGTTTGACTGTCCATTGAGTAAAGAAGTACTTTCTTTTATCTGAATCCTGAATATCCCACCAATCATCTTCATGGGATTACACATCTTAATACATTTCTTGTATTTTGAAAGAGGGGTAAAATCTTTATCTCAACTTTCTTGGCCAGTGGGGAACCTGCTGCCAAGAAAGTAAAAGAGGCTCTTGATGAGAAGATGCTCCCTATACATTTCTTCCTTCATTTTTTACAGCTGTCAGAAGGCAAGCCATCCAGAAAGAAACAAGGCACAAGTTATCTTTACTTGCAAAAGGGGCTTCAGGACAATTCAAACCTCTTCATGGAAGCTTCTTAAAAAATTTACACATCTCCTTTATATCATTATTATTTATTTATTTCAAGCTTTTCTAGATCGTCACAATAGCCACATGGTTCTCTGGACAGTTTACAGCAATTTAAAATATAGTGAAACAAGAGTATAAAGATCCTTACGCATTATAAACAAATGCAATAAATACAACCATCAATTCCAGAGACACCAACCAAATTGACCTCAAACAGAGGCCAGATTGGGCACATTTTATATTTGAAGATACCAATTTTGAAATTCGTAAATTAAAATACTAACTTAAAATTAGAATTAAGAATTAGAATTAATACTGTCAACAATTAAAATACTAAAAAAATAAACAAGTCTTTGCCTGGTGCCATAATGTACACAAAGTAGGTGTCTGGCACACATCTCTGGAGAGCCAATTCCAAAGATGGGGCACTATGACTGAAAAGGCCCTACACCAAATCGCTCCCTTCCTAGCATCCTTTAAAGGGGCCCCCCAGAGCAGGGCCTATGATGAAGATCTTAGATCTTAGGGTCTATGTGTACACATGTTCCTTTAGCTATTCAGCATTTAAATTCTCTAGAGCCTCATACGTTAGAACGAGCAACTTAGTGGGCCCTGACTTCAGTCAGCAGCCAATGTAACTGATAATGGATTGATGGTAAATGTTTAGTGCCACCAGTCCTTGTTAGCAATCTGGCAGTTCTTTTTGCACCAATTGAAGTTTCCAGGCCATTTTCAAGGGCAGCCTCACATAAGGCACATTACAGTAGTCCAGCCAAGAGGTTACCAGAGTGTGGATTACTGTTGCTAGATTCTGCCTGTCCAGATAAGGTCAAAGCTGACAAATTAACCGGACCTAGTAAAAGGTGCCCCTGGCTACAGAGCCCATTCGGTACTTGAGGGTCAGCTCAGGATCCAGAAGTACTGAAGCTCCTGGCCCTGTCCAGTAGGGGATGTGCAACCTCATCCAGGACAGGTCAGATATCCTCAATGAGAGCCCTTTAGTTTCTACCAGTACTCAGGAAAGCAGAAATAGGTGCTCTCCTACATTTTTAAGAGAAAAGTAGTTTTGACAGCAAGATTCCTTTTAAAAAGGGAATGATTGATTTGGAATGGGATGGCTTTGGACTGGGTCACACGTCTGTGTACTTCTTTAACTGGAAGTCACAATCTTTTCAAAGAAATTTTTGGAGAATGTAAAGAAAAGAGCATCACATTTTAAAAAATGCTTGCCAGGTATAAATGATCAGAGAAAGATCTGAGTGCATTTTGAATTGAAGTAGATTTGCTTGGCAGACAATGATTCCTCCAGTGTGAATCCTCTTACAGACTTACTCATTGTTTAGTTAATGCATTTTTATATATGCCAAGTATACAAGTTACAAAACAAGTTTTTGACATGTTATTGGCAACAACTCTGAGATGAAATCTAGGCATATAAAACTGATTTGTAACTTGTATACTTTGAAAACAAAACCCAAACATCTAGAATGGCCAATCTTTTGTTCATTTAAATATTTTTGAGAATTCCATTCCAGGTATAATATCCATGTCTGATGAGGTCCTTTATACTTCAGTCATAAAATGCCATGTCCCATGAATGTGGAATCTCTCTCAGGTTTAGATAAAACTCTGCATCAGTTTAATTTCATCCTGTTATCAAACATATGGATGAAAGCATCACAAGTAAAGAGTCAGTTCCTGCTCTTGACAGTTAGCACTTGTCCTCTTTATTTCCAGGGGCGGTGCTAACAGAAGGTACAAGAGAAGCCAGTCGGAGAAAATACATGCAACCATGACACTAAAAAGCCAGGGGGGATTCTTATGGCTACAATGATTTCTCCCAGTTACTTAAAGACACGAAATGCCTCCAACCAAGCTCCAACTGAGATGAAAGCCTGCACCAGCCTGACATTCCTCCACTTCTGCTTTTCAATTTGTTTTCTAAACATGTCTTGGTTGCTCTTGGCATGAGTGCATTCAAAAGAGCATACAGTTCTTGTTCACTAATTTCTGGCCTTTTAAAACCCATTCCACTGTAATATCTAACTTCATTTCCTGGGATGCATTTGATAAACAGATATCCTTATTTTGGGTGTGAGCTAATGAGCAAGGGTTATAGAAAATACAGCATTTTCCAGTACTAATGAAGAACTATTCATAAAAGGATTTATGCCTCAAATAATGGCTATTTTTGTGTAAAAGTTCAACAGAAAGATTTTACAATGCAACCTTCTTGTACAACTCGCACAAAACAGGCATTCATGAGGCAGGATTACTCTCTGCAGAAGGGATCTCTCAGCTACTGCATGCTGTGGATAGGGATGCACAATTCCAGAAGGGGGTGGAGACCATGGAGAAGGCCCACAACTGAGCAAGAAAATGCAAGCTGTGTCAATTAACAAGCACAAAAGAGAGGGCTTTAAAAAAGGGTCGATGCAAAAGTGCGCACTGCCTTGAGCTCCCTCACGGCAAGCAATCTGTTGAAAAACTCATCTCAGCAATATTGCAAGGGTAATACAACTACCAGCATGAAGAGACTGAGCAATTTCTCTGAGGCGGCACCCATCTTTACTCCATCAAGCATCTTTGCTTCACCGCACTGAGTTCTGCATTTCTGGCTCTCTCTGTGCGTGCATTTTCTGTCTTTAAACACATTCACATTAGCCACTCTGGTCTGCAGCTAGTTCACTACCATCTGCCTTAAAAGGTGCCTGCGATTAGCTACAGAGCAGCTCATGGTTCTGTAAACTTTTTCCCTGGTAGTTCAACCCTCCCTCTTTTCCCACCCCTCATAGAAGAGCTATTAACCATGCTTGAGAGACCCCTCTTATTTAAGCATGAGCCTTTCACTTTCCACATAGTTAGTGCTGGGATCCCACTCTAATCTCCGAACTCCTGGAATGCTTGGCTACTGACACACCATTCCCTGCTCACCCTCACTCAACCACACATTTAAAGAATGTGCTGGCCTTTTGTAAAGGTTTTTATTATTATTATTTCTGTCTCCATAACATAATTGCACCTTTCAAACTGATTGATCTATTTAGAAAGGGGTAACAGAAGTGTCTTTCATGTTCTGTTCCATCATACCAAATACAGCGGCAGAAGCCTCAGGTAAAACACAGTGCTAACTTCAAGAGGCCATGTGTGAAAAATTCTTTCAATTTATGTTTGTATGAAATTTTCCTGATCTCTAGTACTTGGGAAGAAAAGCAAAAACTGTTGAAGGTTTTGAAACAAACATACAAACAAACTGAAACAAGAAAGTTCAAGTCTGTTTGCACACACTGTTGTGTGCATTTATTCACTCAGATTCCGCAGTTCAGCATCTCCATTGTGGTCTTTCACAGATGTCAGTTAAATTTATCTGTATCAGCCTTGTCTTTAACAATGCACCTGGTAGCCATGGGCAATCAGGAATGCCATGCCAACAAGTGAGCCTTGGGGAGATGGATAGATCACTCCATTCCTCATGCATAAGGCTGTTTAGCTTCTGTGCCAGCTGAGGAGTATGGAAATTCAGTGGAGGACATGGAGCAGAAAAAGTCGTCTGCTAGTCATGGAAGAAGTCAAATTTCCAGCATGGTAGTACACGCCAATAGCCTGTTTGAAGAATGGGATATAGTTTGCTAGGGTAGCTACTTAAAAAACAAAACAAAAAACAGAAGCTTGTATACAAGGTTGATCTATCGTCTCAGGAATGGAAGAAAAGTAGTTTCATTTTATAAAAATCCTCTCAACTGCAAATTCTTTGGGGCAAGAACTTTCTAAAATTCTTATAAAACTATTTATATTATCATGTATATTGATAGCATTGTAAACAACTACAGTGCAGGTTTATGCATTTATGAATGGAAAAGATTAATAATTAAAAGAAAGCATAATTAAATATATCTAATGTATATTTATGCACAGAACTTTTACAGAAATAAATTGACTTAAGGGAAGGATGGGATGGAAATTCATTTGATTTACATTTTAGTGCAATTTACCTTATTTTGTATTTCCCAATTTCTATGTTGTAAAACAAAAGAAAGGAAGAAAGCTGATCACATTAATTATCCTTTAAAATCTGCACTCTTTTAAATTTTGCGACACCATTAAATGTAAAATGTGCATATAAAAATGCTCACCAAATTGTGGAAATTGCATACAAAATTCACATACAAGTATAGAATTGCATAAAAATGCACGCAAATGTTTGTGTGCACTTTTAAAAAGAAATACTTCAAGCTGCTATGGAAATGGGATGAACTGAACCCTGAAAAAATCAGAAGAACCTACAGATTTGGCCATTTGTAGCCAAAGTGCATCCTATTTTATTCTGCATTGTAGCCAATGACTTTCAGATGTAAATAATTTCAGATTCATAAGATTTAAAATTTAGTAATCAGTCCTAAATCTATGGAATTGAATCTATGGTAAATGCTGCCATACTTGAACATAAATGTCCGCATTTTACTATTGATAATCAGTAAGCTTTATATATATATATTCAGTAATAAAATGATATTTCATATAATGTTGATGTCTCCATTCACTCCTATTTGTCTTTAACCATATTGTACGTTCTAAAAGACTGCAATCCTATATTCAGTTATGTGGAGGTAAGTCCCACTGAACTTAGTTCATCTTACTTCTGAGCAGACCTGCAAAGGCTTCCTACTTGTTCAATAATCTCTTTGGTATCAGTGTTATCACTAAAAGGAGAAAGGGACATTTTGATTGGTCAAATGAGACTGACATTGATTCACAAATATTATATAATATATATTTACACGCAATGCTGTCAATCAGTGTAAACAATACTGGGCTACATCAAGAAAGTGTCTGACCTGATGTAAGACAGTATCCTATGTTCCTATGTCTTTTTATTCTGGGACAGGCTGTTAAATTAACTTAGGAGCCTTTTCGTGAGAGATATTGTCAAAAGCTTCTTTGAAATTCAAGTATATAATGTCAACCATACCTACTCTATTAGATTTACATTTTTGTCTAAAAGGATTCTAAAAGGTGTGTTGGATAAGCCTTAACTATGCAATCCTTTTCATAGGTACTCAAAAATTGGTTCCACAGGAGTGAGTTCAGGTAAGAACTGCAGCTTTTGAATGCTTTCTACCAATTTACTTGGTAGCTGTTAGGCCAACAGGATATTATTTGAAGGCTCTTACAGCAGTCACTGCTCTGAAGCTAAGAGGGTCATTGCTAGGAGGGGAGACCACCTGGAACCATATATAACTACCTCGAGTCTCATAATAGAAGAAAGGTAGGGTTTCAATGTAGCAAATAAATAAATAAATAAATAAGCAAGGAAGCAAGCAGGTCTCCAATTGACAGTTTGCTAATTTGCAACCATTTGGTAAGGAAGATTTGATTCTTATTACTTTACTACAACCATCACTTTTAAATCAATTTCACATTTTCCTCCAGTCAGATATTTAACTGGGTGACTGTCACCTAAGCTTGGTGGTGATTTGTTAATGTTTTATATGTCTGCAAAAACTAAGGAAAGGATTATATGCTGTTGCTACATGAAGTTCAGGCACTGACATGTACAGGAACTATCCAATACTGTTTTAGATATTATAAGCTAACATATTACTTATGTTATATGCTATTACTTATGTTATAAGCTATTACTGTTAGCTTATAAGGGGAATGCCTGGTCAGACTGATGTCTTCAGAAATGAAAGAGACAGAGGTAGCCATAAGCTAAAGTAATCATGCAGTGTACACAGACTGTGGAATTGTTCTGAAGTCTAGTATTTAGTCTAGTACCCTAGTATTGGAGAAAAAAAACACTACTCTTGTTTCTAAAGTCCAAAGGTGTTTACAGAAAGCATTTAAGGAATAGAGGACAAAATATCAGGTATTATGAATCAGAATCACCTTCCCTAACATCAGCTGCAACCAGCATTGCCAGTGGTCAGAAATGCTTGGGGCTCTTGTCCAAACATCTGGAGGCATCAGGATGGGGAGGGCTGAATTAAAGACAGAGGTTATGATTCATCACTTTGTGATTCAGCCCACAACTCCTGCTTTTACAATATTATTTGTTTCAATTATGTACGCATTTTCCAGTCAACTATCCAATAAATGTCACAGGCATTGTTCAACTGATCTACCATCTTGGAAGAGGAGAACTTTCCATCGGAACTGATGAGATACAAAAGAATCTTTCTCCTGGGAGTTAAAACTGTTGCTGGAGGAGATCACAGCGGGGCACTTGCCAAAGGGGTTACTTATTATTAATATTAATATTAGTAGTAATAATAATTCTATTCCACCCATGGCCAAAGCTCTCTGGGTGGTTTGCAACATTTAAGTCACCCATCCAGATTTCAACCCAGCCCAACCCTACTTAACTTCCAAGACTAGGCAAGATCAAAGACTTCAGGCTATATGGAAGCTACAAAAGGAAATGGGAGGAGAGAGTGTTCTAGAGAACATAGAGGATGTTCTGAGAGTCCTTAGGGCAGAAGGGCAAATAAGACATGTTTCACATTATTAATCACAAATTATTTTTTACTCTGAGATCATGTGGATGTGCAGATATACTTTGGAACTCTTCATAATTAAAAAAATTCTACAGCCAAGGCTACAGTCTTACCTTGCAATAAGCACCACTGAACATAGCTGAATTTACCAGTGACAAACTAGGCACAGCATTGCTGTGTCAATGTAAGATGAGAACCAGAGAGTTGGGAATAATAGGGATTATTCACAAGAGCATGGCTTTGCCTAGTCCTTCAATTGGCATGCTGCCCAGCCGGTGACTTCACTGCACCCAGATGTTCATCCTAGGTAGAACTTAAATAGATCAAATCCTGCCAAGATACATGAACACGGAACCTGTTTCAGAACCAGGACTCAACCTGTGAGACAAGTCTGTTGACACAATTTGCCACTTTTCAACCCCCCCTTCGAACTGCTCTGTTCTGCGCCACCCTGCTGTAGGGCTGTCCTCTTTTCCATAAAAAAATCATGCATACCATAATAACGCCACAGCACATTTTAACGCCTGTAATTTCATGTCTTACCATGCTACTTTTCTGAACTGACAACAAAGTCAGCTGCTTATCTTTAAAACACTTTAAATTTCCCAGGGTTTTCCCTTAGGAAATAAGCCTTCTAACACCCGGTAAAGAAAGAGGGGCTTAAGCGCTCATCTGGAGAAGTAAACACAGGGGTGACATCGCATTTCAATCAATATTCCTACATGTCCTTGGCACAAGTTGCCATGGCTAAACTTAGCCCAAACTCCACTTAACTTACCATATAATTTATGAATGACCTTCTTGTGAAGCGTGCCTCTTAGCATACACATGAGTACCCTGCTGGCCTCTGAGCATATGCAAAGTGCACTACTACGCTGGAATAAGGAACGCAAACCCATCCTCCTTAATTGGTGGGATCACTAGACAACTCCAAGAAGCCTGTCGGTGAACTGGACGTGGGAACGGCGTGGCTGAGGAAGCCCTCCTTCCTCCACTGCGTCCTTCCTGGAGCCCCCGCGCAACGCGCGCCGCTCCCCGCGCAGCGCTGGCCGCGGGGGTCCAGAGGCGCCCTCCGCTCCCTCGACGGCGCCGCCAGCCCTCAGCCCCCGCGCCGCCGCGCCCGCTCACCTGCAGGTAGGGCTTGCCCCGCTCGATCCCGCCCACCACGATGTCCGCCGAAGTCATGGCCCCGGACGCGGAGAAGCCGAAGCCCACGTAGCCCTGCGTGCGCACCTCGACGAGGAAGGCGATGGCGCTGCCCTGGCGGGCCCACGAGAGCCGGTAGCGGGAAGCCCCGTCCAGCACGGCGCTGTGCGGGTAGCGGCGCCCGGGCACCCGCGGCAGGCCCCATAGGAGCAGCAGCACGAGCGGCGGCGGCCAGGCGCGCATCCTCTCCGCGGCGCAGAGGCCGAGCGGGCGCCAGCCCGCACCTCTCCGCTAGTCCGGGCAGCGCCTTCGACCGAGGCAGCGGCTGGTGCTGGTGCCGGTGCTGGTGCCGGTGCTGCTGCCGCCTTTTGGCGCCACCGCTAGTCGCTGCGCCTGCTAATGGGAGGGGGCGGGAACCGGGCAGCCCGCCCCTTCCACTAACTGTCTTCGAGGGCTGAGGCGAGGCGGGTGGGCTGGTCCCCGAGCACGCTCCGAGAACGACAGCGGCGGGCTCTCATTCGGGCGCAGCCCTTCGTAGAGTAGACCCATTGGAACGCATGGAGGCTCAGGGAGAGCAATTTCGGACGCAACCGGTCGAGCCGCCTGTCCTGTTCAGCCGCTGCTGCGAGACTCAGAAATTCGAGGGCGGAAACTTTCCCCAACTCCCTTTCTCCACGTTGAGGAAAACCTGCGCCGGTTTGACAGGAATCCTGCTGCGGGAGACGGGAGAGAGAAAGGGGCTATTGTGCTGCCTGCAGCGCAGCAGCTAACGGCGCCGTCGGTCCGATCAGGCTTCCCCGACCTGCCCGACCCAGGGCCAGGTCACGGTGCAAGGCAGCTGGCCAAATTATTTTGCAACCTGAGACCGAGAAGCCGCGAAGCGCTTCTCCCGGCACCTGGGGACAAAGCGGCAACAACAATCAGGGGAACCGCACACAATGCTTGGCCCTGTCATGATGCCCACGAACAGCTGTCCTGTTGCATGTGTCCGGCTTTGCCTAATTCAGCCTTTCCCAACCTGCCCTCATCCAAATGGGTGGCACTGTCTCTTCCCTGCCAGCCAAAGTCGTGTTCGCTGGGAATTATGGGAGATGCAGTGCAACACATCTGACAGGGACCTGGGAGGGGACACTATATGGGGAGAGAAGGGTAAGCAGGGCCCCGAACCAGCAAGCCTCATGCAGGCAACACCAGTCTACATGCTGCCTCCCCAGGTGGTCCAAGTGCCACAACGAAAATGGCAAAGCAAGACTGAATCTGCACTGGATTGTGCTGGAATCATTACACAAGATGTACAAGACGTTGCGCCCCTGCTTGCACCACTATCCTGCTTCAAGATAGGCTTGTTTGTTTCAAGGTGAACCGGTTCATCACACTTGTACACACAAGGGCTGCAGCAATCCTGTATGAATCCTTTCTTTGCTAGTCCATCCAGCATACTGTGTTTGGGCAAAATCAACATGAGTGATGGACGATCCAAAGACATGGCACCAATGTCTGCATGAAATAGGATCTCTTTCATTTGGTTCCCTGCACCCCCTCCCTGCCACTATCACCATCCAGACTGTTTAGCACAGCAAAGTGCTGAACGAGCTGCAGTCTGGACATGCTGGAGCATATCACATCCTCAGCAGGGTAGGAAAACAAGCTATTTGGATGGTTCATGCTATTGTATCTTGAAGGCTAAGGGCAGGTCACAGCACAGTGGCGATTCCAAAAGATTTAAATAAAAACACATGAAAAACCTTGACCACACATACACCATGCCAGGCATAATTCCCCACGTGTTTAGATAGAAGGAAGTCATACAACTCACTGCATTTCCTGTCTTGTGAAGGAATGCTAGCCGCTGCAGCACCTTTTTTCTGTCTAAATATGCATTGTGCCCTTAGTGGCTCATTAGATGCTGCTTCACCATAACATTTAACCACCTTGTCATACATGCAATGTTTTTTATCACCCTTTCTGTTCATATTTGTGGACAAAACTGGGAATTTCTCAGATAACTTTTTTCTCAGGAAAGTCTGGAGATGGTTGGTATTGTTGTTGTTTTGGCTGCCTAGCAATACAAAGCCACATTGCAGAATTTCCTGAAATTTTATTGCTGGTATTTTGATGGGTTTCACCTTCCTTCTCACCCTCCATCCACAATGTCCTAGATAGATGCTAGGTAGCAGGTACTCGTATTATACCATGATGCTGGGAATGATTGACAGCAAAAAGAAAAGGGGACGGCAGAGGATGAGGTGGCTAGATGGGGCAGTGGGTGTGGGCTTGGGTGGACTCCAGGAGATAGTGGAGGACAGGAGGAATGTTGTCCATGGGGCTGGGAAGGGTCAGGCACCACTTTGCCACTAAATGACAAAGTGGGTATTAAAGGTGATGCAAAATGGAGGCCTGGACACCAGCTCATTGACTTCTGTTGCCCCCTACAGTGACAGTAGAAACCCTTCCTCCACTGCTGCTAACTTCCAGCTCTGCCAGTGGCATTACTGCCTGGTGAGAAATTGTTGGAGAACTTCTCCTCCCTCTGGAGAAATTAAGTAAAATTGTGCCTCCAATTTCTCTGCCTGCAAATAGCACTGAGGATTTCAAGAGACCATTTATACATAGCTCTCATTTTAATGCCATGCTCTTATTGACCTTTTCAAATTGGGTGATAATGCTTTGTGTGTGCATGGGTGTGCTTTGAATCCCAGAAGGATGCAATTAAATGCTTTAAAATATATTCATTAGAATGACTAACAAAACAGAAATATTAATTTTATGAGGCAAGCTGTTTAAGCTTCCACCTTGTTTTGCTGAGCTGCTATGAATCAAGAGGACCTGGAACTGAGGTGGCAGTTTTATAACTGTTCTGATAGCTTTAGTCTTTTAGCTTATTTTATTATAAATCAGTTACTGAATCTTTGCACTGCTGCTAGGTTTTATTTGGTTATTATTTTATACTATAGTTTTAAACTGTTGAACTTTTAAATTTTATTTTATGGTGTTATATTTTATGATTGTGTTTGTGAATCATTCAGATAGCTTCAATTGTTGGGTGGCATGAAAATATAATAATAATGATAGTAATGATAATCAGAACAGCTGAAGAAGATTGAAGGTAAAATAGTTCATTTGAAGATTTTAGGATTTATGTTTTGTTAGTCACTCTAATATAACTGTTAGCTATATATACATTTCATCTGCTTGTTACTCATAGAGTCCCAGATGCACACACATAGAAACATAGAAACAGAGTGAGTCAGAAGGGGTCTCCCGGTCCATCTAGTCTGACCTCCGGCACCAGCCAGCTTCGCTCACGACATGCCCACCATGTGGACGTCCAGCCCATCCTTGAACACCCGCACCAATAGGGCCTCAACAACCTCCCGTGGAAGCCCCTTCCACGCCCTTGGGGTCCTGACAGTCAAGAAGTGCTTCCTGGCATCCAAATGGAACCTTGGCTCCCTGAGCTTTGCTCCATTGGAGCGTGTCCTGCCTTCCTCTGCAGGGGAGAACAGGCCTCTACCCATCTCCATGTGACATCCCCTCACATACCTGTATGTGGCCAACATATCCCCTCTGAGTCTCCTCTTCTCCAGGCTGAAGAGACCCAGTTCCCTCAGTCTCACCTCATACAGCATCCCCTGCAAACCGGCCACCAACCTTGTGGCCCTATGCTGCACTGACTCCAACCTGGCTATATCCTTTCTGTAATGAGGGGTCCAAAACTGAACACAATACTCCAGTTGCGGGTGCACCAGAGTAATGTAGAGTGGTAGTAATACCTCTCTCGATCTAGAAGCCACACTTCTGGCTATGCAGCCAAGGGTGGTGTTTGCCCTCTTGACCACCGCATCACACTGCTGACTCATGTTTAGCCTGCAGTCAACCAGTACCCCGAGGTCCCTTTCACAAGTGCTGCTCTCCAGCCACTTGTCACCTAACCTGTACTTATGACACCTATTCCTATGCCCCAAGTACAAGACCTTGCACTTATCCACATTGAATGCCATCCTGTTGTCTCCTGCCCACTTCCATAGTCTGTCCAGATTCTTTTGGATCTGGAGTACCTGCTCCTCACTTGTGGCCACTGCTCCAGTTTTAGTGTCATCTGCGAATTTGATCAGCAGACTGTTCACCCCTTCTTCCATGTCATTAATGAAAAGATTAAACAGGATCGAAACCCAGGACAGAGCCCTGGGGGACCCTGCTTGTCACTGGCCGCCATCCCGATGATTCCCCACTAATGATTACCTTCTGTTTTCGGTCAGTCAACCATGCCCTAATCCACCGGACAGTGCTTTGGTGTATCCCAAAACTCCTCAGTTTCTCCACCAGGATATCATGGGGCACTTTGTCAAAGGCCTTGCTGAAATCCAGGTATACCACATCCACTGCATCCCCTCCATCTAACCATCTCGAAACCTTGTCATAGAATTCCACAAGGTTTGTCTGGCAGGACCTGTTTTTGCGGAAGCTGTGTTGTGTGGCTGTCAGCCTCCTTTCCCTATCTAGCATCACTAGATCTCTCTCTGTTATGAGCCTTTCCATTGTTTTTCCTACAATGGATGTAAGGGTAACCGGTCTATAATTCCCCGTGTCCTTTCTACTACCCTTTTTGGAAATTGGGACCACTGATGCCACCCTCCAGTCCTCTGGAACTTCACCCGTTCTCCACAAGGTCTCAAAAATGGAGGCCAGCGGGCGTGAGAGAACCCCTGCCAACTCTCGGGTGTAACCCGTCAGGGCCTGGTGCCTTTGTAATGTCCAATGCCCTGAGGAGCCCCTCGACTTCAAGGGGGGTGACTCTAATCTGTGCCCCTAAGTCCCCAGCCTCATCTAATCTCCTATGCAGATATCCCCTGTCCTGCTTTGGGGAGAACACATAGGCAAAATAGTCATTTAGCATCAGTCACTGGATCTCAGTCATATCAGTCACTGGATCTCCTTCCTCCTTATTTAGTGGTCCCACCACTTGTCTCCCCTTCCTCTTCCTATTTACATGCTGAAAGAAGCCCTTTTTGTTGCTCTTGATATTCTTGGCAAGTCTCAGCTCGTAATCAGCCTTAGCCTTGCGAAGAATCCTTCTGCAACGGGCCTCCTCCTCACGGTATACCCTTTTGTCTATTTCCCCCAGTACCCATTTCCTACAGAGGTTCCTCTTTCGTCTAATCCCTCTAACCACCTCCTTTCGCATCCATGGCGGCACTCTCCTCCGCCTCCCCACCTTACTGACTAATGGCTCATTGATCATTGCCATGGCTTAGAGTTTTCATAAAGTGACACATCATAGTAATAAAATTATCTTTGAGTGCCAGGTGTAATGCTTCAATGTGCCAGATGCTTACAAGTGCCAGATGCTTGCAAGTTACAAAGGTCTGTGATACTGCTTGTGAAGATTACTGTTCACATAAATAGCACTCTGAATGGAATTAATATATGTTGCAGACTAAAAGAGTGATTACACAAGCCTTCTACTCCCATAATCCCGTGCATGTTCAGACATGAGAAAAGCATACAACTCCCAGCATGCCCTCTCTAGTCCTGTTGGCTGGAGCTTGCTGGAACTTTTTTTTCAATCTAAACATACATAGGATTATGTCATTAGTAATTTTTGTTAGGTTCTTCCCCTTTCCCATATCAGTTGTGGTAGAACATAGCAAGGGACTGTTTACTATAAGAGGAAAGTATTTTGAAAGACTTGATACCTTGCAGCCACTTTTAAAGAACATTAACAACATAGTTGCAAAATAGCAGGAAAATTTCCACATTTGGGCCAATTCCAGTTTAAGAAACTCAATGGCTGTCTCAATCATATATTTAGATTGTAGGATTATATAGGAAACGTGATTTAATCCAAAAGAATGGAAGCAGTGATGGGGCACAGTTCTGAGTGAAATGAGGAGCACTGACACTTCTGCCACTGTGATGCACACGTTTCACACTTCAGCTTTAAATGAATGAGGTCATCATAGAATTAAGGAGATGGAAACTATTACTTAGCAAAGTAATGCAACTAAGGATACAAGCCAGGATTTAGAAATCAGTAGGACCATTTTTCTGTGCCATGTGTGCAGTACAAACAGGGCTGCATACAGCGCACTGCTAAAATAAGGCATGAGATCACATGTTCCCATGTATCCTTTTAAACTCACTTCTTGAAATCTGCTCTTCAAGCTGTGCCATGCAGACATTTTCAGCTGAAATGGTTCCTGCTCCCAGCCCTCACTTCCTCATCTCAAACACCTTCCTTCACGGCTCATGGTTCAGTGGGGCAGATGTTTGGAAAATGTCTCTGAAACCCTGAAAACGTGTCCCCTGGGCCTTCAAAGAGCATTGCCTCCAAGCTATCAGGCTTTTTCACACACTTATGTCCCTAGCTTAAAACTCATAGATCCATCAATGGCCTGTGTGCTAATTTGTTTGGAAGCTAACAAGGCTTATAGAACTATATCCAGAGCATAGGTAAAGGACCTCTGGATAAAAGTAGAGGGAGGCAATTTCAAGCTAGCAAAGAGGGGGAAAGTGGGGGGGGGGGGGCAAACAAAAAGTGGTCCAAATTGGATTGCTGTTACCACCAGCAATGCATAACTTCTGGAGTGCAGTTTAAACTGAATTTCAGGGTTAAACTGACTTGAGGCTATAAGAGGATAGGCTGAATGGATATCCAAGGGTTTTAAAATGAAGCCTGGATTACAGAAGGATCTATTGAGAGCATTAATTCTCCATAATCACAGTTCCTATAACTATTGCTCTAATTCACCCAAGATTACAGCTTCTTCAGATCATCAGTCTAAGGTTCTCCAGTCAGGCTTTTTGTGGGAACCTATGGCATGAGGAAAAAACTGTGTGCATACAGTTTCTACATATTGTGGGGCTGACTACCGAATACATATACATTGCAGTGAGATTTGGCACTGCCACCCTTCTTCTGTGTGCATTCATACGTATTATATGGATTATCTGAAAATAGTATCCCATTATTATTTGCATTGTTCACTAGGAATGTCAGAGAAATCTGCAATGGATTAAAATGAGCTCAGATTTCTACAAATTTGACCCACATATTCAACAATGGATCAAGTTTTCCTAAGTCATATGGATTTTTTACTATTTCTTTTCCATACTTTTATGCAAAGTTAGTTGTAAAAAACTATGGAAATTTTTGAAAACTCACCAAAATGCAAATTTTCTCCATAGGCTCCATAAAACTGCATTTTGGGGGAGTGTAACCTGAATATTTCTGTGATTGTAAATTTTCACAAATGTCAGTGAACACTACAAAACCCAGTCCCTTCAATGAGTAGATGATAGATTGAAAGGTACCCGATTATTTGTGAAACAGGCAGAACAGCTTTTACAATGCCCATACTTCCACTTTGAAGCAAGTAGGAAACAAAGGTCTTGAGAAGGCCTTGTCAAAGTATACTAGTGATTAAATGGCATGTCTGAGATGTTATTTTCCAATCACCCAGCTAATTTCCTGTTCTCTGGGCTTCATTACAAATTCCAGGTATTCAGTGGGTAAAAGTGCACAGATAGGAACAGAACCAACATTTAAAATGTATGATGATGCAAGCTTGTATGTGACAAAATTTATTTATGCTATTTTAAAGTCTTCTGT
Source organism: Varanus komodoensis (assembly GCF_004798865.1). Lineage (NCBI taxonomy): Eukaryota > Metazoa > Chordata > Lepidosauria > Squamata > Varanidae > Varanus > Varanus komodoensis. The sequence goes on along the minus strand of NW_025335268.1, from coordinate 47,068,102 downwards.
GCCAAGATTCTTCTGAATGGTATTCAGGGTGATTCAGAAGACATAAGTTTAAAATTACAAATGAAATGTTATACAAATCAGTCAATTATTCCTTGTCTGGGTGTAACACTGAGAAGTTTACAACCAACAAGATAAATGGAATGTCTTGACCTGGTACCATGGAGATTATACTACATCCATCAATTAAACCTTCTCAGGTAGGCTATTCCAAAGTAATGGCCCTCTCCTTTGTATGTATCTGAGGCACCTTTCCTACAGGTAATGATGATAGAAGATCATCACCTGGTAATCTTAATGCATGGGCAGCTTGGTATGAGAAGAGGCCACTCAGATATTTGGGACTCAAGCCATTTAAGGACTTTACAGAGAAGCATCAGCACCTCAGCTGCGCTCAGTAAAGAATAGGCAGCCAATGTAATTCTTTAAGAATTAGGTTAATAAGCCACTACTTAGATGAAGCAGTCAGCATTCTAGCAGCTGAATGCTGATTGAAGGTTCCAAATTTTCCTTAAGGACTGCCCCGCATAGAATGAATTACAGTAATAGAGCCAAGAAGTTAACAGAGTGTAGATCACTGTAATCAGGTGAGTCTTGTCCAGGAACATCTGCAGTCGGCAAATCAAAACTGCAGAATTATTAAGTGTCATACAAGGAACAATTTAAATATTATGGTAAATGTATATGTCTTTTAAATATTGAGCTGTATTAGGGTCCTTTTGGATGGAGGATTCTTAGTGTACTAATTAGAATCCAGCTACTCCATCTTTGTCTTCTTAACATATTATTTGCGGTAAGAAAAATGGCAGGAGGAGAAAAGGAAAAATATGAGAATGCTATTATTGAAAAGGGCTGTGTACACCCCCTGTAAAATTCCATGACTGTGGCAAGGAAAGGGATTGATAAAAGCTCCTGGAAAGAGGAACAAATTTCCTAGAAAGGACAGTATTCCTTCTGAGGTAACCTGTTAGAGACCTCATATGTGCAGAACCAGCGATATCACACAATTTATAAATCTACTTTTTCCTCTTAAGATCATCATTACCATTCACCATCCAAGACTTTCTACGGACAGCATTTATCGTGTGTTCCTAATTCCTTACTCAGTTATTTATTAGCTCTTTAGATAAAGTTATGACGCTCCAGTTTCACTTCTGTCACCCCTTCCACAGTACTCTCCTATGGTTTCTTGGCATGTTTGTTTTAAGAATCAAGAAAATGGAGTATTATATTAGAAACAGGAAAAAGTGTGTTGTTTCTTCTGGCATATTTGAGCTATTTTGCTATAGCAGTGCTCCACCTAGATAGTAGAAAAGGAAGAACTGGGTAGAGCTGAGATCCCAACTCTGTGATGAAACCAAGAGTAGATACAATGGTTAACTGTCTCATGAAGAGAAGCCCACACCTATCAATGTGTCATGCTATTCATGCACACCCTTCATTTCTATGCATACATGCACACATGCATCATCCCCTCCCAACCATGAACTAGAGGACTTTGGATGCTATGCCATTTGCCAATATACCTGAAGCGCAATATCTAAATCTCATTTGCATTTCCAGCACTAACTGGTAAAGAACATTCATCCTAATTTGACATTTCAAGGACAAGCTCTATTACATAAATATCACTGACATTTACCAATAAATCTGAAGACTAACCACATTCACACTATAACTAATAATCGTTTTGATAATTTCTTGCTAAGGAAATTATTTACCTTGTACTGGGGGAAAAGGAAAGGTGATTTATTCATTCTCCATCTACATGATCATAGTTCAAATACCATGAAATGCCTTTAGTAAATGACCCATTTTCATTCTAATTTCCCTGATAAAAATTAGTGTTGGCATTTCCTAGAACAACAGAAAAAGCCCAAGGATTTTATACATCATAATGTCAATGCATTGTTATAGGAATATGAATATAAAAGCTGAGCATAAAGTGACATGATTATGTCACTGCTTTCCCAAAGTGACTGCACACATTTCATTGTAACCAGCCCGTCCTGTGTTAAAAATGTGTTGTGGGTCAAATGACGTGTTTTGGAATGATGTGGCTAGCAGCTATGTCTCTCTCTCTCTCTCTCCGTTACTCAGAGATAAGCATGGGAGATCGAGTAAGGAGTGGAATCCTAGTATGGGCTTGGACTTTATTTTTCTTTAAAAAAATCTTTTGGCTCCTGTTGTCAACCTGATAGCAATCTGTCTGGCCAACACAAAAAAAAAAAAAATCCATTCATTTCTACTGTTGCTATTTTGGCAATGCAAATCTTGATAGGACCACAGAAGGGGTGAAGAGTTAAAGCCCCTTCCCCCACACTAGGAGGGCAGGCTGGATTGGGCCTCTGCACTTACTTCTGAACAAGGGGAAAACTTGTAGCTGCTAGCTATGTCTTGAAAATAGTGCTTCGTTTGACCCTGGGAGTATTTCTGCGGAGCTGGGTGGCACCATCAGAAATGTTCTGCAGATTAGTGCCTAAAGGACACAGAGGCTTCATTTAACTGACTTCAACTGACTCATTCCAATTTACATTCAGAGCTTCACAATATTACCAGTTAAACACCCATCATGGTGAATTAAAACTGATTTATCCTTTAGTTGACCTGCGTCATTTTCCACTGGAAAATCTGGAAATTGGTGTACACATTTCAGGAGTTTTAATGTTTACCGCTTGAGAGAGGGATATATTTTCCTGCAAAACCTTAGTACAGGACAAAATATATGGGAACACATAAGCCTCTATTGAGTCATTCCAGCTGCTGGGAACAGGGGTGAGCTGTGTGTAGGAGGATATTGAGCTGCATGTATACCCTGACTTGCTTTTGCTCTCAGACGTCTTGGTATACTTCCCATGGCACAGCACATAACGCAGCTAGCAGACAAGCTGATTTTCCTTGGAGTATTGTAGGCGCTGGCCGCTGATGTTCTTGGTGGAACTAGGCAGCTGTCAAACACAAGTTCCCTCACTCTCTCTGATTGGGTTGACGTGACTTGACAACCCATCCTGGGTAGCAACCACAATGAATTGTCATGCATGTGAACAGGACGCTATTCCCACAAGGTGATTTGTCTGGGATCAACAAGCCTGTCACTGCCCCCTCCCATCAACCCATGGCTTGTTCTGTGGGTTCTTGCATGCATGTTGGGTTGTCATCTAACCTGAGTGTCCAACCCCATCATGGATCCTGGGGACCGGCTACTAACTTACTTGATAAGAGTGGCAAACCCCTTTGCTACTTTTACCAAGAGGTTCCCAGGTGCCAATACTGCCCCCCCCCCCCAGTACCCAAGCATGTAGGAGCAGTGGATGCTGGCTGTTCCTTCCCCCAGTTCCACTGTGGTCATGAGCCATTTTGGGTTTACTGTAGCTTTTTTTCCATTTTCACTTTTTTGCCTGTGAGATTGCAAAACCTGGATACCAAGCTGGAAGGCAGAAGGGGTGGTGATGATCCTGCTGGGCCTGGAGCTCTCGGCAGCTTTCAATACCATCGACCATGCTATTATTCTGGAAAGGTTGGTTGGATTGGGAATCAGGGCACCACTTAAAGGGGGAACCCCTACCTGGCTGCCCACTGTGGTGCTGGGGGACAGTTGCTCTGCCCCATGGCCTTTGTGCCATGGAATTCTTCAGGACTCTGTTTTGTCACCCATACGTTTCAACATCTGCATGAAACTGCTGGGAGAGGCAATCCAGAAGTTTAGGCTGAAGTGCCATCAATATGCTGATGACTCTCAACTCTACCTCTCATTTTCATCCAGTCCAGGTGAGGCCTTCATGAACATATCACAGCAGCCCTCTGCAGGGTGCGTGGGCTACTGGTTGCTGCGCGGGTCCAAGCCAAAGTGCTGACTTCAACATACGAAGCCGTAAATGGCTTGGGGCCAGGCTATCTGGCAGAATGCCCACCTCCACATGCTCCTGGCCGATCACTAAGGTCCTTGCCAGAGATCCTTTTCCAAGTTCCAACCCCTCATGAAGTGAGTGGGGAGATGGCCAGGAGAAGTGTCTTCTTTGTATAGCACCCCACCTTTGGAATTCACTTCCTAAAGAAATCTGCCAGGGATCATAACTTTTTTCTATTTGTTGCCAACAGAAAACATTTTTATTCGATACTTGTTTTGGTGAGGAATTTGGTTTTTACTAATGGGTTACTGAATTCACTACCACTTTTTGTTAGTTTTTAACGAACTATATTTATAAACTGATTTTATTTTACATTGGTTTTAGTACTATTTGATTGCTTATAAATTTATTTCTTAGTTTTTTATTTCTATTGTTTTATTGCCTTATTGTTTTAATTGAATTGTATTTTATTGGTGTTTTATTATTGTGCCATCTATTGGAAACTGCCCAGAGAGCTTTTGGCTAAGTGTGAGGCATATAACTGTAATAAAGAAATAATAAATACATTTATTTCCCCCTTTGTTCTATCTAACAACTCTGAGAAGGTGAGCTGCTGAATGTAACTCAAAGTGAGATCTTAGCTCCCAAAAAGAGGTGTCAGCTTGGTACACCTTCTTTGTACCAAGATCCTTTGAGGGGAGGGGTACTTTTGTGGCCTACGGTCCTCTTGGTTTTGCATGTATTTCCAATACTTTATCATCTTGGGAACATGCAAAAGTGCAAGCTACTCCATTTACTGGAATAGTTATCTTTGACAGTTCTCACAGGTAAATTCTATTTCTGAAGTGAGGCTGCACTTTCTGCTTCTCAGGATTAACACAAAACCAAGAAGGTGATCAGGTGATCAGCTTGGTGCATTTATAAGTCATTTGAGGAAGCAGATTTCTGTTGCAACAGACATGAATACATGCAGTCAACAAATAGATGATCAATGCTGCTTGTTCTAAGATGGTTATTGAAAATGTTCATGAGATCCAAATTGGCCTCTTTAAAAAGGCTGGATATTGAAACACAGTGTGCTTTAGTCATTCACTCCACCCCCTTGCTAGTTTGTCTTGTCAATTTTCTGTTGATCTTGAGTGTCTTTGCATCAGCCCATGATCCCATGCCTACTGACTCTGCCCCGGAAAAATTGGCCAGAAAGAGGGAAATAAGTGCCTTCCTCCTAAAGAACAAAACTTCTCAGGAAACCACAGGCAGAGACCAGCTTGGTTTTGCCAGCTTCAAGACAACCTATGTGGTGTTTAGCTAATAGCTTCAAGATGTATTCTGAGTGAAGACTGGTTTTCTGTTGCAACATAGGACTCTTTCTTTCTCTCTCTTTATGAACATGGTTCTGGTGGGAAAGAAGCAGGGAGCAAGGTTACCACTCCCATGCTCCACCCACAATCAGATGAAGTTTTGAAGGCACCTATACATGACAACTTCTTAAACTATAGATTTATCCACATGATTGCAGGTACATGAATAGGGGAGGCCTCTAACCACATAGTCAAGGCCTGAGCACATTGTTTCTGTGCGCAGGGCTGGCCTGGACCTTCAGCTGTGTGAAGTGGTAAGAAGTTATGGAAGTTATAATCCAAAACAGCAGAGAAAACTAGATTAAGGAAAACTGCCTTCATGGATCTACCACAAAAGGTTGGTGGCACAGTCTCTAATGTGCCCAAAATGATTACTGAAGAAAGTGACTCTGTCACAAGGACAAACAAAAGCTGTCTTGTTGTGGAGCTGTGAGCACCAGGCATGTAAGGATGTTTTAAGAAAGGTAATTAGGAACACAGATAATTAAATACCTAGCAAGATGAACTTGAAATTTAAAGCTATCCATGGTGCTGAACCTAATGACCAAGGTTGGTCCAACACCATGGAAGGCTCTTTAAACATTCTGATTGCAACCTGCACTGGATTCAGTGCCTCACTGACATCAGAGCCACCTTGAGAAACGGTGTCAACAGGGAAGATACAAAGGAAATCCACAACGGACATTAAATAGTTCTTATCAAAATTTAATTGGCAGAGGAGGTTGAATAATATCCAAAGAGAAAATGCTAAGTTCTGCCTCATCACTAAAGGTGAAAAGAATTCCATGCGATGTGACAACACACACAACTGTATAATTCAAAGTACAAATATTTTTGCTTCACAACAAGTGAATAATATTGTACAGGATATAAACATTAACGGTGCATTTCTATCACCATCATGGCAGATGCTTGAAAGTCTCTGAACTCAGAAACTGACAAGCATCCAGCATAAGACATGTGTTGTGGCAATGGTGAACTAAGCCATTGCCAACACACCTGAAGCCATGCATTTTATCTAGACTGTCATTTTTGGCTATCTAGATTCAGGGCCAGTGAATCAGTCTCCTCCCCTCCTTGCCCCAGCATCCCCCACCCCCACCATGCCCCCTGAGGCCAAGTTGTGACTTTGTGGAGGTTGCCAGCTGGCATCATTCTTTCCACACCAGCTACAAGGAGGCTGGATTGCACCCTAAAAGGCTTGATAAATAGGTGCCAAAAATATTTCATGTACATAGATCTAGTTAGTAATCTTTCAGTAAGAAAATGCTTTCTCAAGGGCATATAATATATCAAATTAATTGTATATAACCTGAAAGGTGTTTGCTTAAGCTTTTGCATGTGATTTGATCATGAAGAATTCTTTTGCAAGTCAGGATTGTGAACCTAGATTTTTGAAGCAGCAATTTGTGTTGCTGTTTTGGCAGTGCGGAAATATTTTAGAAACAGCATAAATATGGTCTGGTTTGGAATCAGGTAACTTCTCTGATATCTGATCTCCTTACCTGTGAGACTGCCAGAACACTCTTTGCAAGAACAAGGCAGCTTAGGAAATTCAGTCTCAGTTGCTTTGAAACATTTTACAGCTTGTATGTGGATCGGAGATGATGATGATGATGATGATGATGATGATGATGATGATGATTGCATTGCATTACATTTCTATATTGCCTGTAGCCAAAGCTCTCTGGGTGGCTCACAAAATTTTAAGTCATCTGTCCATATTTCAACCAGGCCTGACCCTGCTTAGCTTCCAAGATTATGTGGGATCTGACACTTCCATATTCATATCGGTAAAAGAAAGAAATGGATTCAAAGATCCCTGTGCTCTTATTATGGATTTGGACTGCGATCCACCAAGCAATTTTAGGTGTATGCTTTGCTTAGAAGTGCTTTTGTTAGCTATAGGAGCTAACAGGAAGCCAGACGCTGCCAGAGTATGAAACTATAAGCAGATATCCCAGACAAACAACAACTACAACACTACCCTCAGGTTGATGTGAAGGACTGGGTTTCCTTACCTTTCCTGCAGTAAGTTCCAGGTGCCTGTCCAGTTGTCTTCTGTAAACAGATGTGGATGGGTAATTTTCTTTTTCTTCTCTCCATGTCCCTCACAACACACACAGACATGATAGAATGCTTAGTAGACTTGACCACTGCTCATGGCAGAGGCAAATATAATTCCTCTCTCTGTAAGTCATTCAGTATTACAACATTCCCATTTATTTTTATATTCTTTATTTTTCTTTTGAATTATAGGTTGTCTTTCCGCCCCAAGTCCCAAGGCAGCAAAAATACAAGCTGGCATCCAGAAGGTACTTGATTTCTAAACTGTGGAAAGGGTTGCATGGATCACTTCTTGGACTCTGTTTGTTTGTTTGTTTGCTTGTTTTGGTGGAGGAATGGAGAGTCATATATCAAATGTGTTCCAAAAATCACCTTAACATAAAGGTAGAAAGGAATTTCATTTAAAAAAAAGGTGGGGGGAGGGAAATCATTATGAACTATTTCAAGATGTTAAGGATTAAAACTGCTTCCCACCTACCCACATAGGACTTTAATTCATCTCCATTTCTTACAAAATATTAATCATAATAATAATGCCCCGTGGGACTGCTTGAGTTTCTAATACTCTAATCCACAGCACTTAGCTTAACCAGACCCCAGAAACAACAGATCGTATGACCATGGTGTGCTGGGAATGTGATTTGAGAGGATCTGAGCAGAATTCCTTGTATGACTGATGCGGTTGGTCACTGGATTCCCAATATAGCACAATTCGACTCACATGCTCACCATTTGACAAAAGTGCCAACATGTCATGCATTGGGATTCAGGGAAAATGCCCGGGAGTTGCTTCCTGGAGGCTGAGGGCCATGTTAAGATGATCCAGAAGCCATGTGGGGTTGAACCAGACCAGTTCAGAAATGGGGTTGGGCCAAGCCCCATTTCTGAGAAGTTTTGGGGGAATGTGTTTCATGGTGGCTGGAGCCAACGGTGAAAGCAGAGGTTTCAGAAATATCTGCATGCTTTGGCTTTTCCTACCTCCAGCTCAACCTTCTAGAAAAGTACACAAATTTGGGAAACCAGCAAAGCATCGGTGGTTGCTCAGAGGAAGCAGCTGAGCCCAGGAGAAGGGGCTGTGGTCATTTCAGAAATCCCAGAAGTCTGAGATTGTGTGCCCCTGAAGTAGACTTTACATGGCAGGCATTTCTGATGGAGGAAAGCCATGGGATTCTCAGGTTGAAAGAGTGGCAGAAGGCTGCCTACCCTTTATTTCCATTTTTCTCCACATGCAGGCAGGCAGAGGGGCTCTCCGTCTTCAATATGAATCCTACTGGGGGGAATTCTAAGTGGAAAAACCATCAGGAGAGGCTGGGAAAGGGTTAAGTAGTTCCTTGTCTCTCTTGAAGTACACAAGTACACAGAGGCCACACTTGGTGCTTTTATTTTGTTTTATTTTATTTTATTTATTTTATTTTATTATATATATATAAATTTTAAAAAATGCCAAGAGCCTTCCTCACATCTGCTGTGAAATGTCTCACATGGCCTGAGCCTCAGCTGAATGGTGGCCTAGGAAGTTATCAATGCATGAAAGCATAATAACCCCCAATTGCCCTGAGGGATATTCTTTAGACAAAATGAGCCCCAAATTTAATCTTCTTTGCATTAATTGTGATTCCTATTTCTGTCCTGCTCAATCCTCTTTCTAATGGAAAGCCGCAGAAGCCAGACCTTGCCTTTTAGCAAACCCAAAAGCTAAAATGAGAAGCCTAATTTCTCTTTCTCTCCTTCAATCTTGGTATCAACAATTAGATCTAAATTAAAATGTTCCTGGAAGCCTTCCACACCACTGATAAAAATCTGCCAAATTTAGTTTTCACACAGCAGCTGCAAATGTTATGTTCTATAAACTTGAGTTATATAAAACTATTTCTGCAGTATGAAAGTAAGCAATTTTTTTTCTAATATAGGATTTTAAAAGACAACATGAAAATTGAGGAAACTTAAGTACACAATTAGTATTGGCTGTTGAGAAATACATGGTACATTGATAAAGCCATTCAGCTGTTTGCACACAAACTGATCTTCTTTGGTAGGGACAGTGCAGAAATCTTCACATATCTAAAATAACTCCTGTATTCCTTCAGTTTGTGGAGAAGGGGGAAAGAATCACAGATGTTCCTCCTGTTTCCTAACCTCTCCATTCATTGCAATGCCCAGGCAGAGCCCGTGCAGCAGCTATAGTGGTCAGACCTCCCCCCCTTCCATCACTTGGAAGAAGTTCTGAAAAGGACTTTACTTAAGCTCTCCAAACAGCCTTTCCAACTCTGGTCAGCTCCAGACAGCATGACCAATGGTTTGGGATGATGGGGCATTTAGTCCAAAACATCTGGCCAGTGCTAATTGGGGAAGGCTGGGCTAGAATATAACTGAAGTCCCTTTTAAGACCTTCTGAAAGGCTCTTCAGATGAATGAGCAGGGTTTATTTTGACAGAGCTTCTCTGCCAGCCACAATCTACCTGCACTCAGCATCTGGAGACTTCTTTCACGTGCCATCTCCAAGGGAGGCTAAGAGGGTGGAAACAGGAGGAAGGGCTTTTCCTATGGCAGCCCCCCAATCTTTGGAATAGCTTCCCAACCAAAGCACACCTGGAGCTAATCATCCTTTTGGTGACATCTTTCAGCCAATCCTTTCTACCAAGACTTTTAAAGATATACTTGGATATCCAAGGACTTGTAGGGATTACCCATTTTAGATGTTTTTTGCAGAGCTATTCTACATTGTATTTTTATCTGTTCTTAATGTTTTTTGCTTAAAATATTTGCAAGTTGACAAGATTTTATGCCATTTTATTGTATTATTTTATGAACTGTTGTAGACCTTCCAGAAAGCTATGGCTTTTGGGCCATAAAGAATTGATATTAATCACCACCGTCACCATCAAGCCTTTTCCTGAATGCTCCCAAACTTTCAGTAAAAGATTTTCAGGGGCTGCTAGAGGGTGCAAGGAAGAGAAAGAAGGAAGGGGAGGCCCACACACCTTCACTTACTACTATAATAAACTGCCAAAGTGATTAAGGATCTCTTCCAGTTTTTCTCATAATGGCTGCAGCCAGCAGAAAGATGAAATCCAATACCCAGTGTAGTCAATTTGAAGTCAAAACAACCTCGGAACTTAGTGAGACTGTAGTACTTGTCTTGGATATTGTCCAATTTGTACCAGAGAGTGGGCCTAAATATCTGTCTGTCTGTCTGTCTGTCTGTCTGTCTATCTATATTCCCAAAAGCAGGCTCCATGAGGGTTAATTTACAGGACCAGCTGTGGGTGTGCTGGATGCCTGAAAGTGCTGCATATGCAGTGAGTCATCCGCATGCAGGTGCCCCCATGGACACCCAGCCAGTTTTTTGCTTGCCAGCACAAACCCATATTTAGAGTGGCTGTGAAAGCATCCCGAAAGCCTAACCTTGTGCCTTGTGGGATGGTCATGCAGTCAGATCACTGAAACCAAGAAGCCAATGACGACTGCTCCAGTTCTTGGGTAGTTTAAAAGTACAGTGAGTAAATAAATAACTATTTTCATACAAGGCATTTATTAAACAAATATCCAGCTGCCGCAAGTCCCATAACTGTTTGATTCATTCTTGCATTATGGCAGGGATAGGAGAACATTTTCTGCTCCAGATATGGAACTACAACTCCCATCAACTCTAACCAATGGGCATGCTGGCTAGGGCTGATGGCAGCTGGAGTCCAGCAATATCTGAAGGACCTGAGTTTTCTCATTCCTTCCTGATGGATGAGGTGGTTGACTATCAGATATGCAAGTGAAAATCAAATTCAAGATCATGGAGTTTACACTTGGTGTTAACTCATCTGATCATAAAAAAGAAAGTTTTGGTCAGAGAAGGCTGTAATCAAAGGGACAGAGGGATCAATAGCTAAGAGCCTCAAGGAGATGAGCACTTAAGCACAGCTGAAAGGCTATATTGGACAGAAGCCCAGAGTTTCAATCTGCTCCCAAAAAGCACTAAAATGCTCTCTGGGGATGTGGAAAAGCTGAAGATGGGTGAGCTGCTCTAGTACTGTAAAAGTGTTAAACTGCAAATTATGTTAGATAACATAATCCATTAGGGATGTGGCCATTTCACAGTCACATTGACATTCAGGGTTTCTCTTTCGTTTAAGCCAACAGAACTATTCTTGCTTTTTGCTTATTATATATTACCTCTAAGTATAAAGTTTCCTATAATTTTCCATGCACCACAAAGTGTGAAAGGCCCTACAAAAAATTGAGAAACTTATGCAATTCCCAGCATTTCAGAAAGAGGAACTCCTAAAAACCTTAAATCTTAAAACTTTCAGGAACACTAGATTTAGTTGGTTAAGAAGTGTATTGAACTGTGAAGATGTCGTGCGCTTAAATCATCCTGCAATGAAAGGCTCTTATACACATCCTATGATGTTTATAACATTTCAATTCATGATCAGAACCCTTTAAAAAAAGCAATAGCTACTAATAAAATATATGAAGTTTTTAAATGTCAACTGCATAAATATTGCACCCAAAGACAGCACTGACAAATCCTTTCTTGCTGACAGATTATAGAGACAAACTTGTAATTATTTTGTCATAAAACATTTTCCTGAATATTAGGTTGATCTCTGGTTTGCTTCAGCTGAAGACAATGCATATCGTTCCAAAGCTTCAGGAAGGGAGCCTGTGACAGATTTCCTTACCTGGTAAAGTTAAAAATAATTTTAAAAAAAACCTTGGATGCATGGGAGAAAGGAAGGAAGTATGGATGACTGATTAGTAGAATGCAATTTAAGTGACCCTTCTCTTTGCAACTTGGGAGGTATAATTACTGTAGCAGATGTGATGAACCCAGCATGTAGAGAAGTTGGCCTTGGGAGTAGAAAGCAGATGGGAAGTACACCCAGTTTTCATACCACAGCCTACCCAGTGAATAAGCTAGGTAGTGCCAGCTGTTTGCGAAACAACCTATGCTTTGCCTGACGGATAATCAGGCTCATTATGGGTTATTATCCCTTTGCTCTCTGCTTGGTCCTCCTGCAGGTATCCCAGGGAACTCCGTGGCAGTATGCCTCTTCTCTCCATGAAATCTGCATTATGTCTCAGTTTGTTTGTTTGTTTGTTTAAACTAATTAGCTTTGTCAAAAATCTCAGGTTTTTAAAGTGTGAGTATGTGCTACCTGTCAAAAATCCATACATGGGATGACTCATACTCTTCCATTTTCCCAAGCACCTAAAGACTCAGTAAACATTGGAAAAGGTGAAAGACACCAGAAACAGTCTAGTCCAAACAGCAATAGCAATAGAATCTAGAGGATCTCACTGGGGAAAGGGTGATCGACCTGTTTTTGCCTGCAAAGGTCCCCTTGTAGCATTGTTTCGCATTGTTAGGTGGGAAGCAAATAAACAGGTTAACCAATTTTAGCCTTGCTCTGTCAATGTTTATACTTGGTGCTTGCTATACACTGAGGGGACATCCACCTATGGGATAGCTGGAGTTACACCTCCAAATATCCAAATATCCAACAAAAGAAGGAGAAATGAAATCATTTGTGCAAATCTTGGGCACATACATGTACAAACAGGTGGATGATTAGTCTCTCTTATATGTCCCTCAGGCACTTTGAAGGGGCTGATACTGGCAGTCACTTTGGTGTTCATAAAAAGTAATTTCCAGGAAAGAGAGAGAGAAAGTAAAGGGGAAAACAGGGCACAACAACTGCCAGTCACCGCTGCTGTGGGGAACCGCATGCTAGCAAGTGCCACTAGAACCCCTTGTGGAGTGACTGTCATTGTTGGTGGCCCAGGTTAGCTCAGCAGAAATGGCAAAGAAGGCCTAGCACTTTTCCCAGTACCCATGTTGGGATCAGTCATCTGGATTTATACATGACAAGCATCAGGGGTATTACCTGTAAAGAATGCTCTGGCCCCATCCTTTGGCCAAAGGAACAAGAGGGACCCAGTGCAGTATAGTACAAGAACACAAGCAAAGGAAAATCAGCCTGGTCCAAGTCAAATAATGCTGTTTTCTGATTCTCTCCTTGAAGAACTGCACTCTCTTCTCCGTTTCCCTCCACTCCCCTTCCTTTGCATGACTTTTCTTTTTAATTTGCAAGATCAAACACCTCCTATATTTTCTGAAGTTGCTTAAACTTGCTTTGGGAATAGTACAGTCCTACCCATCACAATTTGAATTTTAGAGATAATTGTGTCTTGTTTTGGTACAATAGTCATTCTACATCATATCTGGTTTTGCTAGGGAATGACTGGGGAATGCTGGACAGGCATCTGCCTGGAGAAGTCTAGCCCATGGTAGCCTATGTGAACTGATACCATTTGGGATAGGTCTTTCTCCCTGCATATGTAATTTTCAGATGACTGGACCTTCAAGACAATTGCCTGCCCTTTATTTACACCTTGAGGGGACGGTAACTGTAGAGGACATGACAAATCTCTTCAGAAGTCAGGGATGCTATACTCTTTGGAGACAATTTCACCAATAGCAGATGAAGTGAATGCATGGGTCATCAAAAGTGAGCCATGAAGTGGGGAATTGTAAAATGCAAGAAGGGTGGTCATTTCAGTTGCTGAAATCTTCTCACAGACCTAGCCCCATCTCAAAGTGTTGCTGGGTTAAAGATGCCTTTTACAGTCAATAGGCCTTGAAACAAAATAAGGAGGTGGGAATCTGATTAATAATAGGGTTGCAATCCCAGTTGAAAGCTACACCCACATTCTGAAGTTCACCATGGAATAAACTAATATGTCAGATCCAGTAAGATGGAATTGAATAACACTGCAATATAAACCACAAACTTCTTTTTTCTCACAACATGAAACAAAATTGAAAACTGGAAGGTGTGGTGGTGTGCTTATGATATATAGGATTCCCCAATATGCCTCTCTTTTGTTTTCAGTGTTTTGAGCCCAATGCTGAAGGAACTGTACAACCAACCAACCAAGTGTGTGTATGCACACATACGCACCCTACACCTAAAACAATATTTAAAAATCACTCCATTATCCTACAAAATAAAAACACCCCAGAAATGTATTGTCTCACTTAATGCTGTGATAAAGAAAAAGTTGGACAACCACACGTAAGGCAAAGGCAGGCAACTCCAATGCTCCCCAGAATTTGAGACCACCAGGACTGAGGGACTTGTGGTCTAAAACACCTAGAGAGTACTGGTCTGCCTACCCTTGCCTTAAGGCACAACAGCCACAAGCTTTAAAAGTCAGGCCCATCCTCATGAATTGGCCCCGGAAGCACCACGGTATGTATGTATGTATGTATGTATGTATTAATTAATGTGATCTAAAAGGAAAATAAACCCAAGATGCAAACCCTCATGAATTCCCTTATTATATATACCAAATTTTAGGTGTGTGGGTTTCATAGTTTGGGGGAAGATGATGATAGACAGAAGGAGAGACACACAAAGACCCATTCCCTTTTGTTACCATGGACAATTCTGTGCTATTGATAGGAAAACATGACTGGAGAAGCTATTTGAAATGCAAAAATAGTATTTCAATATGAATAAGACCATATTTTATAATATTACGATAATATAATAATATGGAATAATTATAATAAAATGTCATTATACTCCAATTTTTTTTTTAAATTCAGAAAGAGATGTACTGTTCTCCAAATGGAACTAAACAAACTGTTACTTGTAGGTCCATAAGACAACCCAGAGAATGAGTGTGTGGGAATTTGGTTTGCTACTCAAACGATAACTGGTTATCACCTCTCCATGTATCTATCGATGTCTTTAAAAACACACACATTATCCCTTTACATGTAAAGACAGCATCTGTCCTGAAGTCAGGCTGGAGCAGATGGACACGTATGAGTTGAAGTTGCGAGACTGAAACTGCATCTCAGCCTGCTTGAGAGAAGTGACCAGGTCTGGGCCCTTCAAAGATATTCCTGCTTAAGCCACATCAAGTATGAATTGTGGGAAGAAAGAAAAGGTCAGTGAGCAGTAACTGACTGTGTAGTCTGTTGTGGTTCTGACTGTGGCTTTTATTTTTGTTCATGAATCATTCGTAACAGAAAAACAAACTTCCTGGAATTCTTTCATCTAAAAATGGCAGCCTACTTCACATTGAGGCTGCGTTTCAACCAACCAACCACACTGGGAAAACAGTGCTGGGCAAGCACCATGGTCTTTCTAGTCCAGCATTTTGTTCACACAGCTGACCATGGGAAGCCCAAAGACAGGATACGAGGGGGAGTCTCCAATCACCAAGCCCCAAAGCAACAACAAACAGCTATCAAAACAATAAGAAAACTGATGAAAATATCAACAAATCAAGATATTAAAATGTTAATATTTTAACATTTAATATTTTAAAATGTTAAAAAACAATTGTCAAACTAATGTAACTCATTAAAGATTAAATGACTGCTGCAAGATGAAGGCTTTAGCCTAGCACTGGAGGCTCCAGCAGAGAAGGTTGTTTTCCTGGAAGTTTCCCTACAGTTGCCCTCTGGATAAGTGTAGGCAGCAGTGCCTGGAGAAGAGCCTTAAGGGTCTTAATTATCTTATGGGTCTGGCAGGACCATGAGGAAGAAGGCGCTCCTTCAAGCAGATGGGTTTTATACAGTTTAGAGCTTCAAAGTTCAGCACCAAATATTTCAGATAGGCCTGAAAACAGACGGGCAACCAGTACAGCTGATGCAGCCCTCAAGTAATATGCTCAAAATGGCTAGTTAGTTTGCCCCTTTGTATGTATTTGTTTTTAAATATTATGAGTCTTTCTTGGGTGTTCGCAGGTATAAGAGAAGGACAAAAATCAGACAGCTTTTTCTGGCTCTCTTTTACAGAATTGATAGTCTCGTTGCATTTCAAGATGAAATTAGGTGAATGCAAGAGTGCTGGGCTTCATTAGCGAAAGAAAATTAATGAACATACGCATTAATGTATGTGTATGTTCACACAGCCGCACACACTGTGAGAACTGGTTTGCATGTAACTGTAAGTTCTGGGTTGTTTGGTGCAAAGCAACCATTTCCCATCCATGTGCCACTTTTGCTTTCCAAAACAATCATCTGTAGTTCGTAGTTGGGTTAGTTCTTTAACCTCCAAATAACACAGACTTCCATGTTTGGATGTCATAATAACAAAATGAGCACATCTGTCGACTGAAGTGGACTATAGGAAGCATCATGTTTGCTTTACCTTCCATTCAACCATGGGAATTCCTAGATGAAACAATCCAGAAATTGTGTATGAACTGGGTTTTCGTGTACATTCTCTCTGCTTCCAAGTGTGTGCATGTGCATTTGCTAGTTTTCTTGAATATTAAACAACCCAGGAATCACCATTACATATGAATTGGCCCACAGCTCTTCCAGGATGTTTGAAGACAAATGGTATTTGAAACATGAACTGGCCTAACACACAACTGCAAGGGAGGGTTAACCAGCACTCCAGAGAAAGGATTACAAGTGCCATGGGGTTGATTCAAGGAAACCCAGGCACACAAGGCCACAGGAGGGGCGGATAGGGCTTGAGAATATAAAAGAAGTGATACTGTAAATTGTAGCCAAGGACAAGGTAATTTGCACTCCCTGAGAAAGCAGGAGACTGGGGGTGATAAGGGCAAATGGTCCTCACCTGGAATATATCATACTCCATCGGCTACCTGATCAACAAAGGGGGATAAAGGAAGGGAGTTGAGAAGGCTGAGGGTTCCTCTTCACGGAGAGGTTCCTTTCTTGTTGCTGAAGGCTCAGCCGAAGAATGCAGTGCTAACCTTGTTTTGCTGACTGCTGCATCTGGTATAGTATTTGCATGTAGACCTAGGCTAGGAAAGCTTTGTTATTTTTGAGTCTAAGGAGGCCAATGGGGCCTGGGTTCGCAGGGGGCTGTGATTGATTGTAAGCTGAATCTGTGCTGCTCTCCAATTCCCCTTCTCCTTCCCCTTCTTCCTTGTAGGTAACTGTATCTTGTGTGTTTTACTGACTTTTAGACTCTACTGTGCTAACCTTTCAATAAAATCCTTTTCCCCAGTGCTTGGGTTGTCATGTGCTGAATCCAGTGTCTGGTCCAGAACTGGGGACCAGGGACTGTCTGGGTGAAGGTTACAACCAGGTGGGCCTCCAGGAGGTGGGGACTCCAGGATGGCTGACTGCTACCGTATTTTTCTTAAGAGGATTGGCAAGATCTTTCTCAACCTCATATGAGCTAGAAGTGTCTCAAATTTGTTTGGGCTGAGCATCAGGAGCACTCTCATAAAATAGCTGGCACAAGGGAATAAAAAGCCGTTTTCCAGGAGTAGTGTCCATGCATTGAACTCCTCTCAAGATGATTTTAGTGAATGGGAAAACTCATATGGCTGCTCATAAGGTATTGGTGATGCTACTGCAATCACTTCTTTAATTCTTTAGCTGAATAATTGCTCTATGTCAAGTAGCTTTAAGCTTGTATGTGCATAAATGTCATGTGAGGGTTCAGTCCTGGGAGCAGAGCAGAGGGTCTGCCACCAAGCTAGGCCACTCCAGGCCGATCATGGCTGTGACCTCGCCCTGTAAATGGTCTCTCTATGGAACTGCCTTCCAGAATGTTTCTTTCTTTAATGAATAACAAGCAGGCCTGAGATTGTGATCAGTAGCTGAGGTGGGAGATGGAATCTGCCTGGAAAACCAGTGAAATAGGAGAGGGTTGAGTGCCATGCCTCTGCTCCTAGCTGGAGCATCCCATCGTGGATTTGCATAGACTAGTGGAATTGGAAGGAGCCACTGAGCCACCGGATCCAACCCCCTGCCCAGTACATTTATAAAAGCAAATAATGTATAGATCAATGCATTTATCAAAGGGAATCTGGACGGTGTCATAACATGCTTCCTGTAAGGTCTGGCTTGCCCTAGAGAAGCTATATTCTTTTAGGCAGGAACATGGATGCAACAGAAGTGAAAAGAATGCACGCAGGGTGTCCCAGAGCTGCCCTCCCTGGCAAGTAGATGCTTGCCCTCTGTGCAGCTGAAGGGGTTCCTCGGCAGGCAGGACTGGCTTGTACAAGCCTGCAGCCCCTTCAAGTGTGCCTTTACAACTTGAAATGCTGCTGCCTCCACCACACACTCGGAAATGAATCGGGCTTTAAGACGTGCCAAGTTTGGAGGAAGGCCACTTGCCGAAAAGCTCTGGCACAGAGAACACAGCAGCCCTGATAGGTGTCTGTTGACAAATGTCCCACTTTTCTCACTGTGTGCATGTGCAAACTAAATGAATGATTTGCCTGCAGCCCAATCCTGTGCCTTCTTAGGCAAAAGGGTTCAGATGAGTTAAGGGCTATTATTCACACGTAACAATGCACGGCTTTACAGCCTCTAAGAAACATAATAGGATATGGATGTGAAATTCACTTCTTATTAGGGATGTATAGGATGCAGTGCCATCTCAGCACCAATCAGGGAAGACTGATGGTTATTATTTGTTCATTTCATCTCATTTCTCCACCGTGCAATAGCCGAAGCTCTCCAGACAGTTCAGTACAATTCATAAAATCACAAACCGCAAATGTAGATAATAAAATGTCACCTAAAAATTCAGTGTACAAAATTTAAAACCATTCAAAGAGCTGAAACTATCAGTGAAAATACTAGATATGTTAAAATACAGCGGATGTAAATGCCTTCATGCCATGCTGTTGAATACCATTAAATGCCTCGGAGTGGAAGGTGCTTTAAACAGGTGCTGAAAAGATGGCAGTGTTGGCAGCAGGGGGCCTCAGAGCGAAGGTCATTTCCTAATCGTGGGGCCACAACTCACATGGCCCTCTCCCTGGTCACCCTCCTCAGAGCCTCCCTTGGGGGTGGCCTGCTTTCTCGCACACACGGAGAGCTACTTTTATTTTTAGAGCATTAAGAAAAGGGTACCTTTTCTTAAAGCCAGCCTACCAAAGGGTCCTTTCATCAGCTCCCACCATGAATGGAATACATTTCCTGGTCATCATAGTCTTGTCATTAAGTACTCAAAGAAGGCACCTCCTTCTAAACATTGCTGTTCGAGGTAAGCAAACTAGGGTGTGTGTTTAGACAGGAAAACATCCTGCAACTCTTAGCGTGCCCCAGCCAGTCACGCTGCTCCCCTTTGTGGTACATTGCAAGGCTTCAATGAACTCTGTTGAGGCAGACCAACATCAGGGTTCACTGCTCAGCAGAGCACAGAATACTCGATCTGGGAAACATCCACAGTGAAATACGTTGTCTCTTAACTTGGGGATGCTCTTTCCCTGCTTATGAGTTGCAGGACATTCCCCCATCTCAGCATGAATGGATTGTGCCTCTAGTGGTTCTGGCAAGATGGTGGTTCCAGTCATTAGTGGTAGACCTTGTTAAATGAATAGTTAAGTGCTTACACATAACAGATACCCATTGGAGCTACTCATTGATAAAGTAAGGGAGAATGATCCAACATCCCAGGTGAGAAGCAGGACTTAACACTGGGTCATATGTGTGGAGCTGGAGCAGAGCAGAGCAGAGCTACAAACCTGATTAGACCTGAGCTAGTGGTGATTAATCAAGAAAGAGCTCTTTGAATAGTGGTGGAAAGGGCAAAGAAAATGTTGACCCATTGTGAGGGTTCTGTGGAAAAAACAAACTCCATGTTAGGCATTAGAAATAAAACCCCATATCTTTATGCAGATCATGCATCCATTCTTAGAATATTGTGCACAATTGGAAAGAGTGCTGACAATGATAACTCAAATGATAAAGTGGCTGGAGCAACTCTCCTATGAGAAAGGGTTGTAATATCTGGGATTGCTGGCTCAAGAAAAAGGTAAGCGGAGACATGGTAGCGGTGTACAGAATTGCAGAAAGGGAGACATTGTTCTCCTTCTCCTAATACTAGATCCCGAAGGGGTCATCCTATGAAGCTGAGTAGTGGGAGATTTAGGGCAGGTAAAAGGAAATGCTTCGTTATACTGCACACAGTCCACTTTCATAGGATGGAAGCCAGAGGCTGGTCTGTGTGTGAACAGAACGCTGGATTGGGTGGAACTTTGATCCGATCCAGCAAGGCTCTTCTTCTGCTTAAATTACCAGTTCTTCAGGTCTGAACAGAACATTATATTCTTTCAGTATCCATACCAGATGCCTTTCTGACTGCGGACTTTGCAAAGCCCCAGGAAAGGAGCACCCCTAACTTAGCTTGGCAACTTATTCCACAAGTTGAGTCCCACATGTTGGTCTGCTTCCACATACTTTGTTGAAGGCTATGACAAGTTGGCATTCCTTGCTTAGTTTCACCTTGATGTCTATTGTTTTTGTGTCGGCTCACATACTGGATTGGACTGGCACTGCACCACAAAGAGGAACAACCTGGGCTTGTTTCAGATCTTTACTCCAATTCCACCCCAGTCACAGTTCCAGGAAGTTTTGCATGTGACCAGGAGGACTTGCACCACAGGTCTCTGTGAAACATTCTTGCTTTGGGCAGAAATATGCCTCATAGCCAAGTTAAAAACATACTCACCAAAAATTAACTTTCCTAGAAATTCAAAGTGTGCATTAGTTCCTTCCTGCACACGTGGATTGCGATCTGTGCCTTTAGGTCAGCTTTCCCCAACCTGGATCCCTCTAGATGTGTCTTGGCTAGGGATGATGGGAAGTGTAGTCCAACAAATCACCAGGTTGATGAAGGGTACTTTAGAACATCAGGTGCACTAGGTACTCTAACCTCTCTTAAAACCATTCAATACCATTAGCATCATAGCTTCATCTAAAAGCTCACCTGAAAAGAATCTCCAAGCAAGCATTTAAATATTTACTAATGGCGGTTTCTTGAGGCTATAGCTTACCCAGAGACTCTTTAGAAAGTTAATACTTTTTTAGCATCAAAAATAGCAAGTATTTTCAATCCATCTTTTCTTTCACACTAAATAAGTGCTTGTAGCTAAACAACACAAATTATCCCACATTCTGACATAAGATCCAGATGTTTTAGATTTGGTTTAAATATCTAAAGTAAATTGGTAGAGATTCCACTTAAGGAGCTAAATTGCAATGTGTGAGGTTTACCTTTTGCTGTACTGAAATTAAATGGAGCTTTAAAAAAGCATTTAAACCCGAAAATATGTATCACACCAACTCTCTAGTCAAAACAAGTCTCACCTACTAATGAAGCTGGCACTGAAGCAAAAGCCACAGGTGAGGAGAGGCAGTTTTGATATCCTCTTGTCACATACACGGAGGAAAGGAAAACACAGAAATCATTTGGAAATGAGAAAAAGTCACAGCTCATCTTCAAGTACCCCTTTCTTAATGAATCAAACAGGAATGAGTTAGAAGATAACACAAGGCTATTGAAAGTCACATTTTAATAAGTTCCTTGCATCTGTTTTAGACTAAGGAGAACTGGAATCCCTGCTTAGAGTTCTGAGAAGACAAGATTTAAGTATGAAGGGTACACATCCCCATTCTTTTCTACCCTCCCCACTCCACATTCTATGGGGGAAGATCTACGCAGACACACAGTGGAAATAAACAATATTCATTTGAAGATGGATGGAAGGGGTGCAAACAACCTTCACCCATGGGAAAGAAAGATGATGATGATAGCAGGAGATTTTACAAGCCTCCAGTACATCTTACAATGCATCATACTGACAAGAGTTTTCCTTGAACTGCCACAGGTCACTGAAAGGACTTTGTGAAATGCAGGCTTCCTTTCTGCTTAGGCCACTTTTCCATATGTGGAGAAAGGAATATTGATTGGAAGGAACAGGACCGTGTAATGGCAAACCCACGCCTTGTGCAGTTCACGAAAGGAGCAAACGTGCACCTCTCCTTGGCAAATGAGGTTTTTAAAAAGTCTAGGCAACAAGAATGTTGGACTCAATCTTACATGCCCTACAAAATTAGGAGAGGTTGAAAGGGAATATTATTTGTGCAAGGAGCAGTGTCTACAAACTGGCCATAAATAAATCTGGCTTGCACATAAAAGAGAAAGATGGAAGTGCAAACTCCAAAACACTTTCCCCAGCACAGAAATACCTTACTGCATGAAAACAAGGACTGGTTAAATTTATGAATAGCTTCAAATATAAAGCCTGTTATGGCATATTGGGATGGAGGGTTTTCTTCCCTGCCTTTTATTAGGATTATGGGGTTTCTTTGTCCTCTTTCCTTGGCCATAAGCAACAGAGAGAATTTGTCCATCAGAGCTGAGCATCCTTTGTTATTTCCCAGTTCATCTCAGCAGTAATATGGTGAGTTTTTCCTTAAGAACTTGCCAGGAATCAGAGAGGAATAGAGAGGAATCCAGTTCACCTGGCCGGCAACCAGGAGAAGCCTTTTCCCCATTATGTCCAGTTAGGCTCACTTGCTCAAAACATCTGGAGCTCTTTGGGGGCACTTTTCATGACAAGTGCTTGCTCCAAGACAGGCTCACTTGGTGGGCAGGTCAGCATTTGGACAGTGTGCCTGGATTGCATGGTCCTTTGCTTCCCCTCTGCTTCTGGGCATACAAGGCTGCTTACAGACTGCAGGCTAGATTGCTCTTATACTGTAAACCACAACCAGATTTATAATGCAACATCCACAACACTGAAAATAGTTCTTCTGCTTCTCTCCCTGTATGTTCCATCCACACATGGGTGACTTCGGCTGGTGGCTGGGGATGCATGCTGGAGCAGGCCAAAGGCCTGTCTAACTCGGCATTCTCTTCCAGTGGACAAGCAGCAGCATATAGAAGCCAACAAGTACGACATGAATGCATAGCAAGGACCCACCTGTGGTTCCCTGGCACCTGGTATTCAGTAACACGCAGACTCCAATGCTGGATCTAACATGCAATCGTCACGGCAAGTAACCATAGATAACCTTACCTTTCATGAATGTGTCTAACGCCTTTTTAGAGAGATCCATCTTGGTGGCCACCACTACATCTTGCAATAGTGAGCTCCGTAGCTTAACTTTGTATTATGTCAAAGTGTTTCCTTTAATGTCTCCTGAATCTCCCCACAATTCCAGAAAGGGGGGCGGGGAAAGGATCAAGCTATTTTCTTCACACCATAAAAATTTTATATACCTCTTATGTCCCCATTAGTCACATTTTATTTTTTTTCCAGGCTAAAAAGTCCATTGTGACAACCAAAACTAAATTTGCCTTTAAAATTCCAATTAATGTGTACAAAAATGACAAATTAGTGAAAAAACTTGCAAAATGCTTTTATGTTAAGGAAATTACTGAAAAATATGTATATTTAAAGAAATAAAAAATGCATGTGGTACAGGAAATGGGCATAAACATGTTCAAGACTTTCTATGAGAACTTTAAAAATAAAATTCTCAAAAGTTCATAACTAAATTTAAGCATAAGGGCAAATTAATTGAATATGAGCAAATAAAGTGAAATCAAAATCCATTCACTCCTAGTTGTGCTACATTGTCAAGATGCCAAAGACCACCTCCAGCACAGATTGAAGCACTGAACACTACATTTGGGTTCTGATGCTACACATTTGGACTAGTCATCAAGGCAGCCAAAGCTTGTGAGCCACTATGGAGAGCAAGAGAAAGGGTATGACCATAATGAACTGGGCTAAGAGATGCCGTGAACTCCTTCTGATTAAGTGAACAGCTAGGGCTCTGCTCAAGTGAGCTTCCTATTCCAGATATTATGTCCTACATTTATGAAAGAGAGCTCAAGAAAGTTCCAAAAGTATTCATAGAATAACCTTGTGAGTTAAGGTAGACTGAGAGATAGTCAAGAGCACAAGGCAGTCAGCTTCACACCTGCGGAGACATTTAAATCCTGGACTTTCCACTCTATACTCCAACCATCACACCACACTTAGCTCCATTGACAAGGGTGTCAATAGGACAGCCAGTAGAGCCGGTAATACATGCCATCCGAAAATCATTAGGAGCTGTACAACCTAGCAGGCCCACCAAAAATCCAACATTCATCATTTTAAAAATAGTGTCACAGTGCATAGTTTGTGACCTTCAAGGTTTGGTGGCAACTGTAGTGCAGGCCAATTTTCTTAGGATCATGTATGGAAATTTTGTCCTGTTGGTATGATGGATACAAGCTCAAGTTCCAATACTGCTATCTGGGTGCCAACTGTGGAGCAGTTCTTGCAGAGCTTCAGTTAAAATCCTTGGCCACCAAGGGCTTCTCTGCCCCATTGACATTGGCCAAACACTGCAGTGCAGGTAGAAAAGGCACACAAAGGCCTTAGCAATGCTTGGGAGCAGCAGCTGAGCCTTCAGGTCAAGCTTACGGGGTGCAGGATTGCAATCTGTACGTTCTTTCAACCAGATTATCTTTCTGCCTAAGATTAGTCCCTTTTAAATGCTAAGCTTTAAATTGATCAGTTAGATCTAAAAGTCGCAGATAAAGAGCCAAGGACAATCAGCAAAACATTCACTTTCAAAACTACTTTTATTTCAGTGATGGAATCCAAGTTTTAGTTAGTAGATACTTTTAGTTCCCCCCCACCCCCAAATCACAAGTCTCAAGAGCTTATCATGTAAACATCACTTCTCTATCAAACCGCTGTACAAAAATGTGTAAGACAGATAACATTTATACAGTACATTTTCATACCTTCATTAATGTATCTTTTTAAAAAAGCAAAATTGATTAGCTGGCAAATAATGTCCTATTTCTTTACAATCAAATACTACCTCAAAATGGTACAAAAATTAGAAGTCTTTAAAACCCTGAAGACTTAGGATAATTAAACTTTAATTATTCGGTAGTCAACGCTTTCAAAATGCTGTATATGGACATGATGGGGAAAGGAATTTGTTAAAAATGAAACACAGGGCATGCTTTTCATATGGGCTGCTGCTCTTTGCAATTCAAGTAGAACTAAATTTGGTTTTTTTTTGCTGATGACCACCTTAAGCCAATACAGACAAGATAGCAGGAAAGTCACTATGAGGTCTCCTTTTTAAGTAAGAGAAATACAGAGGCATCCCCAAGTCCCATCAGATTGTGGCCATGGAGCAGTGAGGGGCTGAGTCTTTCTCCTCTATCACATTCCTAATCTGTACAACTTTCTTCAACCTGGGCAGTGACAGGAGCCCTGCGGAGGCCAAGGAGAAAAGCCCACCGGTCCTAAGCTCCGTGACCTTATCGGATCATGAATCTCCTTCTGTCTCATCTAGCTGTGCCCTGACACACAAACTGTTTCCCAGTTATGTGTGCATAGATTATCAGATATTGAGATCAGAGGAAAGTGCAGAGCCAAATTTGCTGATCGTTAATTAAATTTGCCCATATACTTCAAATACCTAATGCATGCATACATTAAGGTGCAATCTTAGCTAATTTTAAATTTCTCCCCACGTCCTACCATTAAAGGTACACATAAACACACAGTCTACATGGATCAAACCCTTCTTGTTATCTGAGGCTATGCCAAGTTTGCTGATACCCAGTATCAGTTTTATATACCAAATACAGAGAAAGAGAAAGAGAGCAAAAGAGAAACTGCAGAATTAATCATCCAAAGGCTTTGGAAAGATTACCACAGAACAATTACTATCAACCTGCAGCAACCTGACTTACGCACAGATTGAACAGAGTGGTGAACAGATACTAATCGGTGGAATGATTCAATGGGACAGGATGTAGAGCATCTTGAGGAGGAGCTGCGATGTCAAATTTCCTTAGCACAGAGACAGCAACCGTGTCTGAAAGTGATTTATTCTAGTAAGTTACACTGCCCCTAAAAGGCTGTGGGTTAAATTGGAGTCTGACTTGTAGCCTGCTCACAAGTCCCTCCCCAAGGCCTTCAAGGAGCAGCTAAGTGACCTCGCCTTTGTGTGCAAAAAGCGCAACCTGCTTCATCCACAGGACACGACTCCAGGTGTGCAAACCTCATACCTGGTCATCTGTGCAACCTGGCCTGGAGGTAAAAAACAAGCAAAGAGAAAAGCAGGCACCATATAAGAAGCTGACTACACCTGGCAGGTTAAATGGTGGCTGTAAATTCAAATTAATCCTACTCTGCAAGCTGAAGGGGGAAAAGGACCTCCTGGATTAAAAATGCATGTTGTGAGAAAGCAGAAGTGATAAAGATGAACATGCCATTTACTGAACAGCTTTCATGGTGAGACATGGCTGGAAACCGTCCTGCATCCTTTAACACCTCATTTTAATGAGAGCCATATGATCAGGGCCAAGACAGTAACTCCCACAGCAAGTACAGCGATGATGATACACATTTTCTTGCGGGACTTGCGCTGGGGAGAAGCAAGCAAAGAAGAAATCATTAGTACAGTGATTCTGGAGCTTAGATCCACCCCCTCAGGATGAGCTGGGGCTCCTGTGATGGAGTATCCTTCATCCATGGGATCCTTTACACAGAAAACTACATATTGTTAGGAGAAGGGTTCTTGTCTAGCCATTTCCATTATAAGCTAGAGATTTCCACGTAGAGATTACTGTATGGAAGAGTATTCAAACATATAAGCCTTTACTTGTGGTCCCGGGGTAGGCAAGCTCGTTGCACTCCAGATGTTTTGGATTACAACTTCCCAAGCCTCAGCCAATCACTCTTAAAGTCTAGAGCAGTTCCATCAAGTCCAATGGAACTGGCAATTCTAGATAAATGTGTCCATTTAGGACTGCAGCAGTGGCCCTATTCACTTCAACGGCATTCGCAGGCTTTAACAATGCTTGCATTTCACTGTTGTAAAGGAGGCAGAATCAATCCCAAAATACTAACAGCACTTTTAAGTGAACTAGATCTTTTCGGTCTCTGGAACTAATAACTTTAATCTAGCAAGCAATGGTTTAACTCAGCAGGCCTAGTTTATGTATTAGGTAAGGTCAGCTCCAGTTCCCTGAACGGGAATCTGCCTCTCCCAGCTGGATGTCGCACCACAGCTCTCACTGGCAATGATATCCGGGAATGATGGGAGCCGTAGCTAAGCACATCTGGAGGGCACCAGGTTTGGGCAAGGTTGCATTTGGCAGGAGTTCTTGCCTTATTCACGCCTGCGGCAAAGACATCATTCATTTACTGCAGGCGGCAACATTCTTCCTCTTTCTCACGAGACAAGAGATGGCTGACTGTGATATCAACCATGGTAATTAAGCAAATTACACCAGCTCAAGGGTTTTAAAAGTGCATCAAAAACTGGGCACAGAAAAGCACCCTTTCACATTAAGCTGATGTTTTGACAAGAAGAAATATTGGGTGGAGACCAATTATTTTATTTGCAGGAATAATATAAACATTTAGCAATGCTATGTTACCACCAGGCAAGCAGCTTTCCATCCCATCCACCCCTGTAACTTCCTGGAGTGCTCTTGCAAACAGATCAAGCGAAGGCTTGGTGCTTCCGTGGTGTCCTGGAGGGCGGTTTCAGAAGGTGGTGCTGGGAATTCTAGCTCGCCTCCTAGACACTTCTGCCTGCAAATTCTCCAGCGCCTGCTTATGCTCCAAATGATTCAACCCATGCCTATGTATGCCATGGGTTGGGAAACTTGGGCAAGAAGATGCCGCTGCACTTGTGTCCTGCTTTTGAGAATCTCTGGGCAACTAGTGGGCCACTATGTGGCCAGAATGCCAGACTGGAGGGACCCTTTGTCCGATTCAGCATGGCTCGTCTTACGTTTCATCAGCGTCAGACGGTGTGGTAGACTGAAGCAGAGCCTGGCAGTGGCCAGTGCAAACTGAAGAGCCGTCTGGACCAGGTGCAGCTAGTGAGTGGGGCTAAACCTACCAGGTCCGCTTTTGAGCCTAACCTTATCTTTGGAAGTCCACATGACATGTAAAAACATTGTGCAGATGCTTTCACAGCTAGAGAAGGGTAGCTGCACCTGGCATCATACCAATGCTCTCACTATACTCATCCATTTTCTGGTCATGGCCAAGTTAGATTGCTGTAATACAACCTACATGGGGCTGTCTTGGAAGACTATCCAACTCTGGCTGGTACAAAAACTGGAGGCCAGGCTGTTGACATGATTCCCTGCAGTAAATGCATCACCTTGCAGAGCCTTTGTTGGCTTCATGTGTCTGAAAATGCAATTCCAAGTGACATGAACTCCTAAATGGTTTGACCTCAGAGGAACTGAATAACCCTCTGTAATATAAGCCTACCTCTTTGTTCAGACCTGTATCAGAGGTCCTTTTCTGGATCCCCCAAATTTCTGAGGCAAAGCAGCTCAGACAGGACCTTTTCTAGGGCCTAATGGGACCTTTTCTATTTTCAGTGTCCCATTTTCAGAAGTGTTATTCCCCCCATACCTTCAATGCTCACATTTTGAATGGCTGTGCTTTAAAATTCTCACTTATGGCTGTTTGTTTCTTCTTACAAATGTGATGTCTGCTTCTTTTCAAATATTATTGGTATTTTGTATATTGCTCCAGATTTTTATTCTTACAGAAGCAGAAAGTAAATATTTCATTAAAAATAAGCATCAAAAAGATGGACTCAAAAAGAGAGTCCCGTGGGACTCACATCATTGGCCACCAAGCAAATCCAAGTTCTCACTGTTTCATTTCTTAATACAATGGATTAAACCTTCCAACATAATCTTGTTGCTTCTGACCATATTTACCTGGTAATTTGCTGCACTAGCCAACTGCTGATTTGCTTGGTGAACGTGGACTTCAGCTGTTTCTACATTGGCTTCTATGCTATCTTTGGGATGAAGCAGAAAAACATTTTTTAAAAAAATCTATTTGCAAGCAGAACATAATCCTCAGATACCTAATGGCTGGAATATTACATGTTTCTACCTGTTCTGCAGCCATGATACAGAAACGATTTGGAGAGTAATTCCAGACACACTTATTTGAAAAAGAAATTAAAACCAATACAACCTAGAGGCAAACTACAGCTTACAAAGAACATGGGGATGCTGCTGAAAATGCGTAGTTCAACTTGACATGCTTGCCTTCCACACAGTATGCTTATGTCTTTACAAGGTGCATTCTCTGCTCTGCCCGGCAGCAGTCAAAAGAAGAGCAGAGGCAAAATTACACACAATGTCAGGACACAAGAAAGTTGCACTGGATGTTAGAATGGGTAATTGATGGCAAACGACTCAAAGGACAGGACTGCCATTTTCACCAGAAGCCCTCTGATTTTTTAAAATGTATTATTCTACCCCTAAGTAAATGCATTAGGATCTGAGAAACCTCTTCTTTCCCTTGCTTAAGACAGACATGTCAAAGATGACAGCAGAAGACATTTTCTAAATTAGGGTCATAACCAGCTTGTGGAAAGAGACTGTCC
The DNA here is from genome assembly GCF_004798865.1 of Varanus komodoensis. Classification (NCBI taxonomy): domain Eukaryota; kingdom Metazoa; phylum Chordata; class Lepidosauria; order Squamata; family Varanidae; genus Varanus; species Varanus komodoensis. Next base: position 47,038,625 of record NW_025335268.1, on the reverse strand, counting down.
CTGGACAAATGTTACTACAATGAGCACTGTGTGGACCTCTGGATACTCACATTATTTCTTTAAAGTCACCCATCATGAATGCAGTTGCAAGATACAATTATAAAACTGTACTCTTAAGTACCTCCCCCTGTGCAACCTGTTACTTCGTTTACTTCTTTGTTCTGAATAGGATAAAGGGGCAGTCTCAGAAACGAGATGAAATGAGTCTAGGTATAGCTTCACTGGAATTTGAAAAGATGCTATAAACGATCTAACATGTTGTAGTACAAGAACTTTTAAATCCTAACACATCATACCCTCCCACGCATATTTCATGTCACATCTCTCTGAGTCTGAAGATTAAGTAGCGGCAGGAAAACTGATAACAACCAGAAAGTAAATAGGGATACTCAGATTCAGCCAAATTTCATCCTCCCTGTTTGTTAGGAAGATGCTAACTCTGTTATTTTCTTCAAATAGTTGCCAGATTTATACAAACAAATGCAATGAAACTGTTACATCCAAATGTGATATTAAAAAACAAAAACAGCTTTGCATGAAACTGTCTCAAAACACTGAAACACTTACCTATTACATCTCCTTGTTCATGAATCATCATTCCCAGATCTTTAAATATTTCATTTATGTCCAGAATGTCTGACTGTAAACAAAGAAATGTGTATTTACACATCATAATACTTAGCATAATTGTATAACAGTTGGAGTAGCAGGAATGGAAGAAAGGCAGGCTGAATGGAAGAGATACATGGTAAAATCCCTTGAAAGAGTAACAAGTCAAACACTTAAAAAAATCACCATGATACTTCTAAGATGCTTGCAAAGTAAATTGGACAACATACGCTTATGGAATTTAGGAGCTACAGGGTGAAAACAGGGATGAAGATTTTAATTAGGTAAAGCATAACCTAAGCAAACAGCATTTTAAAGCTGTTAAGCATTTTTAAATATATTTTTGTGATTAATTTAAAAAAAAAAAATCAAACTTCAAAGCAAGGCCAACCTCCCCAAAGAAATACAATAAAATAAAGTGTTACAGCTTTCTTATGTGAAATTTGTGCATTCAATCTATCAGATTGAATGCACATATACATTTATGTATAGCAAAATATACTGTTATTATCTCCTTTCCGTACCACCCAGTAGCTGATGCCCTCTGGACAGTTTACAACAATACATTAAAACAGTCAAACACCATTTCCCCCCAAAATACAGAAATTTTAAAAACAAATTAAAAACAACTGAAACAACACATGACTAGACCCATGAACACCTGGAATGGGCAATTCTCTCAGGCCCTCAAATAGCCATGCATGTTTTTAAATGCTGTGGCATAAAGGGCCATCTTAGACAGGTGCTGTCAAGTTGAAAAGGTTGGTGGCAGGTGGCCTCAGCGGGGAGATTATTCCAGTGCTGGGGGCTACCACTGAGAAAGTACCCCCCCCTTGTTGCTGTTCTCCAAGATTCCCTCAGAGCTGGTACTCAGAGTGGGATCAATGCCCAGGCTGATTGGCTTAGGAAAGGTGCTCTGTCCACTATCGCACTCCCAAACCATGAAGGGCATTATAGGTTAAAACCTGAACCCCTGAGTTGGATTCAGATGCATACAGGCAGTCAACGTAAGCAGGCCAGAACTGGTCTTATATGATCAGATCTACAAGTTCAAGAAACTAGTCTGGCTGCAGCAGTCTGTGAAAAATCCACCTTCTGAACAGTCTTCAAGAGCAGTCCCAATTATGGTGTATTGCAGCAATCTAAATTAGAGATTAAAGGTAAAGTAAAGGTAAAGGTTTCCCCTTGACGTGAAGTCCAGTCATGCCTGACTCTAGGGGGCGATGCTCAACTCCGTTTCTTAGCCGAGGGAGCCAGCGTTTGTCCACAGACAGTCTCCGTCATCATGTGGCCAGCATGACTAAACACCGAGGTGCACGGAACGCTGTTACCTGCCCACCAAAGTGGTACCTTTTTATCTACTTGCATTTGCATGGTTTCGAACTGCAAGGTTGTCAGGAGCTGGGACAGAGTATGGGAGCTCCCCACATTGTGCAGATTCGAACCGGCAACCTTTCGATCAACCAGCCCAGCAGCACAGCAGTTTAAACCACTGTGCCACCTGCAGTCCATTTAGAGATTACCAGGGTGCAAATTACTGAAATTAGGTTTCTAATCAGAGAGACAGGGAGAAATTAAACATGGGGTCAAGGACAGCTCCACGATTTCAGTCTTGCGTGACCTTGTTGAAGACATCATCCAGCCAAATCCTGCCTCTTAACTGTAGTAAATGAAGACCTCATTCTTCCAATGAAATCTAGAGCACCCACATGAAGTCGTCCTTTCCTCCTGGGGCAGTCTCCATGGAGTTACAGAAATTCCAGTCCTTTCGTTCAGGAATGTAATGGAGGAAGTTATAAAGAGGCAGTGATGAAGAGAAGTTATCAAGTTACCAGGACAAGGAGTTGTTTGATGCATGAGTTGTGGCCTCTACCTGGCATTCTGAAGGAAAGACACCTGGACCAGTGGTACCCCAACGAGGGAAGCGGCAACTTACAGACTTTGAAAGAAGGGCCAGTGTCACTGTTGTCCCACAGGAGCTGTGCAGATCAATGAACCCTGGCAGCAGGCACCACCAAGCACATGGCCAAATTAAGGGAAGAAAAATTCCGCTCTTGATCTCACCGCATCTCCCAGCCTTGCCCAGGGCTCACCTCAAGCTGTCTGATGGCAGACTCCCTCTCCTCAATGAGACGAAGGTCATCTTCTGTGATTTCTTCATCTTGTGCTTGTGTCTGAGGTTGGCTTTAAGTGAAGCACATAGTGTTATATATCACAACACTTCGCACCCAAAAGCGACAAATCTTCTTAACTCATTCAAAGCTGCTTCGTCGATAACATCAGGAACTTTATGAACTACCCTTGCACAATGCTGACAAAGCAACCTCAGACAGAGGTAGCAGGGTAATAATATTTTATAAATCTAACTGAACTTTGTAGGGGTTTCCAGGAAGAGAGTGAGAAAACTTCACAATGCAGTGGTTTGCCTCCTGGAGTCAGTTCACACATTAATATGCTCACTAGCTGGGAGTAAGTTCCTTTGGACACAGCAGGAATACACACCCCTGAATACAATACAACTCGTCAGGAGCTGGTGCAACAGGGGTTTTCTGATGGTTTTCCCTTCTGTTCCAGAGAAGCCTCTGTGTGCCCTGGCATTCTAAAAGCTTTCTAAAATTAGACTTTAACCAGTCCTGACATTCCATCTAGATTTTGTCAATTAATGTTCTTGAGTATGACCCACTTTTAAAATTAACCCCCTTACAACACTACACAGATTGGCTGGGGCATTACAGAAGAACATATTGTGGTTAATTCTCATCGTAGCCACAATTTCATTAAATTCAGTTGAAGTACCGCAGTGAAACTGGTTTAAGACAGTAGCCATGCGCTCCTTGCCTTGGCTTTTAGGATCCCGAAGCAACAGAGATCCCCGGTGAGATCATAAAAGGCAGGATATAATGCTGTTGACCTGCTGGTGGGGTCCACCACCACTTCTGTGTCATGAGCAGCCAGCCCCACCAATTCCCTTCTGAAGGTGACATCCCTCACTTCCAGAAGAGTGACTACGTGCTTTCGGGGCAAGCCCTGAAACAAGCAGAAACGCTCGTTCTGGAAGGAGGTAGGTCAGGAAAATGCCTTTATTTGAGCCCAACTGGATACTACGTCTAACCCTGCACTGCCATCCGGACTGCACAGGAAATGATTAAAGCAGAAGATCAAAGCAGGAACAACTAGACTGAAAGCAGGTCCCCATTACTGGTGGTCTCCAAAGGCTGGTTTGTTTGCTTGCTCGCAAGAGCCAAGGATTCCTCTACAAAGACAGAGGCTCTCCTTTCTCCTACCCCACCAACCCATGAGTTCTTGCTGTGTGCAAGAAAGGATTCAGGGCGGGAGGTAGTCTCTTGGGCTTGCCACAGTCTTACAAGCTCTTTGCAAACTGCAGACAACACCGATGGGGCAGAGATCTTTCACCCTGGCAAGCAGGGATGGAACAGCTGCCATCAGCAACAGGTTTGTGGACTTCTGACCAGCACACTCTTAGACACAATGAGCGAACGTCAGTAATGCAACTCAGAGAAAACAGAACAATTATTTAAGAAACAGGGTGACAGATACTTCTAGCAGAACCACAACAATCACCATGTTTTAGGAATCAAAGCTTCACACCATTGCACCACACACAGAGTTTAGACAGTTCTGTGGTATTACTTTCTAGTGTTTCAAGAACTTATGACAATATAATTAACTCTGGGCTTTCACTTATTTTAGGTTCCACAAGTGGAAAATTGTCCACTTTTACAGCACTTCTTACCTGTCCCAAGACACCAGTGTTCCTTCTCTGAAGCTGTCCTCTGGGGCACCACCCTATAAAGTTATGAGATGGAAAAACATGTAACTTTGCTTTTGGGCACAGGGTATTAAATATTGTTTAACTGCGGGGTGGAAATAGATGGGGAAGTTGGATCTGTCCAGTTGGTACTGCCAGGAGTTACATCCTGGCAGTACCAAAATTGGATCATGTCTGTAACTGCTTGCTATCGGGCTGCTCCTGCACAGCCAGCATCTCTCAACATGCTTAATACCGAAACTGGAGCTCAAAGGAAACAGTGTAGGAAACACAGGAAGCTGCCATGTACCAGTTCAGGTTCATCTAGCCCAGGGTCCTCAAACTTTTTGAACAGGGGGCCAGTTGAAAGGTGCTGGCAATGGGCGCACGCCGCCAAGGCAGTGCAGGCGGGGGGCGCAGGCCAGGGGGGTGCATGCGCGTGTGGCAAGGCAGGGGTGTGCATGTGTGCACAGAGATCGTTTTCTCAGAGCAAGTCCAAAACAATCTTCTTGCAAGCAAGCCGGCGCCTTGCCCTGTGCACGGCGAGTCGCCAGCTTGCTCACAAGGAGATCCTTTTCTCCAAGTAAGTCCAAAATTATCTCCTTGCGAGCAAGCCGGCACCTCAGCATGGCATGCGCATGTGCGTGGTGAGCTATGGCAGGCCGGATAAATGGGCATGGCAGGCCGGATCCAGCCCATGGACCGTAGTTTGATTACCCATGGTCTAGCCCCATATTGTTGATGCTGACTGGCAGCAGCTTGCCAGGTTCTCAGGCAGGACTTTTTCCAGCCCTCTCTGGAATGGGACCTGGTACCTTGTGTGTGCAAAGCATGTGCTTTACCACTGCGCTCTTGGATTGTTGGCCCTTGCTTACTATTGAACTCAAAAGCAGACCAAAAGAGCATGGAGAAACAGCAAGCAGAAATGGGAGGGCAACACAGGGCAAGGACTCAGGGAAAGCTTTAGATGGGGTGTGTGGACAAATTGGATGCCTGACCAATCCAGGCCAGGCAAGATTGTTCTGCTAATAGGACAAGATGGAAGACACTCAGATGCAGTGGCTTAGGAGCTTCAATTAATTTATGGAGCATTGCAGAAGCAAGGTTTCTTGTCCTCTCCTGTCTCCACAGCCACTGAAATGCCTTTCTGAAGGGTTGGGAGACTTTCCTGATCGAGGAAGGATGGGGGTAGAGGGCTCTAAATGTAGGCAAATCCCTCCTCTCCCAGCAACCATCCAGGATCCCATTGCACACTGTTGAAAAAGGCTCTCCAACCATCCCTAAAGGATTTCTGTGGGCCACAGGAGGTGAACGGAACAGGAAACCTTTAAGTTAGCATGTCTCATGATTCAAGCCATTGTGCTTCCAAGGCCTGGAAAAGAAGCAGGTACACAAATTCAGTAGTAGTATTTATAGATTCTCTGCTGAGCACGTACTCTTACTTAACAAAGAAACTGGCAGAAAACTGAATATGTTTACACAGGTTCCTGCTAGCAATTAAGTGGACAGCTGTGTGTTTAAATATCTACTTAAGCAAATATCACTGTATTTCAACACAAGCATATATGCCCCAAACCATGGCACAGAATGTGAGGCTGCTAACTGGCTGTTCTGGGTTCAATATGCTATTGAACTCCAAGTCTACCTTGGGCTAATTTAGCACCTGGACACAGAAGAATCCTGCTGACTTTCACTTCCCCACAATCAAAGGGATTCACCAGTACACCCTTCCCTTGTGGCCCTGGGAAATATCATCTGATGTTTGACAAACTGCAAGTGAATAGAAATCTTGCACATCACTGACTCCATTAGTATTTCCCCTGCATCCCAAAAATATAAATCATAGTGAAATCAGAGTATTACTAGGGTAGAGAAATAGTGTAGTCTCCCAATATTTCCACATCTTCTAACAGTGAACATGCCCACTTCAGCACGGGTTGGGCTAACACCTAGGCTGATACAGATAAACCTTCAAGCAAGATTACACCAATGCTGTACCTTCCTCATCCAGGTACAGTCATGCCTGTACATTCAATCCCCCCAAGGTGTGGTCCCTCCCATGGAGCACCTGAGGGAGACCGGTCTACTCGATTCATGAGGGGGTGCCCCACATTACTGGGAAAGGGCAGCTGCAAAACTGTGTTCCTCAGATTACGCCAGAATAGGCTTCCAGGGTACTGACTGCAAAGTTTTGTGCAGATTAGGGCAATATGCCACCTAGTAACTAAAGATGGTATTGCGGGCTTCAAAACAGACACATCAATTAAAATGAACGAGTGTGTGTGTACGCGCATGTGTTTAAAAGAATACCACTGAGGTGCACAACTTGATAATCCTCTTAAATATGCGTACCAGGTGTTGGGTGTCTAGGATTCCCAGTTGTGGGGCTAGCTATAGTACTATCTGGCAGACAGCATCCATTATCTTCATTATCATTCACAGGTAAAACAGCAAGTGGGCATAAACTTACTGATACTCTAGAGCTGGCTCGCACTCTGGCTACAAATTCTCTCTCTTTCTCAGCAGCTTGTCTTTGGACCCGCTGGAAGTTTGTAAGTGATGTAGTAAACTCATTCACAAGTCGGTCCTTCTGTATTTTTCTTTGACGCTAAAGGGCAAAAGAAAAAGGGAGTAGGGAAGGAGGGAAAGAACATCTGGTAAAGCAAAATACTCTTATTGCAAAGCAGTTCTTCAACTGATCAGTTAAAGCTTTGGAAAATGTCTCTCTCTGTGTGTTCAATGCAGGAAGTTGGCCAGCTCTGCATGAAGAAACAGCCTATACAATTCCATGTTTAATTCCACTGCAGATCAGTTTACATCTTTAGCACATGCATCAACTAGACAGAAGATATGCCCCTTAAGCCATTTGGGCAAAATATTCCATACATCCTTCCCTTGTTCCTCCTCCCACTATACAGTCAGATCGGAACAGCTATGGCAACTATTACTTTTGAACACTTATTTAGAGTTTGCACAACTAGGTGGACATGGATAGTACATTTGAGTCCTAGCATATCAGACCAAACATATATTTTGTGATTTTGCACCCGGCTTTTCCCGAAAATAAAGCTGCAGAAGTGATCCTCAATAACCTTGTGGCATATACCCAGCCTAGTGTAACTATCAGCAGGGCGAAACACCTACTTAAACAGTCACACACGATGTGCCAGCCTCTACCCAACACTGGCTCCTGCTTTCTTGCAGAGAGTCACGAAATCTGAAAAAGGTACGGAACTGAGCAGCAGCTCCTGCTGAGCAGTGGTGATGAGCTCTGTGGATGAGGTTGTGCTGAACGCCTAACAACCTCTGCACTTAAACAAAACAAACATGAAGAGTGTGTAAATCCTTGCCGTAAGTTCAGGCACGAGCACTCTAACCTGGATGTAGAGGGAGAGAATGGACACGCACTTATCACCCCTGCAACACTACTTCAGGACTCAAATTTAAGGATGATGCCTTTTAGCACAAACAGCCCTCCAGTCAGAGTGGTTAGGTGGCAAATCATTTCCCCCCAGAGTCATAGCAAATGAACGTCACAATTCGTACCATGACACAAAACGTGTTCTAAGATGCAAATGGGCAACTTCAGAGGGACCGGGGGCCAATTTACATGCAGGGAAGCAAGATCACACTGGTGGAAGCAATTTTGTAATGAAGTAAGTCCTGTGCTCCTTTTGCTTTAAAGCAAAAAAGCAGATGTTTTTCTTCACTTCCAGAAACTTCCAATAGTAGCGGCAATTTGGTGGTGTGCAAGCCATGGGGGGGGGGAGCAGGTGTCACAAAAAGGGGGTGGGAGGTCCACATGTAGCCAACAGACCATGAGCTACCTAGCCCTACTCTAACAGTAATGGCACACGCTTCCAGTGGGACTTTTTTCCAGTTTGAGCTTTCCTCCCCACATACACAGACACCCCCCCCCCAACCTATATTCTTTATGGAACAAAAGCATCTATTGCAAAGAATGAAATGCCTGTTAAATACATTAATTTTGCATGCAATGCTATGTATGCACGCTCAGTTTAAACAGAAAGCTTGCAATTCTGCACATATTCAGGCTGCTTAACCCTCATTAAAGTCAACAGAATTCCGGATTTCAGTCAATGTGATTAAAATAATCATAATCCAAGTGCCTGCACCAAAATAAAACGTATAATCCTCATATTTCAGAAATTCTTGCCCTCTTAATTATATTCCAATGATTACCAGTAGTATATTTGGCTTGCTATGCCTGAGGCATCAACACTTGCAAACACACGCTGGAAAAATGAAAACAGTTTTAAGACAAAACATGGAATCTGTCTTTTATATTGTATACCTGTTCAGTTATTGAAGGCAGCAGTCCAAACTCTTTAATGTATTTGTCTGTCTCTTTGGCAAGTTGGTTTGTGTACTGCTGCTTTTGTTGCCTGCAAGCAGAAAGTTACAGTTCAGCAACTGCATTGCTTTACTCACTGCATTACTTCACCAACATTATAGCTTTGTAGTTCCCTCATCTTTTGAGGGAAGAGCCTTACTGGATAGCTGCAAAGTGACTACTAAAGAGCTTTGCGGCTGTATAGCAAAACTGATTTGAAAATGATTACTAATCTCAGTTCCATGGAAGCCGAGAAAAAGAATTATAAGGGGCAGAATCAGATTCCAGGCACTGTCAACATTTGTGTAACTACTGACAAAAGCTTCAATAGAATGGGCACAAAAAGTAGATGAAATAGTTTATATATGACAAGGATCGAATGATCTAGGGAGGTTGTGGCCTCTCTCACACTGGAGCCATTTAAAATGCAGCTGGACACTCATCTGAGAGAGATGGTTTAACTTGGACTCCTGCACTGAGCAGGGGCTTGGAACCGATGGCTTTCTCGACCTCTTCCAACTCTACTATTCTGTAATTCTGTGCGTCTATGAAATATACATGCTTACCTGGGAGAAAGCATTTTAAAAGCCAAATCAAACCCACAGCATGAAAATTCAGTGCTGAGGGAGGTTTACAGATTCTTTTCATATATAAAGAGGATAAGAATAAAAAACCTCTTTTTCAGCAATGATGAGCACAAGTTTCTCTTTAAATAAAAAAAGCATATTTCCATAGTAAATGATGCTTGGAGAATCTTTGCTGTGTTCAATGACCAAAAGAGTGCTTCCATCTATTACAAGGATGAAGTGAGGAAAGAGTGGGATGGTTAATCCACAAGGGGTTCTGAAGCCCTGTTATTTAACAATAGCAATAATAGAAAAGTTCATTTCCTCCCTCTACACCAAGATTAAGCTGCTGAAATGAAGAAAGCTAAAGGGAGAAGCTGGAGTACGTTTGTGTATATAAGGACTGCAGGTATAATCCTGGCACTGAAACCAATTCCTTGGCTGATCTTGTGCTCACAGGCCACCTGCCCTTAATTTTAAACGTGCGCCTGCCTATTCCTGGTCTAGAGTTTATCTCCTGCTGCTATCAAAGAGAAAGCCTACCAGACAACAAGTCCAAAGTGCATGTTTTGTGCTTCAAACAAAAGGCACTGATGTTCATCTGACCAAGGCGTTGGCAACCAGGTCCACGTGGCAATCAGTGGGCATTCTTGGGGTAGCACAAGGATTCAAATTCCAGGCCCATTCTTCACTAAGCCTTCAGCTCAATAGAAAGGATCCAACAGTGTCTGGCTACTAGCCTGATTTACACCCCTCTAGCAGAAACCAACTCTATAGAGTTTCCCAGTGGTATACCAATAAGGCTATCATAATTCATAGCTATTTCTCCCCTTAAAATTAGGGCAATAATGATGCAAAACACCAATATGACCACTATCTTTAATATAATGATTTTACCATCAATCAAAAACTCCAGATGTGTGATTGCATACAACTCTCATCTGCACCCTTTCCAGATGGATCAGTGATACCTACCAAGAAGACTTAACAACAAGGATGCATCTCCACTTCCGGATAGCAGTGTGTGAGGAATCTGGTTTGGGAGCAAGAATCTGTTGGAATTCCTCAGCTCAGCTCCTTAGACTCCATCCCGCTTTCTGTCTTCCCTAAGTCGGCCTCACAACAAGTGTTTATGAGGGTGTCCAGCAGGAGGCAAGTCCCAGTGAGCCGGTGAGAGGGGCTCGTGCACAAGCTGCCTACACGCCAGTCCCACTGTGCAAGCAGAGTTTTGCTTCTGCACTTTACATACTTAGTGCAAAGAACTGCACACGCTGAATACACAGCACCAAGAATCGTGTACTTTGCACAAAGAAGCCGCTAGCATTTCTTAGCATCTGCAGACTTAATCTCAGCTTGGCTCAGTTCCTGGGTAGGGCTGAGCACAAGAAAGAAGTCCAGCAAGCACGAGAGAGACAGATTCCTCACCATCCCTACTTCCTCCCTCCCTTTGTTATATTTTGCCTCACATTCCTCCTTTCCATTTTAAGTTTTATTGCATATTTACATGAGTTTTCAACTCATGAGCAGCTGGACTGCTGCTCAGCCTTAACTGAAGCCATTGCCGAAATGTCAGCAGGCAGCAAATATGACAGTGATGTGAACATTTTAAGACAAGTCAGTAGAGCAGCCTCTGCTGTCTTTCTTTCTTCTCCTTTCCAACACCATCTGGGTGCTTAACACTGCCAACAGTGTTACTTGGGAGGATTCAAAAGTCAACATACAAATAAGTGGTGGCTTATCCCTTCCCCCAGTTTTGTTCTCAAAGGTTTTGAAGATGCTGAGCACTTTGGTGAGATACCAACACCTACTGAGAAGGATATCTACAATGCAGTTAAATGAAAGGTCATCCCGTGAAGCACTTACAGCTGTTGCCGCAATTCATGTGTGTCTTGTGGTGTTCCAAGTTGATTCAGTACTCTTTGTATTTCCGCAGCTGTTTGCAAAGAGGAAGAGAGGTTTTTTGTAAATGATACATATCCACCACAATTTCATGCATTTCTAATTGACAATTCAGAAACATATACCAGTTGACAGAGCTGCGGTAGGTCAAATTCAGCACAGCTATCAAAGATATAGAAGCTCATACCAGAAATCAGATCAGGGTACGGCTGAAAACTAAAGCCTTTCAAACCACATTTTAAAAATTTGAACATTTTAAATAGTATGAATGTAATACAAATGAGAGTAGTTCTGTTTAAGCACATGCCTATGCTAATTTAAACAGAGAAACATGTACAATTTTCAGAGCCTTAGAACATTCAGATCAAGAATTCAGAAAACAAATTAAACTTTCCTGCTCTGTGGGTACAATACCTATTCAGACAAATACATTTCAGCAAGAAAGACACAACAAAAAGGCAATTTAGGCAGAAGTTTTTCCACGTAATTAAGTTTGGCATGAAGCCACCAGCACTGCACTTATCCATGGGCCAAAATGCTGCTAGCACACCTAGCAGGCTTAGCAGATGGCATGTTCCATAACCAGGATTAGTGCAAATTTGGCCAGGCTGACAATCTCACCAATTTTGATTTAAACCTATACGGCAAAAGAAATGAACAAGTCCTCCTCCTATTCTTTCATGTGTGTTATCCATAAGGTAACCTGCTTTCTGGGTTCAGTGTTATCCATAAGGTAACCTGCTTTCTGGGTTCAGTGTTATCCATAAGGTAACCTGCTTTCTGGGTTCAGTGTTCATGTCCAGGAAGTTAATGTTCAGGGAGTCAGTCACCTAGTCAAGATCTACTTAGACTTATGCAGTAATAAGCCAAAGGATAATACAATGTAGTGGATTTCTGTCTAACCAAGGATGATAAACCTCCAACCCTCAGCCCAATTTCATGAGAACATCAGAGGGTTTCATAAGCCCTCTGCATGTAATTTGTTCAGATATCTGGAAAAAGTAATCCCTTCCTCTCTAGGAAGCAGAGAATGGGAGATGGCAGAAAAAGGAAAAGTAGTGATCCACATTTGGTTTTGGTGCTGCCCACCATTTACTTATGGATCCCAAAAGATGACCCACGAGGGTGTGCACATCTTAACAGGAAAGGGGCTGCCCATTCCTGAACTACTGCAACCAATGCATGTACCACTGGAAAGAAAAGCACCAGCAAATAATGACCACTGAACTACACAGAATCACAGGTTCTGCTGAAGAGTTTCTTAAAAAAAGAAGCATAAAACTCCTGTCAGCTTAACAAAATGAAAGGTTAGCTTGTGTGTGCATGCGTGTGTTGGTCTTCCATGCATTAGCTCTGTTCTTGTCTTCAGCTCCACATCTAAAAGCAGAGCAAAGCACAGGATCATGCCTACTAGCTCTTATCCCATCATCCAGAGATGCTGTGAGCTGTCCAGAGAGCTTGGACTGTTGGGCAGGATGGAAATAAATAAATCCTACTCTTCTGTTGCAAAAGTGAAAAAGGACTGTATGTGGACATTGCCTGTACCTGTAACTTGGAACCCTGGCCGTGTGTACGAGGATTCTTGATCACATGAACAGCTGTGTGCGCGCAGAGCTCATGCTCCCCTGCAGCCACATGAGGGTAGGGCACCAACGTGATCATTCCCTTTAAGTGTTCACTCAGTGTGTGCAGCTGAAGGTGAGAAAGGAGCTAGCATGTTTAGTTCACCATCTAATGATGGTTCCCTGAGAACACAGTTCTCTCAACCAAGCCTCACAATTGATCAGGGTCTGAACCCAGGCTTCCTACACACTAGCTATTCTATTAGTAAAACATGACAGAACTCAGTTAACTACAGAGAATGTACACTACTGGTTGACTAACTAACTTTTTAATATGCTCAAGAACATGTTTGCTTGGCATTGCAAACAGGGCAATTACATCTTCACTGGGAATTCAAATTCAAATTTCAGAGGACACTGAATATAGAATAAACCATCAGGTGAAAGCCCTCTGTTCTGTCTTGTTCTCCCAAGTTGTATAAGCTTAGTTAATATATATTTAAGGAGGATTTCAGTGGCTACCCATAATTCAGGTTACTTTAGGGCTCAATTTTATCTACTTTTAAAATGGTTAATGAAATCAGGGAGTCATCTGTCCTGAAACAAAAGAATGGATAGGTAGGCAGCAAGGAACCAAGATTAGATTCACAATAAATTGATATTCTCAGTAAATTTGCACAAGGTACTTCATTTAGTTTTTAGAGACTGAACTTTGAGATGTCAGATAAAAGCTATTCTAGAGTAGCTTTACTGAAGTCAATGGTCCTGATATAGACTATTTACAGACTGAAATAGTCTGGATCAGAATCACTGACTTAAATAACTGAATCAAATGTGGTCAGGGTTGGGATATAGAAACCTGACACATCTTAGGGAGGAATGCCATCTGCTGGCCATCCTGACAGACAGAAGCCACCTAAACCAGCAATATCAGACTACTAGAAACTCCTTCTGTGAAGCTACTTTATTGCAAATGCTGATAAATCCCAACACAATACACACACACACACACCAGTAGTTCGTTCACATCTACATTACGTACCTAATGAACACCACCAAGGGTTTCAACTACATTCCAGATGTTAGTTGCATGCTGAAAATGTACTGACTAAAATGGCAGAATGATTGCCCTTGATTCTTCAGTAGCTGTAGTTAACGCTTTTCATGTAGTAAATCAAATAGTCCATGAAAACCATCTTCGCAATTCAGTCAGAGCAGATCAGAATAACTGGAAAACTTGGGGTGATTAGGGGTTTTTTTTGAGGCAATTGCCTCTCAAAGCAAGTTATCAGTCATATTTTCACATCTTGCTTCAGATTTTGCTGTTGTCATTCTAGTCCCTGATGCTAATTCTACAGTTTTTGATATTGTTTCATGTAACAATGATAGCCACAATGCCATCTGGAGGATGCAATGAGAAAAATATCCAAGTTTCGGTGTGAAGAGAACAGATACGACCACGGAACAGCATCCCTACTGTCCTGTTTTGTGTTTTCCTTTATTTATCCTCACAGCTCTATAAAAAGAAAACACATCAGCTCAAACAAGTTCTGGACCTTCTTTTTCACCTCAGGTATAAGTCAAGAATACACAAAAGTGGCCAATGGTTTCTTGTCCTCTATAGGGAACCTCCAAGTGACAGTGTATTCAGAGCATGAGACATCTGGAAGTCAGGCACAGACCAGCAATGTCCTCACTGATCTCAGCCAAGAGCGGCAGCCACAGAGCAACCTCATACAGTATTTTGTCATAGCCCAGGTATCTCTTCCATGCAAACTGCTTTCTCCAATTTCCTTTTCCAGTCTAGCAATACCCGTAAGTGGTAGGCTTCCCTGCAGATCAAAGGTGGGCAACTCAGGAAACCCTTGTGTCTCCCACCATCACCGGTCTTAAGGCACAAGATGCAGTCACTGCCAGCTCTGAATTTGTTGCTGTGGCATCAGTGACAAAATAATCTGTAGTCTGCTGCCAAAACCATGACAGTGCCCTAGTACAGTCAAATTATCTTTACAATAAGGGTGTGTCGAACTGGCCAATGGAAGGTCCAAAGTTGCCTGTCCCAAGAAAAACAAACACAGCCAATTGTATATTTGCAAATTTTACTGGGCCACCATTTCCCCTCTAGTCTAGCTGTCCATGCATATTGTTGTTAGACCCCGCAGGCAAAACAATGCCATCAGTTCACGCATCTTGCCTTGTATGGAGGTTTTCCTTCATTTACCACTGATGAATGGCTGTTTCAGCATTACTTACTGGCTGAAAAGCTCCCACAAATCATTATTTTAGAATGTGAGAAGAACTATGCTGGATCAGGCCAAGGGTCCATCTAGTTCTGAATTATGTTCACGCAGTGGACAACCAGCTCCCCGCAGGAAACCCACAAGCAGGAAAAGGGAGCAACAGCACCCTCCTTCCTAAGTTCTCCAGCAGCTGGGACACATGGACACCCTGCCTCTGGTGCTGAAGGCAGCACAGCCCTCGATGGCCTTCTCCTCCGTGAATTTATCCAATCCCCTGTAAAGCCCTCCAACATCATGGCCCTTACTACTTCTTGGGGAGGTGAACTGCATCGTTTAGCTTTACACTGTGTGAAGACAAATGCATTGTATGAAGAACTTGCATGCAGCAATTTAAAAAACTAGCTCCTAATTTAAATTGCTGGGCTTGGATGAAACATGAGTGATGTGGCTCTGTTTACTGGGTGTTAACTTGAGATGGTGCTGCTCTCTGTGCTAAGCAAACTATATTAGGTAGAGTAGGAGGAAGATGGTGGAATACAGGAAGTGTTCGCCTACAGTCCAATTATAGGGCTTACCCCATTGTGATAAGGAAACTGCTCTCTGCCCATTAGCCGTCGAGCAGGTGTGGCAAGCCTCTGCTCCAGTGGCACGTACACCAGGAAACTATGCATTAAGTGAGGAAAGCCCTGCCTCCTATCTTCTTGCAGAGAAGATTGCAACTGTTAAGCCCAGCTTCAAAGAAAATAAACAGCATGCAAATTGCAAAGTCAGGAGGGCAGAAAAGAAAGAGGCTGGAAGGCCTCACTTTGCCAAGATGAAAACTCTGCCCCAAAGAGAGTTCTTGAATGTTTAACAATAGCACAAAAGGGGGTGCCCAGCAGCCAGAACCCCTCTGAGATGACCTACTGACTCTCTTTCTGCCATACCACTAATTACACCAGGAGCTGCTTTCAAGCCCTAAATTGACACATACCACACATCATACACTACCCCGAATCACCACTGCTTTTCATTTCTACAGCCACAAGAAGCAAAAGAATCAACCCCTTAAAATGCTGACTTTTTCAAGTCACAACACACACCACCTCCAAGGATATCTGGAGTGAGGACCAAGTAGCTAAAGTGCTTCTGTGTCATCAACTTGCCATTACCCCATTAAACTGAAAGCTGTTTTGCTATTCTTTCACCTCCCAGAGAAACAATCCAGGGTGTGCCACTAGTAGTCCTCCACAGTGTTTTAGCTGACTGCTTCCATCAGCCCTAATTAGCAAAGTCACTGGTGAGGGATGACAGGAGTCATGGGCCAAAGCATCTGGATGGCCACAAGTTCACCACCACTGTTATCCTGGTCCCAGATTTCAGGTCAGTTCAGCAGGTTCCGGTCTAGGGTGTTGGTCTTCTACCCCATAATGAATAACAGGCATTACGCAAAACCACCACTAGCAACTGTAAGACCCAAGACAGCAAGGTACGGTTTGCAGACTTTTAGTAAGCAGCTTTGGGTGCAGTCAATGATAAAAAGTGACTTGGGTCCAGAGATATGTTATACAAGAGGAAAGGCATGTTCCCTTGCACCAGGCAGTTCCACCAAATCTACAATTTTCCTGTGCTGCAGTAGCACCCCATACCCCATCCCAGAGCCATGGCAGGTGTGCCACTGAACCTCAGGAGAACAACTGGAGCAGGGGGCACAAGGGGTGCAGTGGCACAGAAGAGCCCCAAAGCTCCTTTGCACAAGCAGAGCTCCACTCTGGATTTAATCATGCCGCTCATCAAGGGCAAGGTTACACAAGGTACAAAGCAAGTATGTCCGGAAGTACTGAGGCTCTACATTTCTAATGCATCCCTTACTAACTACAGAGATCGGTACAGAGCAACTTAAAGGGAAAAAACAAGTTACACCATTAGAACTTGTCTGTCTTGTTTAGTCATACGTGTTAATGAGTCAAAGCATTGTAGTTTGCATGCTATAGCAGTGATTAGATCAACGTGGGCTGCTTTTCTCAGGTCAAACTGCTGGTAGCAAACCAAATTGCTCTTCTGTGACCTACTAAGAATTCCATCCTGATTTGAGTGCATGCTGGAATGTTTCAGATGTTAACAGGTTACCCTACCAAGGTTAGACAGATTACAGTGTTGACAGAGTGTATAATCCACCTTCCTAGCAGTCATTTGCTTGTGCCCTCTTCACTCAAGGACTCTTCCATTGTCAGAGTTCTAAAGCTGGAAAGACGAGAACTCAAATGCTAGATAGTGAACAATCTCAGGAAACAGGAATGAGAACCAGCCATTTTCAGTCTCTAAATCAGCACTGAAAGAAATAAGGGTTATTATGGAAATCACACCTGGTCTTTGCATGCTCCTGTGGAAGGAGAAGCAAATGGCAGGCTCTGGAACCAAACTATCACACCTGTCTTTCCTTGTATCACTGCTTAACCTACACATCATAAAATTATTTCAATGTTTATTACTTTTTATCTTGTACTTTATATTGCATTTTATGTAGACACTTCAAAGATTTTATGACATAAGATCTGTATGTAAGCAGTTTAAATCAGTGTATGAACTATACCTGTTGAAAAAATTGGACACCGTCTAGCTGGGTCTGGTATAGAGATCAAGGGGTTCTGTCATCAATATTTCTCAAATTCACGAAACACACAAATGTTTTAGCAATAACATGCTGTTACCCTAAGCTGTTTTATCACAGAAGCCCTGCTTCGCAGACATCTTCACCAGTATGCCTGCCCTGCCTTTGCAGCTTCTCCCACAGGAGAAGCTGCAGGTAAGCAAGAAGTATTCTTGTGGCCCAGGTGGCCTGCCTTTTTTGCATTCATCATGCACAAGCAGTGAACCTCCCAAGGGGCACTGCTTACATGTTACATAAAGGAAGATGAGCCACAGAACTGAAGGCTTTCTCAGTAGAATTTGTTCACAATTTTACAGAGGAGCTTAAGACGAGAAGGGTCCTCTACACTTTGAGCTGGTCCTGTTCAGGCTGCCAGTCACTGTCACTTTCAGGATATGCCATCCCATTCCACCACTAGTTCACCACCACCAATACCACCTGGCAGTAATCTGTGAACAATTATATTTCTTCTAGCACCCAATATTGGGTGATTTCTTCCAAAAGAACCTTCGCTCTTCTGCAAAACTTTGGGTTTTTCAAAGTCTTGCAATACTTCCCTCTGCCATGAGAGTTTTGGCTCGAGAAGAATCCATGCTTTGAGTTCATAACTGGTCTATTACATTTAACCAGGTTACAAACTAAAGGTTATATCATCCAAGCTTTAAAATTAAAACTTTATATACAAATGGGTATGATTTATACATGTAAGCTGCACAATGATCTCAAACCATCCATTTTAGTTACCAAATCCTTAGAAGAAATTACAGTTATTGATCACTAGATTCTGGCCAGAAAGCAACTGTTCATTTTTTCCTATAAAGATAGATCACCAGATGACATGAATTGGGAATATAGTGACACAAAAACACTTTAGCCATTATGATGCTCAATAGCAAGTCAGGCAATAGTTAAAGTCAGGATAACACTACAGGTAAAGATGGCAATGAAGACAAAAAATATAATGTAAAGGCCAGACCAATTAAGACAGTTAAATTTCAGACACCAGCAAACTTAAGCACTCATGAATCCTAGAGCCCGTGGAGACATCTCAAACTGTTAGGCCTCTATTTTCTTTTTGGTTTTGCAAGACCATCCAAAAGGCAAACATGCTTCACAGATAAAACTGAGTTATAACATATGCCTGCAAATGATGCATATATTCCTTTGCGGGGTAACTCTATCTTCTGGAGTACAGTTTTTATAGTAACATATTAATCGGAACCAGTGGACTTTGGTCCATGAAAACAGTGTTTTACGTTTCTTCAACAGGCTTATATGGCCACCTTTCAAAGTTTTTATCATAAAACTGATTTAAAGACACAATCCTAAGTTTCCCTGACATTACATGAGAGGCAGCATTAAGCATTACTCCAAGCATTCAGGAAAGAAAGCTGGGTCAAGAACTTTCCAGTCAGCATCCCAGTCCTTCCCTCCCCTTCACCAGCCCAATATCTAGACTGCTGAAAAGAGCCAGCTAGAAAAAATGCCCAGTGAAAGCAACAGGGCCAGCTCCTTCTGTGCACAGAATGCACCCAGTGCCCAAGTTTAGAGGCTTCTGTGCATATGACCTAGGGCAATAGCATTTCATCCTAAACCAGCAGGACTAGCAGCTCTTTCTTCAGAAAGCAGCCCTGTTTCCAAAGTACTTTCAGAGAGCATTTGAACATGGGGCACATATCTCTTCACACCAATCAATTTTGTGCTCTGCGTTCCTAGGACAAAAAGCAACATGCAGGATAAATGTGCTATCCTGCACCAGCTAGAGCACATACTTCAGATAAGATTGTTGAGAGGTAAAATTCATGGCTAGCTGCCCAAATCTCACCAGAAGGCAGGGAATGAAATGTCATTGCAAAACTGATGAAAGTTTTGCTTATAAAGTCTAGAATTGCACTGCTGACATTAAAGTATTATCTACATGATTTCCTGAAAGGCTAAGAACTTCTTTTAATTAAAAATTCTGGCTCAACAGAAATGAAATGTACAGAAACTATGAATAGTTCGAGTAGCTTACTGCATTGTGTGATTTTCTGGATATTGGATGTTATACGCTGTGCTAACTGGTTTGGATCCCCAGCAGTGCCTTCACGGTACGCCATGGCTGATTATAACACCCACGGAGATCATAGACAAGAGGTTCACAAAGGTTACCACCTGAAAATATAGAAAGACAAGTTAATTTTGAAGAAGTTACACTTCATGGGGATTTGTATCAGAAAAATCTCAAAAATTCAGATTGTTACCCTTCGTCAAAGAAAAATGGGTTAAATGTACTAAATTATTGCTTATTCTGAGCAGCTTCAGGGGAAGAGGCAGCATAGCCCATGGGAAGTCCTTCAGCAATCCCTTTACTGCACCAGCACTGCATCTTGTGGGAATTCTGCAAAGGGACCACACATGCTGTAGACCAGGGCGAAGCAACTTGGAACACTCCAGAGGGCTGGTCCTGTAAGTCCCATCATCCCACACTATTGGTTATGGTGACCAAGGCTGATGGAAACTATCAGCCTAGACATCAGGAAGGCTACAAATTGCCCATTCCTTGCTCTAAGCTTCACCAGAGACCTAGAGCCCTTCTCCATTCACCCGCATTGCAACCAAGCCTTCCCTCAAAAGCTTACCTTAGAATGTGTCTCACTGAACTCAGTGATGCTTACTTTTGAACAGGCACATACAGGATCGGGTTGCAACACAGCATGCACAGCACCCAAATATAACATGTTCTGCAAGAAGCTGCACCAGATCCCCATTCAGGCCCTTAAGTGCAGGTTTTCCCTGCTGTATATGTAGGGAGAGCAGGACTAAACCTCATCCGGCCACAGGGCATGGCTCTGCAGACTTCCACATTGCCAGAACTTTTGCAGCAAGGAGCTTGCTGGATTTACCTAGGCCACGCAACTCAGACCCCTACATAATCACATTTCCAAATCACTCAGGAAGCCTAGGAAGTACAGAAGACTCCCAAATACAGAAGTGCTCCTTGTGATGCATGGGAAAGGTAAAAAGGATGCAGGGCCAGCAAGCACCACCCCACTCTTCTTTGTCAAGCGATTTGCATTATGCAGGATCTGAACACCCAAATAGGGTTGCTGTTTTATACTATACAGGACACAGCAGCGCTCAGAGGGTACCCAAACTGCAAGTCCCACCCAGTTCAGGAGGAGTTACATTCAAGTAAGAGCACACAAGACTGCAGTCTGCCTGACATGCTCCAAGTGGAGTTTATAAACAATGTTCGGACAGTTGTATTTCAAAGGAATTTTGGTTGTCAAATGCACACCCAACTCCTGGGAGGAAGTCTTATTTAACTCCACAGGGCTCACATTCAAGCTGAGCAGAACTCAAAAGCACCTCTGGCCATCCCAATGTTCAGTGAATGTTCTTACTGGTTCAAACTAGATGCTTGTGGGAAGAACTACGTAGGAGAAGCAGCCCTAGATTCCCGATATGGATTCTTTGTTATTTCCCGGTTTTGGTCTGGACCAACTGGAAGAATTTAACAGGTGCTCAGCAGTTTCCTACCCCACCGCTGAGTCCAAAGCTGCCAGAACTTGTATATGTACTAGTGTCCTTCATGCCTGGAATACCACTGCATGCTTAAAGAAGGAGAGAGCATCAGGCACCTTTCTACCTAGAAACACCTGCATGGACATCTACAGGGAAATACAGGGTTCCAGTTCCCCTCTCTGAAGTCCTCTGTGGTCATTGCGATGATGCTGCACAATGTTGAGGGTGGAACGAACAGTGAGGCCTCACTGCTCCATTAACTGTGTGGAGCTTCTTCCCACATGTATTGCATGAGTGGGACATATTCCTGTCTACTAGGGTAGAAGATCTACCTATCAAAGCTCACCCCTGCTAAGGCCATCAGCAACTTTACCAAAACTTGTTTGTTGGCCAACGAGCTTGGGGAAATTCCAGGAAGATGGCAGAAAGACAACTGGGGGCATTCTGCTTATACATTCATCTCTCCAGCTACGGGGAAGTGGTCAGGTCTGAAAGAAAATGTGCCACCAAGCTTAGGGCAACACCTCAGGTTATTCTCAGCATAACTGTTTCCCATTAACAATGCTCTAGCTGCAACTTTCAATACTATTTTTAAGTATTCTTTCAATTCCTTTCACTGCAAAGACTTTTTCTACAACTGGTGGGGCTTCCTCTTCCGCTTCAATCTGTAAAACTTTCTGCAGAGTTGACTTCTATGAGGTCCTGAAGTGTCAAGCTTTTGCAGTCACTGCTACTACTGAATAAAAACTGTTAACTGTCCACCAAAGGAAACTTACTGGAGCTGATCTATGCAGGCAAGCAATATCCCCACCCCACCCAATAATAAGATCTACTGCCCAACTCTGAAATTGCTGTGCAAGATCAAAACTGATAAGCCTTCACAACGAGAAGGTAAAGCCAACTGAAAGACACAAGCTTGGAAGAGATGTCAGCACAATTACTCTTTCCTAAGGTCATTTTTGTTACAGGCTTCAGAGGCACCCAAGTTCCCGTAGGGCAACATTTCAGGATTCTCCACATTTAATAAGGAGCAATAATTCCAGGGACATCAAAGGCACAGCGAATTGATTGGGATGCAAACCATCAGATCACTTTTACAGAACAAGTAAAAGCGATTACTTGCAGTGTTATGTTTTGATTATTATTATTTATTATATTCCACATTATTAGTCCCACAGGACTCTCTAAGCAGATTACAGCAAAAATTTATAACAGTCGAAATAGAACACAATATAACAGTGAAATAACTATAAGAATAAAACAAAAAGTATACAGAAATATGACAATATACAGTGGAGAGTTAGGTGTGAATAGGTTAAAATAGTATGTTAAAACAATAGAACCATGCAAAACTAAATACCTTTTAAAATTGTACAGTATAACATCAAATATCAACATGTCTGGGGAATAAGAGATGGGTAATCTCTGCCTGCTCAAATGTTTTCTCCGAGGTTTGTTCACACATCCCTGAGCAATCCTATTTATTTTAGTGGGAGGGGATGCACCCTTCAGGGCAGATCCTAAAAAACTTCATAATGCATCTTCATTGAAAAAGGAAGTGGAAACTACACCTACAGAATTATTTTAGTGTGTTCATAAAGAAAACCCAAATGCAGCCTTACGAGGCTTAAAGTTTCAACTTAGCCTCTTCCCTTTTTCGCTTAAGAACAAAAGAGCAGTGATGCTGGATCAGACTAAACCTGTTTGTGCAGAAGCCAACCAGTTACCTACAGGAAGTCCGCAAGCAGGACATAAGGGCAACACACCCTCCCGCCCACGCTTCCCAGCAAGGGGCACACAGCCTTTGATGTTGGATAATACAGAACGATGAGGACCAGCGGCCTTCAATAGTCTTGTCCCCCATGAATGTCCCTAACGCCCCTTTGAAGACAACCTGGCAGCCATTGCTACATCCTGTGGTAAACAAGTCCCACAGTGTGTGCTGCGTGAAAATGTGCAGCATCTTCACCTTCCTCAGCAATACCCCCAGCAGCTTTTCTCTTCCAACAAGGAACATGGGGCAAGAGGCAGCATTTTCCTCCAAAATGCAACAAGAATTACAACGATCATATTCTTTGCCCTGGACCCTGCCAATGCAGATTGCATTGCATTTTTCCGTAAGTGGCAGAGCAAAATAACCCAAAAGGCAGAGTGGAAACGAACTGCTTAGCCCATGGCTGAATGGCCTGAACATGGCAACAGTGTATTTCAGACCACCTTCCCCAGCCCGGCGCTCCCCAGACATGCCCTGGCTAGCTGAAAGGTGCCAGGTACCGTGATCCGGTACATCTGGAGGGTACCAGGTTTGGGGAAGGCTTCCTCAGCCCTTTTAACACCAGCCATCAGCTACAGCAGGTGCTGCCAATACGCAGCGATTCATCAAGCAGCCCACTGCTCTGCTCGCCCGCCCGCCCGCCCGCCCATACACTGATACAGCCGTCCACGACTCAGGCCATTTCCCCGAATCTTCTGCAGGCCTTTACTGGACAACGAACCAGCACCACCGCCCTGCGACTCCTTATCCTTATCACATGATTGCTCCACCCAGAGGAAGGAGGCGCCAAGCACAGGCCAGAAAGGAAGGCTTGTTTTCCACGCCGGATGGCACCATGCGCTTCCAGCAGCTCCCAGGAGCAGGCGACCCGCCCCCGGGCATCCCCCTTCTCACGCGCGGCCAGCCACGCCTGCTGCGGAAGCGCACCTCCAGCACCAAACGCCTGGAAGTGGCCTCGCGTTCCCCCACCCACTCCTGGGCAGGCGTGACACGTCCCGGAATGTCGGAAACGAAGGCAGGGGGCAAAGAGGAGTCCCGCGGCACAGAGAGACCGGCCTGTTTGAAGACAGCTCGGGCGGGAGGCGTCCCGAGCTCGAGTCGCTCACTCCAGCGCGGGCAGCAGGAGCGCGGTTTTGGCGAGCTTTCCCAGTTGGATGCTTAGGCGGCCGCCAGCGCAGCAAAACTCGCCCGCTCTCCAGCCCAGGGGCCCTGCCGGGAAATGAGGAAGTGCCACCCGCGCCGGCGAGCGCTGCCAGCGTCCCAGTCGAGAGCCGCGCCCGGCGACCTCTCTCCTCCCTCGGCCCGAGCAGGAAAGGAGGCGCGGAGGCACGGATGCCCGCCTTGGCTCCGAGCGGACTCCGCGCGCAGGGCGAGGGGGCAGCGGGGCGGCGGCCACCCACCCGAGCCCCGCCACGCGCACAGCCCAGGAAGGGGCTGAGTCGCGGAAACCCCCTTCCAGCGCTCCTTACCCGCAGCCAGCCGCCTTGGCCTCTCCGCGCGTCCCACCAGCACGGCGGCGGGCGGGCGGGCACGCTCCCTCTCGGTCGAGCCGCCGCTCAGCTGATCCGCAAAAGGGAGCCACCCCCTCGGCCCAACCCAGCGGCCGCCGCAAAAGTGGCAGCTCGCGGAGGGCCGGGCGGGGCGCTACTGCTCGGCTCCGCCCTCGCCTCCTCCCCCTGTCGACACGACGCCTGGCCGCGGAGGGCGCCGTCGGCCCTGCTCCGGATGGGCGGCATCCGAGCGCGCGTGCGAGGCGATGACGTGGGATGGAGCGCTATGCTGCGGCTGGACGGGCGCTGAGGGCGCACGCTCGACTCCGGCGTGGGAGAGGCTTGGCGTGCAAGCCTTTGCGTTTCTACTCGGAAGTAACTGCCACCGAGTTCAGTGGAATTTGCTTGCTCATCCATAGCTCCGCTCTTGTAGTTGGTTTGTCTTACAGATGTGTGTATCGTCATCATCATTTGAAGCACTAGAACTCAGTCTCAGCACACACGATATAGAGCCAACCAGATTTTATTTGCTTATATACTACAAGATATTAGCCAGCATGCCGGATCTTGCTACTTTTTGTATCCCAAATCCTCATCCCTTCCTCTACCCTGAGCAGAAGGCCAAATTGTAAGCTTGCAGGGTGGCAGTGGGAAACGTGTGGCCCCTTAAATACTTCTGGACTATAACTCCCATCAGCAGTACTTAGCATAGCTATTCTTATGGGGTGATGGAAGTTGCAGGGCAACAGTGACGAGGGCCACAGCTTGCCCACCCTGGAACAGAGTCCACCCTTGTACTCATTAGTGCCATGCTTGCTCAGAGCAAGGGTCCACCTAGGCCAGTACTCTGTTTGCCCAGTGGCCAGCTCCAGGTGCTCTCACACTCACGTGTTACATCAGATAGAGGAGGCACCACCAGCTGTGGATAGCCATATTCCCCTTGAATTTGCCCAATCTCCTTTTCAGGCCTTCCAAACTGGTAACAAAAGTGAATTCCACAGTCTGTGGTGTAGGAAGAAGCATCCAGTTTTATCTTTCCCAGACTTCCCACCCATCAACCTCACAGGATAAGCCCATTGCAAACTAGTTTTTAAAATGTCTCCATACCCATTCCACACCATGAATAATATTGTCCACCTTATTATTTCTCCTCTTACTTGCCTTTTCCCTAAGTCCCAGGATTGTAACCTTTCCTACAAGCAGATTGTTCTATCTGTATGATCATGTGAAATGTCCTTTTCAGCACTTTTTCCACTTCTACATTTTTTTTATTTATTTTTGGTGTAGTGGGTAGAATGGTACACAGTATTCCAAACAGAGTCATACTTTACGTAAGGGCAGTATGATTTTAGCAGGCCTCTTTCCACCCCATGCCTTTCCTAATTGTGCCCAGGATGGAATTACTCCTTTTTACAGCCACCACACATTGGTTGGTCATCTTCATTGCCCACCACAACTCCAATATTTCCTTCTTGCTCCATCAGTACTCAGCTCTCATCAGTGTACGTATGAAGCTGGAATATTTTTGCCCCAGGATGCATTATTTTAGACTTGTTTACATTGAACCACATCTGCCATTTTAATGCCCTTTTCCCCAGCTTGCAGAGATCCCTTTGGATCTTTTATGTTTTAACCACCATGAACAATTCAGTGTCATCTGCATATGTAGGTAACTCATTGCTCACTTCCAGATCATTTATAGACAAGTTGAAAAGTAGTTCTCCTAGTACGGAACCCTGGGGAACTGACTATTAATACCCCTCCTTGGAAAAATGTACGATTTATTTCTAAT
Organism: Varanus komodoensis; assembly: GCF_004798865.1. Taxonomy (NCBI): domain Eukaryota; kingdom Metazoa; phylum Chordata; class Lepidosauria; order Squamata; family Varanidae; genus Varanus; species Varanus komodoensis. The sequence goes on along the minus strand of NW_025335268.1, from coordinate 47,012,434 downwards.
CTCCACATTATGTTCCTTAACCAGCAGTTAATAAGAGGATCTCTCTGCTCATTCTGTGGCTCAGGACTTCATCAAAAGACCTTCAGGAAGTCTCTGTGAACAATGTCTACTGGATCACCCTAGCTGCATATATGTCAGCACTCTCAAATTCTAAGAGATTATCGAGATACGACTTTTGTAAAAGCAAGGGATTATCATTCAGTATGCATATGAATTTTATAATGCTTTCAACCAGTTTACCCAGAACATATATTAATCTAATCAGCCTGCAGTTCCTCAGATCACCCCTGGTTATCTAAAAATCTGTATTACATTGGCCATTCTGGAGTCCTGTGATACAGAGGATGACATTTAAGTATTTTTGTTAGACATCAGCAATTTCACATTTAACTTCTTGAAGCACTCTGGAGTGAATACCATTTAGACCTGCTGATTTATTAACTTTTAGTTTCTCAGTAAAGTCAAGAGCTTGATCTTTTGTCATCACTTCTTGTCTCGTTTCTCAGAACTTCTTCCTGAAGACTTCAGAAACAAGTATCTGTCCTACATCTGCAGTGAAAACTGATAAAAGTAATTCATTCAGCTTCTTCATTCTTCTTCTTCTGTACTCCTTGAATTCCATTGTCATTCAACAGTTCAACAACCTCCTAGTTTCCTGATTACCATACATCTAAACCTGGCTAACAGGCTGATCCTATGCATATTTACTGAGAAATAAATTATGCTGAGTTCTATTGGACATCTTCCCAACTAAGTGGGCATAGATTTACTGTAATGAATTATGAACCTAAGTATGTTTAGTAAGTATTTAAGGAAAGAAAGCCCAAGACATTTTGCTGCTAAAGCAAGGCAGCAAAATGCATCCCCCCTTCCACCCAAGTGAAAGGAGTACCCAAAATCAATCAAATTGACACATGAAGCAGAAAGTTAGACAAATATGTCTATACTACTCTGGCAGTAAAAATGCAATAATAAAGTATCACCTGCTGCTCTCTCATGACACTCAAATCTGCTGCCTGAGGCATCCATCTCCCTCTAACTAATGGTTTGGCAGGCCCTTCCCTACAGAGTATACTCAGCTGCCCTAGACAAAAGACAAACTCAGTGTAAGTGTCATTTGATTTTCTAGATCAGAAGTAGCATCTCTTGTTCTATTGTATTTATTTTTATTTATTTTTATTCAAAACATTTCTATGCCGCCCCCATTGCAACAAAGCCTAATATTTGTTTACCTGGCATAAACCATCTTGCGTGCTGTTCCTATATGGAAGCAGTGCTGTCTCATTCTCAGCCTGACTAGCATGGCAGAAAGCCATGGAGCCAAGGCATCACAAAACGAAGGGCCAACATTGTGCAGGAGAGCTTTTAAAGATATAAAAGTTGGCCAGCCAGCTTTCTGGCACAGGGGTTTAAAAACAAAACATTGTGCAAATGCATTACGAGCTGGGTTATTTTTCCATACTCACAAATTAATCATAAACCTGTCCATGAATTTTTCAGATTAATTATCAGACATGTTTTTCCAGTCTCATAAGAGCATTTAAGCCAACCCGTGGCTTTTCCGCTCTTACAAAGGCATTAGAAGGATGCTGTCCTGCTGACCTAGGAGATCCTAGTTCGAGAACTGCTGCAGCAGTTGTCCAGCTCTTTCTCGCTCGCTCTCCCCCGCCCCCCGTATGTGTGTGTTTACAGGCAGGTGCAGGCCATGGTGGCAGTGATGGGGGCACATCCCTAGCCCCACAATTGACTCACCCCTGAGCAGACAGTGGGGTATAAATCTTCAGTCCATATTTATAAAAAACTCTATAGGTCCTGAAGGACAAATGCTACTAACTTCACCCCAGGAAATGTCTAATGTGGTTTAATGCATTCCAAGTGTTAAATAGGTGGAGGGGCCAAATTCCTCATCCCACAGATGACTGCAGCTTCTGGGGTCAATATCCCAGAAGCCTATTCCTGCTGAAAGCACTGCTTTTAATCCAGGAACAGCACACTATGCTTTTTACTTAGGAGTAAATCCCAGTGGGGCTTACTCGCTGGTATTGGGCATTGGATTGTAACCTGGTTTATATTTTCCGGGGCTGGGGAAGGGCTTTCCATCCTGGCTGAGAGGCAAAGGGGAGTTAGGCATGTGGTGATTGTCGTCATAAAAAGCGTGGCCATGCTGGCCAAAAGAAAAATTTCAAAATTTACAATATATAACATCTTTATTAGACCAACAAAAAGATTACAAAAAATCTGTGTGACTGCATAGTTTTGCAACCATTGAATTTGCCTGATAAAGGTATTGTTTTAAGGATTCGAGAGCCAGTGTGGTGCAGTAGTTAAGAGTGTAGGACTGGGACTTAGATCTGGCTTCCAGTCCCTACTTAGCCATAGAGCTAACAGAGTGACTTTGGGCCAGTCACAGACTCAGAGCTCAATCTACCTCACAGGGTTGTTGTGGAGAGAAGATTGAGAGGAGAAAGAGAACTGTGTAAAGTTGTCTTGAAGGAAAAAAAAAAGCTGGATGTAAATTAAATACAATAAATAAAGCTTCATGAAAGAAGCTGTTCCCTCAATTCATTTACACCTCTATATAATATTTGGTATCTCCTGAGATGAAAAGCCCTCTGTTTCCTGTAGATGCCTGTACACTGAGGCCAGACATGAATTATAGTTCCCTTTAGCAGAGAAAATTCTGGCCAGGGCGGCTTATTTTATATTGTATATTTGTAATTTATTTTAATGTATATATTTTAAAATGTTACTTATTTGTTGTAAGCTGCCCCGAGGCTTCGGCGAATGGGGCGGCATAAAAATGTTTAAATAAATAAATAAATAAAATTCAGCCCGGGATCGGGCGGTAGTCAGGGAATAGGAGCATATTACTGTATGGTGGAGAAGCTGTGCGTGTGTGCTCAGCAGGATTTATTTATACATACCATCAGCCCCCCGCAAATCAAGTTTGGGGGAAAGTAATTCTGTGTGCTGGATTAAAAAAAAAAAAACTTAGCTAGCTATTTTACTGATTGGCTAGAGGCCTCTGATGCTAGGAACCTTCCCACCAGGAATAAATGGTGTCCGTGTTTTAAAATGATAATGATGTGAGAAAACCATTTGATTGGATACATTTGCAAGTGGCACTTTTAAATGTTGTTGTTTTAATACACAAATGCATTTCAGAGTCTTAAATGGCTTGCTCACAAAAAATAAGATTTTCTTTCGTTTGCTGTCCTGTCCCTTCGTTGCTGGTAAAAGTTTCAAAATTTTATGGCCACAAACTGATGTAGCAGTTAAAGATGGTCTGGTTAACTATACACACCCACCATCCAGAGAGCCCAACTATGGCTATAAGGCACAGTTTATAAATTTAATAAATAATAAACACACCTATGCAGTTACTCTCTTGGTATAACTTTCTTGCTTGACCATTTTACTCCAATTCAGCATTATTTTAATTGATAGATTGCCTCCTGGGTTCTCCATCTGTAAACACTTTAGTTTTCTCCTTATAAGCAACCAATTGGGCCTTGGTATAATATGTTGATTGTAATCTGTGTGTACCAGCTCTTCCTCAGTTTGGAAGAAGCCTTTCTCAGGCCAGGTTCTGTTCCTGCTCTGGCTTGCATGGTTTTTTCACTTCATCCATTCCTCATTCATCTGCTTCAAGTGGGACCTTTTAAAAATGAACAGTTGCATTGACTAGAATGTACATTGACAGTTCTCATAAGAACAGAAGGACAAGAGGAAAGCCAGGCTGGATCAGACCAAAGGCCCATCTAGTCCAGCACCCTTTTCCACATGGTGGCAAACCAGCAGTCCATAGGATCATTTAAGCAGGATGGGTGCAAGAGTTCCATCATGATCATGAACTGGCTGCCAGGCTTCAGTTTTTAGCTGTTAAAATAAGCATCTTTTTGCTGTTTCATAAAATCTATTCCAATCTTCTTTCCCAACTGGTGCCCTTCCAGTAAGTTGGACTGCTAATGCCAGCACCCCTACCTAGTGGACAGCCAGTGGCTATGTTGGCTGTGAAGGATGAGAATCATAGAATAGTAGAGTTGGAAGGGGCCAAGAAGGCCATCGGGTCCAAGCCCCTGCTGTGAACTGTGAACTGAAGCCAAACACATCTGGAAAGGACGAGGTTGGAAGAAGGCCGATCTACTACTGCACAAACTTGCCTGAATATTAAAATCATCCATCCTTCCAGGAGATGCTCCATTATTAGGCAAGTGACAACAGGAAAAGTGGCATTTTCTGTTGTGGTGCCCTGCTTGTGATGTGGCACCAGGTCATCTTCTGTCCTTCCAGATATTTTTATTCATATGGATTTTTTATACCATAGTCAAATTCTGTTGCAGCTGCTTTCACATTGTAGCATTTTTACTATTGTTTTTGGTTTTGCTTCATCTTTATTTTTATGAGTTGGTAAAAGTTGTGTTACAACTGATTAAAGAGTGTACCAAGAAGTGTTGCATTTATAAATAAAAACTATACTTGCTGTTATTTAAGAAAATTGTGATTGGGAAATATCATAATGAGTACTATATAGAAGCTTTTACAGTTATGAATTCAGCCACAAGATGGCACACCAATAACATTATTTATGATATGGGTATTCTAGCAAAAGTATTTTTCCCTTTTTGCTAATGGATGAACAATACCTAGTATGTGCATGTTTGGTGACCCAGAATGAAGGATGTAGTGATTTTGTTAAATCTGTTCCATCTGCTTGTCACAGATTGTCAGATGGCTTTTGTTCTCTGAAGGAATTGGAAGTTCCATTTCCTGAACTTGCATTCACGTTCACTTGTTCAAAATTGTACTTGTACAAATTTGCATTTGCAAAGATGCACAAACCTCCCCCACTCCAAAAACAGCATATTTGCACATTTTAGTCTGTGTATATTAATGTGTATTTTCTGCCTATTATTCTACATCTAGCTTTGTGTAAAATCCCAGAAAGGTTTTGTTTTGTTTTGTTTTAAATGTAAGCTAAGTCAAGCCAAGCCCTGGTCTTCATGTCTGCAGAATGAGAGAAAGCTGGTCCACTATGAAATCTATAAGTTGGAGACTTAGAAATCCAAGCTTGTTTGAATCCCTTGCAGATTTCTCTGACATCCTTACCCAGAATCAGGTCAGAGTGACTCTTCAGTTGAGATCAGACAGTCCAACAGCCTCTTCAAACTACACCTCCAGAGAAGGGACATCTGCTCAAGGAAAGACCTCCATAGAAGACCCACACCTGGGGAACTGTAAGTTTGCTCAGAAGTAGGGAAACGGAAGGTACTAGCATCTTGCAGCTGTACCTGGATGTAAGTTGGCAGACTTGGCTATATAAACCTTCAGCTGAAACTTGTTAACTGCTGGAACAGTGCCTTATTTGACTCTCAGTACCATGAAAGTATGCCCTTGATTACATGTTTCTTATGAGTGAATCTATTACAATGAAAATGCATATGATATGCTCATATGCATTTTAGATATAGAACAATATACAACCAATCTTACGGATAGTTATGCATAGACTTCAGCAAAAGTGGCCCAGATATCCGTGTATTTTTCCATCAATATATTTTAGCTAAAATGCATTCATTCAAAATCTGAAAACTTTGTAAGTTCTCACTCCATTGTATGAGAATACTGTGACTGTTTGTCCCTCCAGTGTTGCAATATTACCCTTTTAGTTATCATCAGGAGCTGCAAGCTAATCCAAAGTAACCAACAGCCTAGGTAATCATCACCCTAATTCAAGGCAGGGATAGCTTCTTTGGTAGCATCTCACACCCTCTCATGATTGTTGCAAGTTACTTCTTACCAAAATTGAATAAATCCGTGGCTCTAGTTAAGCCAATGACTCGTGTCTCATTTTGTTATTCCAGGAACATGCCTATATTTTGTAGGGCATGTGACACTTCTTAGAATCTGTCTTTGTTATGTTGACTCCACTGATGTAAGCATTTCTCTTGGAGACAGATCATGTGGGAATCAGGCATTCAAGAACTTGCCAAAGCACACCTTGCTACTCTGTTTGAACATTTTAAGACCAATACATTACCCAACATTTCATTATCCCGTCAACTAAAACATAACCATCAACTTTCACTTACACAATCTGTTTCCAGGACAAAGTTGAACACCTGGTAGATAAGAAAGTTCTATCATATTCAGCACACTTTTTTTTTAAACTCACCTTTGAAGTAAAGTAGGTAATGTGCAAAGTCTGGGTCTTTTCAGTGGTACTACTCCAAATGCCATCCTCAGGGAGGCCTACATCTGATGTCTTTTCCACTCTAAGTGAAGCCCTACTGGTTTTTCCTGGGCTTTTATAGTCTGCAGCTTTCACATTTTTTGCTGTAATTTTACAGTCATTGCTACTGTCTGCTCTACTATTTTATAATTGCAGTTCATTGTTCCTTCACCCTCTTTTTAATCTTCATTTTGAAATGCTTATATCTGATCATGGTAGTCTTTTGTGATATTAATATACACAAATAAAACACATGATAAAAATAAGCATTGATGGCAAGCCTTCTGTGTTCTAGTAATTCCTGGGGTTCATAGTCAGAATGAGGAGCATTTCCTTCACCCAAGCCCTGAGAGGCCATTTCTTTATCATCACCACCTTACTAGACATATGAGAAATAACATTTTGAAAAACAGAAAGTTCAGTTGAAACTTTCATGTGAGTTGCAATTTGCTTAGAAACAATAGCTTCTACGCTCGTTACTGCTGCATTTCTTTGAATTCTGCCTTGGGACCATGTGTTGGGACAGCTTTTCACATTCTGTAGGACCCCATCCAAATAAGAGTAGCATCCTTACAATTGATAGGTATTCTTTATTTCAAGGATGTGCAACTTGCCCTCCAACTGTTGTTGCGCTACAGCTCCCACAGCCCCTCACCATTAGCTGTGCTGGCTGGGACTGAAGGGAGCTGAAGTCAGTAACATCTGAAGAGCCACAAACCGCATCCTTGCTTTAATCTCAGAGACAGGCACTTCTCTTTATTCCAGATCTTTCTCATATGCTCACCAGAAGCCATGAAGTCCAGATGTGCAGCTCTATCTGCTGTGATCAGCTAAACAAGCCAGAGAATCCCCCCCATATTCTCCACTTTGTGGATTGAAAGAATTGATTACACTGGAACAATCTGTAGGGAAATTTCCTTAGAACAGGCAATTGACAGTCTTACTTCATTTTTATAGGATTCAGAGGAAGATCAAACTAAAAGAGAACTACAAGCAAACCAGGCCAACTTCACCTGTCCAACAGTGGTTAGGATGAAAGTAGGGAACATTTTGCTAATGGCATGTCCAGTTATACATTGCTGAAATAAAATGTGAACAAGTCACCAGTTTTTCAAAATATAGCCAGTCTCTTGTGATTTTAATCAGAACTCACAGCACTTATCTTTGCAGTTCTGTACCTCTTTCCTGAATACATTAAAGGAACATTGTATGGTAAGACTGTGGACCAAAATTAAGAACATAGCAAGATTCCTGCCAGATTACTCAACAGATCTCTCTAGTTCAGCATCCTTTTTTTAACCATGACCAATAAAATATTACATTTTTTTCTTTATTGTGGCCATGCTTCTGTGCTAAATCAGGGCAATTGCACTTGCTATTATGAATTGCTATGATGAATTATTTTAAATGTGTGTGTGTGAGAGAGAGATTAAATGTTTAATTTTAACTTTTGTTAACTGCTCAGAGATCCCTGGCTATTGGGTGGCATAAAAATGAGATAAATAAGAAGAGCACAGGGACAATCATCTGATTTCAGTGGTTCTAAACATGACTAAGTCTGATGCACACTCAAGGCATGAAATAAGGAAAGAGAAACAAGTATCACTCGGATGGTAACAACTAAATGTAAGAAAGGGAATAATGACTTTATTTCTCTTTTGTTAGTGTATGGCAGGGCAGGGTGTGTGGGTTGAACTTCTTCTAAACCAAGGTTCTCAAGGGCCACATTCCAGTGGGCCAAAAACAAAAGAACCAGAGCCAAAGGCAAAGGAAAGCATGTTTACCTTCAGGCTCCCATTGTCTGTAACTAGGTAACAGGATTGGCATTTCAACCTCTTAGAAAGGGAGACATGCACAAACAAATACTAAGAAGCCAGCAAGGAACAGGTGGGTAGAGGAAGGGGCAGGGCCAGAGGAAGGAGCCATTAGCAGGACTGGGCTGGGCTGGATCTGGCTTGCAGGTCTAAGGTTCAACTCCCAAGTCTAAGCCCTGGCACACACCTAGCCAATTTTCTAACCATGATTAGGAGTGCGAGTGCCAGCAGGTGCTTCCTCTCCTTCTCTCATGCGTAGATTCCTTCCCCCTTTAATGTTGCAACGTAGCCTTGATGCACATTATGTCTGCAGTGGCATTTTCTCTTGCTGGCTGTTACTTCTGCCCCACTGAGATGGCGACAGATCAAAAGCACATGCTTGGGCACTGAGGCACTGGCCTCCCATGAGTGCAGAGACAAGAATGGGTCAGTAAGAGTCTGTTGCCAGGAAGCTGTTGCCAGTCACAGTCAGCCAATGATCCTCCATGGTTAGCCCCTAACAGTCTTCAAGAATGGCTAGATGTGAGTTAGGAAACTATGAGCTAACCATGGTTAACCCTGAACATTAAAGGAGGCAGAAATTCACACTGGAGAACGGAAATGGAAAGAGGTGCGTTGGAGCATATTAATTGCTTCTGATCTCATCCCTGTGGATTAGTATACAGGAAGCATGACATCTGCACAAAACTGAATAGGTGACTGTTGTTTCATGATTTTCAACGTGTTTGATAGTGAATTATTTCCATGGACACAGCAGAGAGCAGAAGAATAGGCTTGCACATTTTGTAGCGGATCAACGATTTCCGCTTTTTCTGCTCATGCAATTGTAAGTGAAGCTGAAAATTGCAAACACATCCCAGGTATTTACATATTTCTTCAGGCCATAAAGTGGAAGGAAAATCTATTTCCTGAGAGATCTACTTTTTTCATTATCTGCAGACAACAGAATTATCGAAGAAGAGGAATGATAATTCTTAAGAAATGATGACTAGTGATAGGCCTTAGGAATGCAGCCACAAATGGCATCATAAACAGAGATATTCTGCTCCCCTGCTTCCAAGCAGAAATAATATCCAGTGCACGAATCTCCTAAAACCAAGTAGGATAGTCCTTTACCTGTATCAAGTGGTGTTCACCTGTGTGAATCATTTTAGAGCATAAACCTACGAAGTTTGGGAACGAGGGACTTTTTTTCTGTCTCAGCTTACAGAAGGCTTTGGCAGAAAAAAAAGGCTTGCTGCCTTTATTTGATCAACTCTTTACATTTAAATATATCTGTACTTCCCAAACTTCAATATGGATGATTTTCAGAATATTGAAGTATGTGTAAAGCAGTTTAAAAGTTTGCTCAAATTATGAAAATAAAAGTCACCTTAATATTTTCTTTCTTTTATTCCTTATTACTGTAGTAGCACACCAAAGTATCTTTTAAAGAAGCCCAGGCATGTCTTTGGTTTGTTGACTCACTGACTAAACAGTCTGACTAAACCCCAGAGAGGTCCGCCTAGTACTGTCGTTATTTGTTTTTCGGCGCCAGGCTAAGACCTTTTTATTTAAAACTTATTTTAATTGTTAAATTATTTGTATTTATAGGATTTTAAAATTTTAGCCAAGATGCACCGGAGGTTTTTAAATAATTTTTTTATTGTTATATTGTTATTTATTTATGTATTTTGTTTCTGTTGTGAGCCGCCCCGAGGCTTCGTTGCGATGGGGGTGGCATAAAAATGTTTTAAATAAATAAATAAATAAATAAATAAATAAATAAATAAATAAATGGTGCGGTCACCAGGTATACATGGAGTCCAGCAGCGAGGCAACAGGTGTTGCAATCCTCTGGCCACTAGACCGGCGCCTAGACAGCAGGTCAGTCAGAAGCCCAGTTCTGAGACTGCAGAGTCACTCTGACATCAGAGCTGGGGAGCAGCCCTTGGAACAGGCTCCTCAAATGCAACCAGCACAGGAAGAACCACTCTGAGTCTGTAAATGGCAGCAGGACCCTGGCAGCGCCTCAGCTGTCTGCCCTGCCCTGCACTCTGATGGCTGAAATCAAGCATACTCTGCAGGAGGGGAGGGAGGGGAGGGGAATGGGAAGGGCTGCTTTTGCTTCTACATTGTCCCTGCCCTGCACATTTATTTATTTATTTATTTATTTATTAAAACATTTCTATGCTACCCCATTCACCGAAGCCTCGGGGCGGCTCACAACATTAAGTTAAAATACAAAAATAACATGCTGGGAGGATGCTGGGAGGATCATCAGTTCCAGCTGATTAGTGTCCTGATTAAACCAGTTTAATTTGATTTGGATCCATTTATTATTACTTTTGTATTCTACCTTTTCCCCATTTGCTACGAATTCAATGTGGCTCACCTATTCCTCTTCCTATTTTATCCTCACAACAGCCCTGCACATGTTCAATTTATTCCATATGTTTCACAAATTATATGATGGCAACCTTGAAACACCTCAAAAGGTGATGAGCAGTGACCGTCATGCACATTCTTTGCAGCTGCTTATATACATGTTACTGTTCAAACGGGCTAATGGATTTTTGCCATCAGGGCTGTTCCCCCACCATTAGGAAGAATGAAGCAATGAAAATGTTGGGATCTCTTTGGAGGGCAGCAAATTGTTAGTTATTGAATCATTATTTTACAGGGAAAAAAAGGATTTTTCTGCTTCAGGTCCCTAAATAACTGCACTGGCCTTCACTGCTGTACCTTTGACTTGTACCAGATGAGGCTGGGGCAGCAGAGCATTTGCTAAAACATAGCTTGCGTTGTTTGCACTCGGTGGCCACTGGATCCTTCCTCTCGATACAAGTCTACAGTAGATGTACTTATACAGAAGATCTGCCTAGTTAAAATGAGCTTTATGGCTTTCCTGAACCAACGGTAGGAAAACACATAAATCAAGGGATTGTAGGCAGAATTAAAGTAAGCAAACCAAATAAGAACATCAAACACAAGGGGTGGGGTAATGAAATCGAGCAGGCCGTCTACCATGGTGTCAATGGTAAAGAGCAACCAGCACAGCCAGTAGATTGCTATTGCTTTCCCCAGTGTTTTGGCTGCCTTCCTTTCTCTCTTAAGGGCTCCTAGGGGATGTGCAGACCCTGCAGCTCCCTTATTTAAGCTGCTGATCTGCTTGGCTTGCCTGGTGGCTACAGTGAACACCTTGACATACAGTCTATCATGAGCAGGCATGGGAAAAAGAAAAGAGGGAAGGTGATCCAGCCCCAGAGCTTATTGAACAGAAGCTGGCAGCGACCAACGCAGGGCAGATCCTGCAAGAACTGACCTAACGCTTCCTTCACCATTTTGCTGTAAATGTTAAGCGTAAAGGAAGACGGAGATTTAACCAGAGGCACCCCCCACCGCGATGTAGATGCAAGCGACCCGGGTGGTGAATTTAGTGGGGTAGAGCAACGGGCAGCAGATAGTGCAGTGGCGGTCGATGGAGATAAAACAAAGGTGGAAAATGAAGGTCAAGCAAAACAGCGTGTCCAGGAAAGTATGGAGTCAGCAAAAGGCATCACCAAAATACCAGCGGCTCTCCACCGAGCAGACTATGCTAAAGGGAAGCAATGTGAGGCCCCGGTGAAGATCTGCCAGTGCCAGGGAGAGGAGCAAGAAATTGGTGGGGGTGTGAAGTACTTTGAAGTGGAGGATGGAAATCGCCACCAGCAGGTTCCCCAGCACTGTCAATAGCATGCCCATGGCACAGACTAGGTCGATGGTGAACTGGACCCCTGTAGGATGCAGGGCTTTGTGGCAGGAGCCATTCAGCTGAAAGCAGAGCGGAACTGGCACAGGGGCTTCGGCAGCAGAGCTCATTCTCCTCGCCTGCCGCTTCAGCCCGCCTCAAATGTTTCCGTCTTCCTTCTTTAGCTGAAAATAACACGGCATCATTAGCTGAAAATAATGTGACATATTTCCTGAATGTAAATTACCTGGAAAAATTGCACAGCATTTTGCAAGACTTCCAAGAATCACAGGGAATGAATCATTAGAGGCTTTCTCCCAATCTGATGGAAGATTATTGTAGCCTAATGCACTGAGCTAAACATGTACAGCCTCTTGGTTGCTGGCAATTGCTTTGGTTACATACACATGCTTTTCCTCTGGATTGATTTTTCTGGAATTCTTTTCACTGTAGTTCTATATTTAATCACTAGAACATATCAAAATCTGCATTTCATCTTCAGGTATGTACTCAAACAGTGGATCAGATCCACCTTCTAACTCATTATGGTTGGAAGTACAGCAAATTGTTAAAGGGACCTAATTTAGGTTAGATATGATTTCTGTATCTATAAACCCATTCAGCTTTTTCTGGATAAATATAATACTCTTTTGGGATGATTATACAAATGTCCTTAGAAGGAGTTAAGGATTTGCTCTTCCAGTCATTTACTTTCACTTGAAACAAAGTGCTCTGGACTAATTTATTATGTCTGTGTTTGTGTCAAGGATATGTTCATATAAGCACATGGCATTGTGTGTGTGATTGTCTATTTGCTAAATGATGCTCAGTCCCAGTTTGGTCTTTTGATTTTTTAAAACTGTGTATTTTTGTTGTTGTTTTTCAAAATAAAAGTCAAGCATTGATTACATGAATGAACAAATAAAAGGGTTCTTTGTTAGAATGAGAATTTATAATGAATGTGTGGGAAGAAACTTTCCTTCTCACAGTTGCTAAGAATATATTTCTTATTCCAGATTCATTTTTCCTCAATTGTAATATCTTTTTAAATTTCCTGTTATTGCAAATATATAAAAAGAAAGAAATTATGGGAATGAGAATATCACATCCATGAGATTTTGTAAAAAAAAAAAAAAAAAAAAAGCCAAACATTTGCACAGTTATTGATTTACAAGCCTGGTATCTCTGTTTAAATTAATTTAAATACTAACCCTAATTTACAAAGTAAATATACTAACATAAAGAGCTGTGTAAAAATCTGAATTGCATTTATTTCAGTAGGAAAGTCCAAGATTGGTTTTTTGCTTTGTTTTGGTAAGGCTTCAACAATTACCTGGGTGATGGGGGAGCCACAAGTCCTAGATATTCATAGAGAATACCTGTTCTATGGATATAGAACTTCGGCGAATGGGGCGGCATAAAAATGTTTTAATAAATAAATAAATAAATAAATAAAAATAACAGAGAAATAAAACTGTAGAGCCAGCACAGGGACAGAATTAAAATATATGTTAAATTGACAGTGTGTCTAAAATGCCTGTGAAATTAATACAAGAAGTTTTGGATCACACAAATGTACTGGACTTGAAATACATACACAAAATATAATAAGGATTACTTACCAGTGTCCACGGTCTTGAGTGTCAGGGTCTGTCTTCATTCCCTATCTGGGAAGTGTGAAATCAACATCACTTATATAATCCAGCTGGAACAACAGTCCTCTCCAGTGAATAGAGTATTTGTAGGTGTGGTCAACAATGTACATGCATGTTCAGCAGCAATGGTCCTTGTCTTCCAGAGCTCTGTGCCACGATTCACAAGCACGCATGCGCATTACGGACTGATCTTTTTAGTGTTGACAGCTGCTAGAACAATCTCATGATTACCTGCTCTACAGTAGGTGGTGTTGCATCCAGCAAGATTTTGTCCCAAATAAATGTAATATTTGCAGCCTTCCTCAACCATGTGCTCCCTAGATAAGTTGGGATGCAACTCCCATCTTACCCAGCCAACGTGGGAAAGGATGGGTCATAGGCTTACACCCAAAGCCCCTTATTTCCTGTCCATAATGGTCTCGTTCTGGCTCTCTTCTGTCTTTTGTCACAGATTCAGTCTGTTCCCTCTCACCTTTATCCCCAAAAGGTCTCCTTGCCATTCTTATGTATTTATTTATGATGTCTCTATGCCACCCTGTAACCAAAGCTTTTCAGGATGGTCCCTCCAATACAACATGTTCCAAGCAATGTTCCTGCCTGTTCCAGGGCATCCTGCATATGCTTACAGCAGGCTTTCCCTTCAATTCCTCATTATTCACCTTCCCTTTCTCAACCAGGACAGGAAACACCTTCATCCTGGGGGTCAAACTGGCCTCACGGTAACTGGGACAGGCCCCTGCCCTGATGCGCCCCTCCTGTGATCACGTCCATTCCCCCCACCCCCCATGCTACCTTGAGCCAAGTAGAGACAGGCATGGAGCTCCACACTCTCTGCCTGGAGGTGAGACATCACTGGCCCCTGGAGGAGGCGCTCCATGCAGCTCTTGTGCTCCGAGAAGTTTATAAGCCATCTTGGTTAGTTTCAAAGGGTGATGTAGGAATACTACATATATATCATCTCTTCCTCTTGATGGACAAATTGGGCACTCTCTTTGTGCTCCAGTTACCATCTTGAATGAACAATGAGAGGTATGCAGTGGAGAATCCCTGAGGTTATTTTCCATCGGTGACTGGAGTGAATAGAAGGGGATGCATTCCCTAGTGACAGCACGCAGAAATGAGGAGGGCTTGGGGGAGAAACGGTTTCATTTGACCTGCAAGCTGCAGGTTCCCCATCCCTGTTCTAGGCAGCCCTTGATGTTCCTATTATTCTGAGCATCAGATACATGAGCTGCACAAGCAGTGATACCCTCCCTGGGACTGGGACTAAGCAGCTCCAGATTTAAACTTCTGCTCCATCACGAAGCCAACGAGACTGGCTCAAGGGGATAAGCATGATTCCTGCCCTTCTATTTATCCTCACAACAAACCTGTGTGGTAAGAGAGTCTTGTGAAGACCAAAAGGGAAGAATCCCGGATAAAGGAAAAGCAATAGGAGAATGAATCGTCAGTGGTGTGTATGTACCACTTGGATATTTTAGGCCCAATGTATTTTGCAGACTGTGGCAGAGGAAATGCTTTGACAGGGGAAATCTGATGGAATAAAAATGCTACAAAGATATTGCAAATTGAGATGATGCTTGAAGGATAGCCATTCGGTTAGTAAATTGACTGAGTATGTTTGCAACATTTGTACATTTATGTTTTGTCCTTTATCCTTAATTATCCTCTTCTCATTCTTACCCTCACAACAGCAACCCTGTGAGGTGGGTTCGGCTGAGAGTCTGGCTGGACCAAAGTCATCCAGTGAACTCCAGGGCTGAGTGGAGTCTAGAACCCAGGTTGTCTGAGTCCCAGTCCTGTCCTTGTAACCACTACATCACCCTGACTCTTCCCTTGATGTTTGCCCCTGATGAAAGTCTGCAAACTGTGTGGTGGCCTGTATCAAGAAATTATGCTTTTACGTCTTTGAGCATTTGTCCTCTTACTCATTTCACTGGAGCAAGGCCATCCAGTGAGCTTCATGGCCAATTCAGGCTACAGACTGAGGTTTTCTTGCTCTTACTCCAGTATTCTTACTACTCTGCCGCATGGGCTTGATGCCCTTGGCTGTGCCACTATTTTTTCAGCCTAACTGGTAGACGATGGGTAGGTAACATGGTGCTCCAAGAGACCTTCCTTGGTGCCCACCAAGACACTGTGCAGCTTCCATGAAAATATTGAAATATGGTTATATATTCTTCCTGGCAGCTGAATTTCCTTCAAAGCAAAGTGGGAACTCTAGTTGCTGCCACTTTGATTTCCCATAATGCCTCTGCACAGGTTGCTTGTCCTTAGTGACTAGCTATGTCCACTCATGGCAGAAATTTTGTAACTGTGCCCAAGACAGTTTCTCAAATTTTCAGGTGTTCCCACAGGTACAACAATGGACTCACCCCTGCTGTAGACAATACTGAGGTGGGCAAACCAATATGACTCCATATATGAAAGCTTCCGGTGTTCCCACTGGGAATATCATGTGTGATTTCCAGATATTCTTCCAGATGCACAACAGGAACCACACCAAGTATGCTACTTTCTGTTTAATGTTTGTAAGACAGGGTGTAGACCAAATGTCTTTGAATGTACACTGCCTTATCCTTATAAAACTGGAACAACTCAGTAATCAATCATATCAGTCTTTTCACCCAGCCAAAAATAGGCACTGAACTTCAGGCCCGAGGGGCACATTCAGCTCCCCTGTGGTCCCACTCTGGGGTTTTGCTAGTCCCTCCTCCTTTCCATCAGCCATCAGCTGATTTGTGGTTCCCAATCTTTACATGTTTTCCTGCAGGTAAAAGGTGGAAATGCCTCTTCTGGCAGGAAGAGCTCTAAGCTAACCCCCAACCTTCAGGGGTTCATCAGCAGTACCTGAGCATATGCCATCAAGGCCAGTGCCATAAGAGCCTCACTCTGAGGAGTGGCCTTTCCTCGGCGAGAGGCAATGTGGATGAGGGGGCTCCAGAAGCCACCAGAGAACAGGAAGGCAGCACTTCCACGAGACTCTGCTGTCCGCTCTCCCACAGTGCTATTTGCTGTTGAGGGAGAACAGGGCCTGTGAGATGGCTCTGGGCCTCCTTGGTAGCGGGAGCATGTGGTGGCTCCCTTCCCCCATCACCTCAGAGGCAGGGAATTCACCCCACCAAATGGGAAGGACAGTTCTACTTCTGCAAGGTGCAGGTAGTCCTTGCTCCCTTCTGCTTCCTGTAGAGCCAGGAGGAAGACTTAATCAAGATTTCCCACTCCCTTTGGCTTGGTAGATGTTTCAAATCAGCTCTCGTTGAATGATTAAACAACTAAACAGGCCAACCACAAACCCTGGCATGTTTCATTGGCTTAATTAACAAACCAGAGTTTGTTTCAACCCATGATTCCTGGGTCAAACATAATGACAAGC
This sequence comes from Varanus komodoensis, assembly GCF_004798865.1. Taxonomy (NCBI): domain Eukaryota; kingdom Metazoa; phylum Chordata; class Lepidosauria; order Squamata; family Varanidae; genus Varanus; species Varanus komodoensis. The sequence goes on along the minus strand of NW_025335268.1, from coordinate 46,995,648 downwards.
CAGGAATCAGGGAAAGCAAGCCCTGATTAAGTTTCCCTCAGGCTATGTAGAAGGGGGAGAGCGGAGAGGGAGCCTAGTGGGCAAGGGATGGATTGGGAAGCTTATCTACATACTGCAGCCTTCCAAATCTCTTACCTCCCAGGTGTTTTCCCAGGATTCTTGACCATGCTGGCTGCAGCTGGTGAGAAGCTGAAATTCAAAGCCATCTGGGGGGCAGCAGGTTGAGCAATGCTGACACTGGAGTGATTCCCGCTTAGAGCCGTGTGAACTCGACCACTGAGGGTTAAAGTGGGAGGACAGTTCAGTGGGAGCTCACTCTGCTGTTTGGGCTTCCACAGTTAAACAGAGACTTAATGGATAAATGAGGAAGTTCCAGTAAATGAACAATGATGATCATTAAGTGCAAAGTAAGTTATCAGAAAAGTACATAAACTGGACAGACCAATGTTAGGAAGCATATCTGAGGTTTCCATAAAAGTCTGTTCCAAAGAATATGCACAGGAGGTATAAAAACTGCATGCCAAGGGATTCACTTTTGCACTTCCCCTGGAGGCCACCTTTGATTCGTTTTGGTCTCTTCTGCACTTTTCACTTCTGATGAAAATCGGGTCTGCCTGGGAAGTGTCAAACCTGAATAATTATTCTAGCTGGTACTTTCCAGTCCACTTGATAAGCTTGATTGCATATGTTTAAATAAGACCCAAGAATTTATCCTAAACTGTTTCTTAAAGCAGTAAAGAAATGTGCTCCTTAATACTAAAGAAAACAAACAGAAGGTCCTGGCTCTATTCAAGCCCTAACAAAAATCTTTATTGACTTCAGGGACAGGCATCAATTGCAAATATAAAATGTATCTTCTAAAACACAGAGACTACAAGGCAATCAGCCAGATTACTTAAACTGCTCAGAAGATGTTTAAAAGGTTCCTTAAAAGACCATGTGTGAGGACTGTTTTTTATTTAAAGTAATAGTGACAGATAAAGTACACAGGTTTCCTCCTCCTTCTGAGCATGGGAAAGAGAACAGTCAGAATGATTGCTAGATATTCTGCTTCTTTTTAAAAACATATCCCCACCGTTCCAAAATCCAAAATGGTTAGATTCAGGTCCTGGTTACTCTTAGCTAAGGGTACCAGAATGAAACCTAAGCACAGAGTAAGCCATGCCTCTCCAGGTGTCTTTTTAACTCGCCCAGACAGCCATCTGCACTGGGTTCCAATGTTCCAGTGACTTGCACCCAGCAAGAGTACTTAGGGAAAGAAGGAAGTGAGTGACTGATGCACATGATGGGAGTGGGGGCTGTTAACAGAGCTTATTAATCACCCTTGTGTTGTATGGAGCAGCTGTAAGTTTAGGGAAATGCAATCTTCAGTAGAGGTTGTGATAAACCATGGCTTTTATAGTATACGCCCAAGTGAAAGACAAAGGAGAAGGACTGGAACACGAGGAGGGAAGCTTGTACTAGAGAGTCTGTTAGGACTGTTCTCTAGTTAGAAGACAATAACGTAGCTAATCTTAATATTCTGCAATAACGCAGCTAATCTGAATATGCTTCAGTCTACATACATGCATATCATACGATGAATGTACATAGACTGGAGACAGAGTCCACCGTCTTTATTCTGTGCACACCAGCTCACTCATCGCATGTATACTGATAACATCTGGAAAGGGCTTCAAATAAGGTTGTGAGGCCAGCTATGTCTCTGGCCCTGAGACTTTGTGGTCAAAACCTGAGGTCAGGTGTGGTCATTCACGATGTGGCAGGCAAAAGCTTTGTGATGTCACAGACCTTTGCATCAGTTGTACAATTGTGTGTGTGCATGTGCGAGAGTGAGAGAAACAGAGGGTTTTGTGTATTCAGTTAAATACACAAGAAAATTATGCTGAAGTATTTTTATACTAATGGACAAACAGAATTTGTAATCACAGAAATATGCACACACACAATACTTGGACTTTGAAATGCATGCCCTGTTGCTGCTGCTTTAGGACACAGTTCAATTCATAATCAAGTCATAACTGGATTTAACACAAAGCTCTGCTTTAGTTAGGAGAGCTAACATGTGTTTCTTTTATCTGTCCATATGTTTTCCATTTGAGAAAATACTCTTTCCATATATGCTTTACTTATCTACATACTGTGTCACAGCACTAATAACCTGGGCAAGACTTCGTCTTTCTGGTCTAGAAGGTGATCAATTTTTCTCAGCTTTGGCAGGAACTTTTTGAATTAGTTTGAACTCATCAACATGATCTTTGGATAAAAAGATAGTGTCCAGAATCTCAGCAAATTTAGAGGCATATAAAGCCTAGCTTTTCACACTCTATGTCAAGGTTAAAGGCTGTGAAGTCCTGTAAGTGTGCATTCTCAAACATTTCTTAAGATACATAATTGCCAATTGTACATTTTTATCCCATCAGTTTTGAAAGGTCCACATAGGGAATTAGGTAGCTTTTCTAAGAACAATTTTGCTCAAAAAATTGGTAGCCCCTATGACTAATTAGTTTCTCGCTCAAGTTGCTTACCAAAGTGTGCAATTGTGGATGCATTATTTCCCCCCAACCCAAATAACAGAATAATGGAAGCTTTTCCATGAAATGGCGAACAAAATAGAGACTGGGAAGTTAAAGTGGCCATTAGTTGTCATCTCACCCTCTTGATCACTAAAAATTTTCCTATGGCGTTGGTGGCCTTCCCTGGGAAAGAAGGTAAAGGCAGGTATGGGGGATGTAGCCCTTTGACAGCAGGGAAGAGAGACCTCCTTTTACTTCCATGGCCAAAAGGCTACAGAAGTTCATGCCATCTCCTCCTTCAGCTTCTCAGTTTGAAGCGTCCATCAGGAGAGCGCAGCATAGCTTTACATACATGAGTCTCCCCATTGTAGCAGATCTGTAAATAGACATTCATGGTGGAATTGTGGTACACATGGCAATAACAGGTGGCCTTCACAGGAAAATTCTTGTTTGCATCCAGTACCTGGAATGCTGTCTTTTCACTCCATCAATTACAGCAGCACATCTGCTCGAAAAACAACTGCTTTTTCAATGGATAACACAACGTTGTTTGACCTCATGAGAAGGCTAGCTGTCACCAGCAGCTCTCTCCTAAAAGTTGAGCTGTTTTTTCTGGATGCTAAGGTCAGCATCAAAATTCTGCACAAGCACAGGAAATATTTTGTGCTTGCCCTGATTGTGGCTGACCCGCCTTTTGGTTGTAAAGGCCATATAGTGCCTGCACAACATTTTTAGCTGATTTGGGTTCAAGCATATTTCCAGTTATATTGAACTTCCTGCCTTAGTTCTTCCACAGTGCATTTTCTTGGCAACAGCAAGGACCTGAAATATTGTTAATGTGAGGTTCCCCCACTGCCTGTAATTAGGTTAACGCTGCCGGTGTGACAATATGGAACTTACTGCCAACTTCTGCAGCAGCAACACTGGGAGTCTCTAAATTCTGACTCTTAAAAAAAGGCAGATAGGACAGCATCGCCGTCCTTGAGGTTTTTATTTTGCATTCTACTTCTCAGATGCATCCATCCCTTCCTGAAGCCATCATATTATCTGAAAAATTAATAGTAGAGCATCTGAATTTTGAACTTGTAGTGCCATCTTTCACTATCCATTCTTTAAATTCTTTGCTTGTTCTCCTCAGTCTTCTTGGAATAATCCAAGTATCTTTATTTTCTTGGCTGCAGCTTTCTGTTCCCCTGCCTCTTCACATGTTGCATTTACAAGATAGGGTTTGTAGCAGCCGGCAGACCAGCAAACTGAGCTGAGGGAAATGAGATGGAAAGCAGGGTCATTCCTGCTCAGAGAGAGGGGGTTAGGGCCTTTTCACCAGCCCCGATAAAGACCTCCTGCCTCAACTTTCACCATCAGCACCTGTTCCAGCAGGCTACACACAGGGGAATCTAGGTTCAAGTTTGCTTTCCCCGATTCCATCAAATCCAATGTAACTTACATCCAGATAGACAGGGATAGGCTGGCATTGTCATTGGCTGATTTGGATAACAACACTGTTTATCATCATCATCTTCATCATCATCATTATAATGATCAAAACTGTGCATATGGAATGAGGAGAGACTGTAGTAATATGTCATGAAATGCTCTGACTCCTTACTTACCAGCTGCTGTTTATATTTTCATTTCACTTGATGGTTTATTTATGCAGTTTGCATACAGCCTGTTGGATGCTGCATTAGAAAATATAGTGTGTGTGTTGAAACATTTTTCATTATGTGCATCGGATGTTTCATCCCAGATATAGTGGTCAGTGACATCTTCAGGACTGAAGGCCTCTCAGGCAGTGACTTCTTTAAGCTCTTTACACATCACCACAAACTGAACACAGACCTGCTTAACATAACATTTTAATTAGGGTTCCAATGATCCAACTCTCTTCTGCTCACCAGACTTCTTCTCATGCTTAGCCCTGGCTTAGGAAGCAAGCTGAGCCAAGAGGGAGTCCATGAATGCTTGCAGAACGCCAGCTGCACAGCCAGCAACCTGCTTCCACAGTACATGCAGCACAAAGGCTGCCAGTCCCATGCATGGGCAAGGAACACTGCCTGCAGAGCATCCACACGGGGCTCGATTCTAGGCAGGTGCCCGCACAAACACTCAGTGTGCTTGGCACCAAGTGGGACTCATGGGCAAGAGAAAGTGGGTTGGAGCCGGAGGAATGGAGCCAAGGGAATCTGATGGATTCCCACTCCCAGAGAGGATTCCACACACACACCTAGTGTTAATGCAGAGCATGAATGCTGAAGCTATTTCATTCTGAGGGCTAAGTTGGAGAAACCCTTGCAGGCTGTATCCATGTGGTGGCTAAGCCAAAGACAAAAGGCATGAGTCCTAAAAAAGATTAATCCTCTACCCACTAGTAAGCAACTCTTAGGAGAAGGATTTCAGTCTTTTAGAATCAGGAGAATGCTTAACAGCACTAATCAGTGGTTGAGGAAAAGAGGGTATGGATAGGACTTTGTAGACTCCAAAAGGGCCAGGTTGGAACCTACCCAAGGGGCAGATTTGGGGTTATGCACCCCTGTTTGTTAGGTATTCATTCAAATGTAGAAATGATTACAGCAATTTAAATGGAAATACAATATCTTGCACCATAGTGAGAGAACCAAATGACCTGCGTGTACTCCAGGCATGGATGAGAAATGTGGTCATTCTCATGTTTATACAAAGAGATCTCATCCACAGCTCCCAGACAAAGGCACAACTCGGAACACAATTATCCTTCTATTTTTCCCACTCTCCAAATATTACCATGCAATTTTCCAATTATGAAACATATACCAAAATGCATTCAAGAAGGCGAAGATGTATATGTTAATTTCAAATGGCATACCGAAAAGCATATATTAGGGGAAACTGCTTGCACATTGTTTTGCTATATTAATAGAAAATGTGCATGCATATAAAAGTGCAAGTGATTTTTAATGTTTCAAACTGATGCAGTCATGGGAATGAAATGGTGCTCAAAAAGTGTGAAGAAGAGGCATCCCTGGGGCTTGTCCAGTCTGCTGTCCTGGTGCTGAACTCCTCAGGGAGAGAGGAGGCAGCAGCCCTTCCTGTGGGCTTTGATCCACTCCATCACTTTCTGGACTTCCTCACTAAAACTCTAGCATCTGAGAATGCTTATTTCCTCTTCCCTTCATGAGCAGGGATCGTATTATTTCTGATGTGTGAAAGTCAGGGAGCCGTTTGGGCTAAAGTGCAGGGTTTTAAAAATGCTTTAAATAAATAATTACCCAAAAAGCATATTGTAGAAACATGTTGATAGTAAATTAGTTATTTATTAGAGTCAGCAGTTAATGAAGCACTTTAACCAGTGTTGGTGGAAGTGAATCTGCAATCACAGCAGTTATTTAGCTAAAGAACTTTTTGACCGTGCAAAAGTGAATCATTCAAACAAACAAGCAAACAATGGCAGTGTGGCTTCCAGGATTGGTGCTGCACTTGAACACCTGCACAGGTTGGGTGTTCTGAAGTAGCAAAAATGGTGCTTTTGCAGAAGGTTCAGAAGAAAACCAAGAAGAAGACAGAACAGGTGGTGGTCAAAATGGATTTGTGCCTCAGCTTTATGTTGAAGCCTAAAGCACAGAAAAAATGCCACTCATGCCAGAAAAACTATGGAACGCCTTGGGTTGATAAATGATTTAGTTTATTGATTTTCTCGGAACAGATTAGAAATGTGGGTAGAATATCTTTCCTAAGAGGATACATCTAAGTGCTTTTTGAAATCATGGGTAAAAAAAGCCATATATTAATGGGTTACAGCTGGAGTTGAGGTAGCCAAACCAAGTTAAAGCATCAAATAACACAGCAGGAATTGAAAAACCAATAAAAGGGTCAATTAAAAATGTGACAAAACATGGAAACCAACAGAAAAGAAAACCCCCCATCACAATACTCAAGGTCTTTGCAGCCTTCCTGTCTTTCCTCCTGGAAAGCTGGTGAGGATTTTCATCACCTGTATTTCTGGACAAGTTGGATCTCAGATGCTTTCTGGACACATCAAAGATTTGTACATAAACTCCAATCATCAAAGCACCAGGAATGAAGAAGCCAAATAAAGACAGAATAATTCCCCACAATTTATTAAACATGACTGGATAAGAAATTTATTAAACATGACTGGAACACACCACTAAAACCTCATAACCTTCAATGCCAGAAGCATAAGCTACAGAGAAAATCACCCCAAAAGCAAAAGAAGCTGGCACTGACCAGCACATGACGATCAACTGCCAAATTACAGAGAAAGTAATTTTGCATGAATAGTGATAACAGATGGCACAGATAACAGATGGCACAGAAACGATCAACAGCAATGCAGCAAAGGTGGAAAATAGAAACTAAGCAGAGCATCAGGTCAAAGCTGTAGTGGATTTTGCAGAAAGTCTTCCCAAAACACCAACAGTTTTCTACCGATCTGACCATACTAAAGGGCATAATGAAGAAGCCAAGCAAGAAGTCAGTGACTGCCATGGAGAGGATGAGAAAGTTAGTTGGGGAGTGCAGTTGCTTGAAACAGGAAACTGAAATTATGCTTGCTAAATTCCCCAGAACTGTGATGATGATGACTCCACTCATGGATACATACATGGCTCCTCGGACACTCAGTGACCTAAGATTTTCAGAATAAGATCCATTTCCAAACTCTGAGCAATCAATGGCATCCTTGGAAGTGTTAAGAAAGACCATCTGGAAATCTAAAAATAAGAATATTTAGTATTAGATTCAGAAACTAGTGTGTGCTGAAACTGGTGTGTTAGAAGCCTACATGGGTATTTCTCAGGAAATATCCTACAAGCTTAGCAAGAAATTCTGTTATCTGAAAAACACTAGTAACTTCTAGCTATTAATATGCCAGGAATCATTTTCCTTTGGCAGACGAAAAAATACCAACCCAATCCATAGATGGTGATCCACTGGTAATTTAAGGAACAATTCTATGGCCCCTGGCAATATCTCGAATTTTCAGATCCAAAGTCCGAGCAGAGTTCTGACTATGGAAATGGAAATTCAGAGGTTGCCCCCTTCCAGCCCCTCGTTGCCGCTGCTGATGAAAGACTGCAATCCCAAAGAGAGATAAAAGGGAGTTTGGGGCAAAGGGGCAGAAGAGGCTGAAAAGGGTAGACTTTTCCTTCCTCCTTGCCCCTCTCTCAAAAATGTTCCAGCTAAATGGGCAGAAAAGCAGAGCAAGTGGTGTGGAAGCCTCTGAGTTTTGCTATAGGATTGTTCATGGGAGCGGGAAAAACTCCTCTGTTTAATTAGTTTGTATATTTATTTTATCTGTAAATTGCACTCTCAGCCTCCTGGGGGATGTGCAGTAAAAATATCATTACATCTTATATTAAGAAAACACAGAAGCAAAACCATGCAATAAAATTTGAAATGTAAACATTAAAGTGCATAGAAGACATTCTTAGTATACTTGATACTGTTCTTTCTACAAATACATTAGTCATTTAATTTATTCTGTTTTCACACCACCTAACTGCCAAAGCTGTTTGGGTGATCTACAAGGCTTAGAAACCTTAAAAACACAATATTGTGGAGAATATAAAAACAGGTTAGCTACAAAGATAGAAGCAGAACAGATACACATATATACATATTTCCATACAATGTTCCATGAGCTGTTTCAAGACCTCTAGTATGCTGCCAACATGGACTAAAACCAGGAACATTATTCGGGAAGAATGCACCCCCTGCCATAAAAAAAAAATCCTGCAGCAAAAAGAAATAAAAATCCTAGATGAATAACAAAAGAAACATCCACAATTGCTAAGGACAGGCAAGATGCAAAAGGTGACTGAAATAGTTTCAGAATCCGGAATGTTCAGTTGCTGTGACTTACAGACAAAAACAGAAGCACAAAACCTGTTACAGTGGCCAATGAAAAGAAATAGAAGAGAACAACGAAAGAGGAAAAACAAGAGGAGCTCTCTTATGGAAGAAGCCTTGCTAGGCAGTTCTTTCCATGGTTGAGGAGCCACCACTGAGAAGACCTTCTGCTTTGTTGCCGTTCTCCAAGTCATCCTCACGCAGGGGTAGCTTCATGTCAGGAGGGCCGCACCTCCCCTTTTGTCAGAAGGACAGGGCCCGGCGTGCTGTTCGTTCTGCCAGTAACGCTTGTTTCCCTGTCCCAAACAAGTGTGAGGTACAATTGTGTGTGTCGCTCTTCTGTGATGGCCTTCCCCAACCTGGCTTCCTTCAACTGTTTTGGGCCCCTGAGCCTGTTTGAATCACAGTTCCAGAACCAGAGATAAAGTGGCCATTTTACCCAACCTTGAGTTCTCTACAAAAGGAAATAATTCCTGGCCTAGACAGCAGCAACTAATGGGATAGAGTCTTAAATCCTATTAAATATAATTGGTTGAATCCTCTTCAGTAAACCACTTTAACTGATTTGTGGATCATTCTGTAAATCCAGCTGCCAAATATCTATACATTCCTGATCAAAGAGCTGTTAGAAGAGCTATGCTAATGTAGGATGACAACTTTGAATGAATAGGGTCTGCACTAGAGCTAATAATGAAAAGGTGTAAATTTTCTGTTCTGTTTGTAGTGGTTTACAGTTAAACTTAATAAATTGAGCTAATTCACAGCACAGTATCGGTGAGAAAGAACCAGAGTCTGCAGTATAGTTGCTTCTGCTCAGTTAATCAACCAACATGAACAGAGAAAGACATTTTGGGTTGTGTGTGTGTGTGTGTTGTCCTAATTATCGCGTATCTTAGTCTTGCATTTGTAACGGGTCTTATCCAGCTGTGGCCTTGCCTAAGTGACAAGCACTTCTGCCCATGCAGGTCAGGACACCCCATTTTTCCCATTGCCTGCTGCCGCCTTCCTTCCAGATTCGATTCTGTTTGGAAGGTCCCCAATACACAGGAGTAGTTTTTGGGGTGAGATAAGGGGCATAGCTGGATAAGAGAGATGTGAAAATAGTGCTTTCCACTAAGGCACAGCCATGATCGGATAAAACCTAATATTGATCATTTGGAAAGAAAATGAATTTTCCTGCATAGGATTCATTTGACTTCATTGCAATGACTGTATATATTATATGCATTAAATATATGGAGAGTTAGCGTGGAATAGTGGTTAAGAGTGTTGGACTGGAAGATCCAGGTTCTAGTCCCCATTTAGCCATGGTACTCCCTGGGTGTCTTTGGGTGAGCTGCAGACTCTCAGCCTAACCTACTCCCTGGGGCTGTTGTTGTGAGGATAAAATGGACAGGAGGAAAACCTTGTAAGCCGCTTTGAGTTATAAATGCAACATAATGTAAAGACCTTTTTATTTAAACATCATTTCAATTGTTAAAACATATGATCTGGCCAGGGCAACTTCTTCTTCCTTCTCTTTCTCCTCCTATATTTTTATTTTATACTGATAATTTTAATTTTATATTTGTAAGTCAATGTATTCTTTGTATTTTTGTATTTAATGGTAATTTATTATGTACTATTGTATTTCAATGTATTTTATCATGTTGTAAGCCGCCCCGAGGTTTCGGCAAGGGGCGGCATAGAAATGTTATAATAATAATAATAAAAAAATAATAATAATGATGGTGATGGTTTTATTTCTATACCACCTAATAGCCAGAGCTCTCTGGGCAATGTACAGTTAATAAAATACAATAAAATGCAATGTAAAATATTGTAGCTGATACAGTTAATAAAATACAGTGTGAAATATAAATAACAGTGAAAGCATAATAAAAATTCACTAGAGATTTTAAGCCAAATTTTAACTAGATAAGTGGCTAAGACAAGTCCATCCTGCTAGGCTTGCTAAAGACAACTGACAATACCCATTTCTGCTGTGATGTTTGGAGTTGGAAATGCCTTGGCACAGAGAGCAGGCTCAATCTTGTGGCAAAAACATACTAAAGTTGGTGCCAAGTGGGCTTTGGTGGGGGGATTGTTCCATAAACTGGGGGCTACAACAGAGAAGCCCCTCCTTCTTGTTGCTTCCAGTCAAGCCTCCTTTGGTGGTGACATTTGGGGAATGGCCCCTGAGGATGAGCAGAGAGTCTAGGAAGACTATGGTTGGACGAAGCAGTCCATCAATATTGTGGTTGGGCATCAAGTACTGATCTGAAGAAGGTGCATTAGCAGGATAAATATCTCAGTTATGAACATTTAGTATGAACTAAGATATCATTCAATTTCGATGGAAATTTGATGAAATACCCACATTTATTTGTGCACCCGTTCATCCCATCCCATTGCATGGCCATCTCAGTCCATGGTAGGTCGCTGCAGGAGCGATCCATCCCATACGAACCTTGAACTTCTTCAGCTCTTGCCAAACTGGTCGGATGCGTATGCTGCCACAAATGGAATTTACCCACAATTCTCCTTTGGTGTGGTTATCAGCAACATTTGAGGTACTTTGCAGTACAGGAAAAAACAAATCTAGGCTGAATTCAGCCTGTTGTGGTACATGCATATACTTGTCTTGGTCTAGGCTGATGCACCTGGAAGTTAGTGAAGATTAGTTCCATCACCATCATCTCATCAGAAACTCAACACTTGTTTGAACTGAACAAGGGAGAAAAAGAAGACAATTTTCATATCCCAACCAAATTCTACTTCCACAATTTTGCAGGTACAGAATTCACTGTCAAATAAAATCAATACTGAAGGTGTCATTCTCAACACAGGGTGTTATTGTCAATTTTTCCTGTCTAAACCTCTTTTTAACAAATTGAAGACTGAGCAGAAATCAAGGGCCTCTCATTCAGCAAAAGCTTCACTGAAATCCATTGCAGATTTTTTTCCTCCAAAGCTAAAATAACATTTTATGCATTGCCATTACACATGGCTTTCTTCTCCTACCTGATGGCTATTTACATAAAGCCAGTGATACACCAATGCTCTTAAGATCCAATCTTTCCAACCCCCTCTTCTAAAAGAAACTGGGTAACACTGCTGCTGTGTTTTTATGAGAGAGCAGTCAGACCCCGCTGGGGAATTATAAGAAATGAAACAGCTTAGAATTTTTTTTTAATGGGTACAAGTGAGTATGAGGCCATATTTTCAGGAATGGTTGCACCTTCCCAAGTTTACACATGCTTTCTGTAAACATTACGGCACCTATTAGGCCTAATAAAAGCTGGCACCTTTAGATCACCATATGAATTTTTTAAAACTGGAAATAATTCAGTGGATGGTCATGCAAACTACATCATGGGAAGCTTGAATACTCTGAAGGCCAAACTAGATCATGTGATTTTAAATTAATTGTGAATAGGCAATTCAAATGCATGTTTAAAAAATGCAAATATCCACCTGAAGTTTAGGGAACAAGGAAGAAGGGAGTGGAAATTCCTCCACTATTGATAACCATCCCCCAAAGGTCCATTACCCTCTGTGTCAGTAGGATATTTACTATATCTACTTCTGGATGTGAAATATATTTATGCAATTGCAGCTTCAGCTGCAAAGAAGGATAAATGACAAGGAGGAAAAGGTTCAGCAGCAGCTGTTGTCTAACTTCTTCTGCTCAGACACAGAGCAGGGCCCCCCTCTCCTTTGTTTTAAAAGAAACAAAAGAATGAAACGTGGAACTCTGCCTAACTACTTTTTGTCTGGGTTTGTAGATTACCCTAACCCATGCTTAGTTTAAAAAAAAAGGAAACGGTGTCTCAGTTTGTCTTCATGGAAGCACTGGAGGAGGAGAGGGGAGATCATGTGAGCTTGAAGCTTAATTGTGCTCTTTCCCATTATTTTTCATTGGGAGAAAATAGTGCCTCTGTCTTTGTGGAAACCGGAGGAGCACAAGAGAAGAAATAGAGAGGTGAATTGGGTCAGAAGTGGGGAACGGGAAAGCAAAACCAATGGGATCTTTTCTTTTAGAGTTAATACATGTGGTGATGGGTGGTGATTCCTCAGTTATGGCCACAGCAGGGGAGGAAAAGGTTCAACTCTTTGTTTCCATGTGAAGTCTTTTCAAAATTCTACTCTCTGTTATTATTTTCATCTCATATGGCTGTAAATCACATGTTCAATGTTGTGTCTAGTTTGACTGTGAGAGATGAAACAGAGAAACAGTGAAAGTTAGAAAAGGCCAAGGAAGAAAAGCAGAATAACAACAGCAGGAAGATCAGATGAAAGAGTTAGGACTAGAAGAGGAATTATACTCAGGGATTTGAGGGATGGTTGTGAAGAGCCACAATTGCATCTTAAACAACCTAGTTCACCACTAGCAATTAATTAAGCAAATGCTTTCATACCATCCATATGTACAAGTTTTCAGGAAAGTTAACCATATGGTGTTATCCATGGGAGAACTACTTAAAAACAGAAGGAGAACCAAGAAGTCTTCTGGGGATTCCATGATGAGGGTAGCAATTAAATGTGTTGATAGCCAATGTCATAAGACCTAAGAGGGGAAATGATACTTTGAAGGTGTATTAATTTGCATTCCCATAGGATAACCTTAACTCATAATGAGATCAAAGAAAAGCACAAAACATTTCCCTCTTTTGCTGTATGATTGGGTTTAAATAGAAACCAGGAGACCTCATTAAAACATCTCTGTTGTATTCTTTGCCATAAATATCAACAACTCCACAGCAGAGCTGCTTAGGTGCTAATGAAGGCAAATACTTCGGGAACTTTGCAAAATGTAACTCTCCCTTATGGGGCAAGAAATGATGAAAACAAAAGGAAATAAGGCTCCATGAGAAACTGCAAATGTGGTCTAATCAGACACAAGAGAATGCATTTTATTCTGGGTTTGGCCACACACTTAAATGGTGTTTTAGTGTGGTATTGGGAGGGAAAAATACCTTTAATACAGCTCTTAAAGAGGGTCTTGAATTGTAGTAAAACTAGCAATAGATGGTTCACAGTATTAAAAGGACAATGGGGCAAATATTGATTTAAAGGGAAAATGCTGCTGCTCCGCAAATATGAATTGTTAGCACTTGGGTGGAGAGTGCAGAAGAGGCTGGGGAGCCACATGCTGGCCGTGGCCATACGTTGCCCATGCCTGCTCTAAAGGGATAGGAGGCCCCTAGGAAGCATGCCAGTGCCAACTGGATAACATCATTTCCAAAACACCCGAAGAGCCCTGCAGTTTGCCTACAGGTGCTTCTGGTTGATACTGAGAACAGGATAGCTCACTGGATAAAGCTGCTTTTCTCCTAGTAAAATTAAAATTAAAAAGTCAGCCCAAACTACTTCTGGCAAACCCCCTTCCAGGACTGTTCTAGCCTTGCACACCCACCAAGACTGGGACTAAAATCTGTTTAGGTTTTGAAAGAATGAGCAAAACTATGCACAATGTGGGAATGTCAGCATATGGAAAGGACTGAAAATGCTCTCCTCACTCCATTTCCATAAGTTGTGGTGATCCATACCGTGACATCATCATGTTTTGCCAATGGTATCATGGCAGCCAATGATACGGAGCAGGGGAAGAGGAAATGTACACGGTGATTCAATCAAGACATGGATCAGTGTTGCTACACTTTACAAGGCCAAATGCGATACAGAGGTGCATGTTTAACTGTATCGTATACACGCTTATCAAAATGTTATTGCACACTATATCCTATGACATGTTCATCTTGTGCACACTAGCAAGGAGGAGCAACGATGGGGATTCTAGGGTCTGATATTTTCTCAGAGTCAAACTAGACAGCCAAATCTGGCTGTTCCAAGAACCCACCCCATCCTCCTGGCTGACCGTCTTTCCCCCAACCACCAGACGTTGGTGGTTTCCTGCCTTTTGTGCTGGTTTTTCCTGCTCTGAAGGGCTGAAATGCCTCTATGCCTACTGGCAGTAAGAGCTTTAAGCTAACTTACACGCTGCTTTTTTGGTTTCTGTGCCCCAGTCCTTTTACTCTTGGCCTTGTCTGCCACTGGAATGTGAAATGTAATTCAGCCCTGAAGCTGAAAGAGGAACTGTAGTTCCAGGAATGCTGATAGCCTGTGGTGGTGGTGGTTCTCCTCCTCCTCCTCCTCCTCCTCCTCCTCCTCTTCCTCATGCCTGCACAATCTATGCAATTGACAGTGAACAAGTTATTATCAAGACAGATACCTCTTCAGCTGTTTTCCCAAAGGAAACTGGTGCTGTAAAGCATGACTTGCGTTCCTCAGGGAAGGGAGATTTTGTGATAGGTTTGATCTGGTAACACGTTTTCATTTCAGCATACTCAAGTACATTTTAAAAAGCAGGAACATTACTTTGATCAACAAATGCAGTTTATTCTCATCTGTTTAATTATGCACACTAGCCAGTTATGGTGACTCCACAGGTTAGTTGTACAGAGCAAGACAATTTTCATCTATTGAATGACAGCATATAAACCTGACAGAAGGAATGTCTAAAATCCAGCTGACAGCTCCTTCTCTGTTGATTTTCCTTTTTCAGTAAGTCACTTCCTTTGCTCATTTTCAATACGATGTAACATCAAACTTTTAAAACATGTCTGCATTGTAACTTTAAACTGATTAAATTGGGATTCACAAGCACACAGAGAAAGAACCCCAACACATGCAGTTTGATAGGCATTGCTAAACTGAGACACAGTCTGAGTTGTAATAAATATCTACTTTCCAGACAAATTGGGAGAAAATTTGATAGTGAAACCATTTTTTAGCATAAGTTTCTAGTGACTTAAGTGGACTATATAACTTCCCTTTCATGATGTCTGTGCTCCAGTTTAAGGAATAGAATTATTTTAAATATTTCCAATCCAATTTTGTATCCTAAAATCAATGTAATGTAATTACTATTCCTTTGGAATAGTATGGCAAAGGTTTTAAAATCCATTCAAGGTCAACATACTCAATTTTTTACGATCGCAAAGATTTGCAACATATTCAGAGGGTTCTTAGGTTCTTCCAGACAGCTGATTAAGTAGGCAATGCACATTCTGTGGGAAATTTCCCAGTATCCCCTGTCAATTCACAAGGGATCCTGGAGCTCGATGCTCAGATCACCCACGTTGCACATATGCTTGGGAATGTAAATTCTGGCTTGTCTTTTTTGCATCCCCTTGCAGCCCACCAGTTCCCCACAAGAAAATTTTGGATGCCGTCTGCTTGAGATTTCTGAACTCCCAAAACATTGGCAAAGCAAATGCCATGGGAGCCCTTCCCTTGAAGATTCTGTTGCCCCACAGCCCAATATGGCAGGACTGAGCACACGCCAAAGACGCTTTCCGCCATTGACGGCCTCTGCTTCACAGCACCTTTCTTGGCATGAAAGCCTTTTGCTAGTTCTGATGGAGAGACAGAGAGCGCATACAACTGCTGAATGACTCCTTGAGTGCCTTTGCATAACAGGCCCCGGTCCTTGCAGAAACCTAGGTACAGTGTACACAATGTTGTGGTCCACTCCTGGATCATTCTTAAAGGCAACATCACAATAGCAGCTGCTCTACTTTCACCTTTTTCTTTGAAAAGGCAGTGTCTGACAAGACAGCGAGTCTCACATTTCCAGGCATTTTACTCCAAAAATAGCTGAGTTCTGGATAAGTCTTGCTGAAAAACCTTCCCCAGTAAAATCATCTTCAAGGCCCTTCGGAACCACAAGTAAAAATATGCATAAACCATTGGGTTGAATGTAGAATTCAAATAACCAAACCAAACCATGGCATCAATGAGAAGAGGTGGTATTGTGTAATTCATAAAGGGGTCGGTGACCGTGCAGAAGAAGAATGGGAACCAGCAGATGAGGAACACTCCTACCACTGTCCCTAAAGTCTTTGCAGCTTTTCTTTCTCTGCTGTGTGAAATATGATGCTGTGCTTCAAATCTGATTTGCATTTGGTTCACTGCAGCTTTAATGGAACTGGCCTGCCTCTTGGCTATGATGTATATCTTCCCATAGACACACAGCATGATGAATCCTGGGATGTAGAAAGAAACCATGGAGCTCACCACCCCTGAAGTTTCATTGAAGAAGACAAAGCAGCCACCCACACAATAGATGAGTTTGTAGAATGTATCTTCTGTTCCTAACATATTTAGCTGAAAGAATACTAGTCCGAAACCAAACATAGCTGGGAAAATCCAACTTATGAAGATCATGACTGATACAACACAAGTGTTTATCTTTGCTTTATATCTCAGCGGATCACAGACTGCATAGTAGCGGTCAATAGAGATAAATGAGAGGTGGAAGATCGAAGCGGTGCTCAGCATGATATCAACGCTGGTGTGGATTTTGCAGAAGAAGTCCCCAAAATACCAGCAGTTCTCAACTGACCTCACCATGCTATAAGGCATGACAAAGAATCCCAGCAGAAAGTCCACGGTGGCCATAGAGAGGATGAGAAAATTGGTCGGGGTGTGGAGCTGCTTGAAATGTGCTACAGAGATGATAACAGTCAAATTGCCTGCAACAGTCAAAAGGATCACACACAACATGAAGATGTACATGGAAATTCGAACACTAATTGACCAGCTGCTCTTTATGCAGGAGCCATTTATGGATTCGCAGCACAGCTGCATTCTTCCTAGAGATTCAGATGCCTGCAGGCACATGCTAATCCAGTGGGTATTGTGCTTGGGGTGCTTTTTACAGCAAAACCAAGAATTCCTTAGTCTTTTGCCATCCGAAAGAGGAGGAGTATCTGCCAAGAGAGAAAAGCAGAGCATGAATATTATTAAACGTTGAGACAAAATCACCTGCTTCCTTCCCCAGCTTGGTTTGCAAGCTATGACCAGGGCTGTCTTGCAGTGACATTACAGGGTTTGCCGCACTCACCAGTGATGGTAATTTCCCCCCTCACTACACCTGCTGAGTGCCATCTCCCCTCTTTTCACCCACACCAGTGTGAAGGCAGAAAGCAAAGCCTTTGCTCTGATTTTCCTTCCTGGAGCCAAATCAGAATCAGAGCAGGAAGTATTACAGAAAGTGGGCAGAAGGTCATTAAATTTCACTTGCCTCCGTGCTTTTCAGTAGGAAAGATTTTCTTGTGTACTTTTGGTCACGTTCTAAGGAGGTGAGCCATAGTGATGGTGACATCAGCCACAGCTTGTATGGCTTCAGCTACTGGAACGCAATGAGATAAGCCCATGGTCACCAGCAGTGCAGGGTGGTCCCTCAGGGGCCAAAAAGCCAGGTACCCTTCAAAAACGGAGGGTTGGGATCAAGCAGCAGTCAGACTACAGTATGTAGTTGGCGGGTTCCAACTGGCTTTGTACAGGGCTGCAGACCCTCAGGCCTGGTCTCCCAATATGGCCAACTGAGGTTCCCCCAGAGGACCATGTCGACTCTCCCCTGGGCCCACCACTTTTCTCCCAGCCACTGTTATTTTGGTGGTTTCCTACCTTTTGTGCAGTTTTGCCCACCCCACTTCTGAACAGTTGCAATGCCTACAGGATCAGGATAAGCCTTTTAAGATGCTGGCAATCATTTACTTTAACATATTCTGTTTCTGAAGTCCTTGTGCTTAACATGATAAAGCGGAAATGACAGTATAGGAAGGCTTCAGATAATTACACAGTTATTCATGGATTGCTCCTTTTCTTGAAAGGAAAGCCCCTCTCTTTTATCATCATCATGTTACAGTAATTTTACCAGGATTGATGTTTATTCTAAAGTGCAAACAAACAACAAAATAATAATCATCGTGCTTTTCAGATGGAAATGCAATACTGACAACCCACACTGCAAAAGCGTAACTAAATGGATTGGTTCAGTTGCTTCCAAGTGGAATGAGCAATTCCATTCAAAAGCATTTATTCACCAGAAAGTGCTGTTGTTCTCGCCAGCATCATGCAGGAGTGATGATAATACAAGGGTACCATGATACAGACAGTGCTGCCTATTTAAGACATCATGATTGTGGGGACCTCACCCTTTCTCAAGCCATCTCTGGTATCCTTAAGAGTCCATCAGAATATAAGGCTGAGGAGCAGGTAGGAGGCTGAAGAAGGAGAGGGAGCAGGTAGGAGGCTGAAGAAGTCTGCATTGGCATTGTGTGCACAGATTACCATGTCAACTCCTCTGTACAAGCCTTTCCTTGCACTGCATGGTGGACAGGGACAACGAAGGATGGGACTTGTCCATCAGGAAGAAAAAAAATATCTAATTCCAAGCGTGAATGAACTTGCCTCAAATAAGAAGCAAGAAAAAAGAAGTTTGGGAAGACTCCCGTACCACCAGCTAGCATTGTAAATGCTTCCTGCCATGATTTGTTGCAGGGAATTGAGCCCATGAGGCTTTCATCTGCATTACTTGTTGGAGCACTTTCCTTCCAATGATTAAAATGTTTTTTCCAAGCAGTGAATCTTTTAACCAACAAGTCCAAACCCTTGCTTTTCTTTTCAGTTAAGGTCATAGAGTCATACAGCGAGATGCGATACATGATTTAAGGCCTTCCCCAACTGTCAAGTTAGACACACAGAGCCCAGGTGGAAATGTCTGCAGAGTGAAAGAACTCGCTTTTCTGCTGTCAAGAGAAAAGATTCAGCTGATCTCTGTCTCATCCCAAAGTTCACCTCCTTCCTTTGGTCCACTTGAGGGCTATTTTGATTATTCTATTACTAAGGAATTCTCTCTTTTGTTTGTTTGCTTCATGATGAATAAGATCATGATCAATTATGTTAAATGATTGATTCCAGAACTGGAAGAGTGCAGCCAAGGAATGTTTTGGAACAAGATGCCTCCAATCTAGGTTTTTTTTTTTTTTTTTTACCAAAGTCTTTGATCATCTTAGGCCACATAATTGGAGAAGGGCAGAAACAGCCCTTGAAGATGCCAGGTTTCACCACTATTGCATATGAATTTTAGGTGTTGGATCAATATTGGTGCAATTTACTATGTGCTGCCTATAACATATTATACAGAACAAATGAGCACTGTTCAGATGGACAATGTCCCTATTTCCATTTTATTATTATATATATTCAGAGGTACTCCTCTGAATTGCTACATACAGGAAGGAGTTCCAATAGCATCTACTCCAGAATTAGACCAGTTTTCAGTAGGCAGGGACTCATGGGAAGGTATTCGGGGCAGAGCTGTGTGTCATGCTCTCCCCACCCTGCACACAGGACCAGCACCAAAGGCAAGCAGGATCCCAGTAGGGCCCTGCTACCAAGAGCACCTGAAATGGCACCTTCACTTTATGACACTGGGCAATAAATTCTGAGAGTCACATTTGATTACATGACTAATGTGTATCCTTGGTAAATATTAGCTTGGTTGAATTGGTTCCTAAAGTATGAGCAATGGTGGATTCCAGTTAGGCTACGAGATACAGAATAGGAAGAATCTCGGGAAACATGCTATAGCACCTCCAGAAGCTGGATGAAGAGGCACATGCAACTCCAAGACAGCAGCTGTCAGTTACAACATCCTTTGGAACAAATGTTTGAAATAGCCACTGCAACACCCACTAGAATAACTGGCAGGTTTGTGGTTAGACTCACCTGACTATCAGCAATAAAACAGTATCCTGACATGAGAGTCAGCAGCTAAGCATCTGTGAAATAATGTGGGCTTAGGAGCAGTCTGGAGTTCTCAGCACATCAGGAAGATGCGCACTATGCAACTCCACCCCTGGGACAAAGTCTCATTGAGTGCAGCCGGTCTCAGTACTGACCGTACTATATGGAATATGATGGGATTCACACCCGATTCCATTTACATGTGATACCTGATATCTGCAATTTGAAATGCAAATTTTGTATATGCTCTTGGTACGATTAATGTAGCAATGTAGTGTGGAAGGTCTCTAGTGCTCATTACTCCAATTCTCTCTAGACAGTTTTAGCTGCGTCTACATTACTGCAACTTGCTTGCTCTGGCCCAGGCAACTGTGGTGGTGAGAAAGAGGAATAAAAATGGCATTTCCGTCTTCATTGGCTCTGCCTGCTAAGCCAGCAAGTTGCCGCAAGGATACGGAAGAGGAGAAGAAGCCACAGTTACTGTGGCCAGTGGTGGCGAGAAGCCTGACTTGCTGAGGGAGGGTCCCATGGAGGGCATCTGGCTCAAAAACCTGGAGCCAGCTCAGGCTGCACACCTCCCCTCTGACTAGTTCACCGTCTTCTGACTTAGTGGGGGGTGCTGTCAAATTGTGAGTGTTGATGTAAGAGTCATCTGCCAGTCCAAGGCGGGCACCACCTTGGCAGGCAGCAAAATGCCTTGGGCCAGCCCTGGCCACACCACTGCCTCTTGGGCACTGGGCAGGCAAAGGCTGGGACAGATTTCCTATATGGGCTGCGATCATCCTAAACATAATGGCAGCTGGCAGGCACTCTCCTAGGCTTCACAATGACGTATCCTCAAGGAATCAGGCAAGGCTGTGCCCACACTCATTGCAGAGTTTGACAGCAGGAATTCTCCAAATGGCCTCCTCTGGGGAGGCACCAGGCCAAGAAAACATGGCAAGCATTCTTCTTCCTGGAACAGGCCTGAGATGGTAACATCCAAGACCAGCCACCGCAGGCAGCGTGAGCTTAATGAACAACTCAGCTGGCCCAGTGTGAAAGTTTAACCTGCCCTTCCCGGCAGCTGAAGACTGGCAATCCAATCCATCAGCAGCTTGGCTCCAGAAAAACTTTTAATGACTCTCTCACACCACTCTCAGACTTTCTGCTGCTGCTGCTGGGTCATACTGGATCCCCTTTGCCTCTGTTGGGAGGACGCATAGGCCACAGATGAATTGCTCATACAGTCAGGAGACTGGAAAGATCTGAGATAACAGGGCTGGAAGAGGTCAGTACTTCATGCAGCAGAGATTTCTGGCTGTGACTCATAGTTAGTCACAACTGGTAGCAAGTCTCAGGGATGGGAGCATCACCAAATCCAGGCACAGAGCCTGGTACTTTAATCGATGCTGTTGCCGGGTTTCCGACGCTGCTGCTGTGGGTGGACTCCAGCAGGGATGCTGGCCAGAGCATCATGTGCACGGAGAACATGTTTGGCCTGGTGCAGTTAAGTCAGTGACACCAGCATTGAGGACCTGGACTGTGGCCAGTCTTCCTCCCCACAAGCACTCACTCTGACTAGCAATGGGGGCCGAACATCTGGCTTGCTTTCTTTGTTCCTGTGGTTTGACTCTCTACAAATGGCTCTTTATTGCAGAAGAGGGAATATATGATACTTAAGGGTTTTTCTAAATGAGACTGTCCATCACCATATCTCATTCCAGTTTTTTTAGGGTCAGAGGTTGGAGTGCTATGCAAAGAGCTTTCCTTTCCTGCTGTTTGGTGGCAATACCTCTAGGTGGAGCTGTATTGTAGCAGAATAGGGCAAACATACATGTATGCACCGTGCTTGCAGGAATAATACCACATTATTGACATTCTTGAAGAATGGAAAAGTGCTCAAAAAACAGATGCGAAACTGGAAGATTGTAATGTCTAATGAAACAATAAAAAACCATAAGTAAGGAACCCGGAGCACTCAATAAATGCCTCTTGTAGAAAATTCCTGGAATGACACACTGGCTAGCAAGGTGAGCCGAGGCAAAAAGCTTTGAATTAATAATGGAAGACTTTCTTATTCCAAGACCTGACCAGAATGTTTTTGCCTAATTCCATTTATGATAAGCTTCTATCTGGTTACAGCTTTCCTGTGTGGCTCTTAATGCAGAAAAAGCCCTTCATCCCAATTCATTTTATACTTTATATTTTCCCAATTCAATTTTCTTTCTGATAATTGTCTAAAATTACCTGCCTCTGTTTTTCATGGAATGATGATAAATGGTTCTGTTTCACAAAATGGTTAATCAAATTTAGTCTAAATGGAATATTCTTTGCATTCATCAGTTAAATGAATACTTATGTTATTTCATTAAACAAATCATTCCCATCAATTTCCTTTAGTGTACTTGAATGAAGGAAAAGAGTAATAAAATAAAGAAAGGAAATAACTTTAGAAAAGTGGTTTATCTAACAGAGATCTGCCCACCTATTTTGCATCAAGAGTAAATTGCTTCAACAATGATGCACTGTGCTAGAACAGATAAAAATAATGCACATCTGACACAGATCTCAGAAGAATCCTGCATGGCACCTGGTGGAGGAATGTTCAGAACTTGGGCTTCTGGCACTTGTGGTGGAGTAATGGAGTCAGGGCTTGTAGGGACGCAGCACCGGAACCTTTTAACTAGCAGAATTGCTGGTGTCATTTGCCAGTCTCACCTCTGTTAGGCTTCCCTGTTCCCTCTGAGTTTTGCTGCAGCCCTCATAGTAGCTGGATGATAAATTTTGCCTGCAACAAAATTTCCGTATAATGCAAAATATTATAGCTTGGTCTCCAATAGGCAATTAAGACGCATTCCCTTTACAAAAGACCTGCCTTTGGCATAAAGCAAAGTCTGCTAGAATTGTGTTGTTGTTGTTTTTATGGATTAACATAGTCACCTGAACTTTTGCAGTGTGTTTGTCAATGGGGACTAGCCTCATGCATACCTGTACTTCTTAATCTACCGCTACAGCTCTGAGCACCAGACTCTGGGGTGGTGCACCAGAGTCCACCCCAGGACGTCCTGCGCCACCTATGCCCTGCTTGCACGGCAAGCCCGACAGACCGAACCCCGTGCTTTGGTACTGATGCTTGACGGTTCCACTCTGTCCCCATTTAGAAGCAAACTGATCTGGTTTCCCTCTTCTGAATGGACAGGGCACCCAACTTTCACCAATGCTCCCTACTCATTACAGCCCTCTGGGCAGGGCTTTAGAGTTGGAGGATCCTCTGGAATGCTATGGGACGTTACTGCTCCCATGCTTGATCAAGACTTATATCTCTACATGCACCTGGCATTTGACTTTCCAAAAAATATTATTCTAGTAAATGTTTTTGATATTTTAGAGTATTTTTATAATGTTTTACAGTTTAAAATTGCTGTAAGCCACTCTGAACAGTATACAGGCAATGAAAGGATGAGAGAAATGCATCTCTTTAAATAAATAATCCAATTAATAAAACCCTTGTGAGATGATGGACAGTGAAGAAGAAGCCATTTTGGAATGCCTGCAAATGACTGTATCAGACCAAGGCCAGGGAGTGTCTGCAGTGCAAGCACCGTTGTGCCAGCTGGGTGGGGTGGTGACCAATCATGCTATGGGGATGGAGAGAGAGCCCAGCAAGGGGCAGAGCTGGGGCAGAAGATGATGGCAGCTCTGATCTGGCAGTGGGAGAACGGGAGGCGGGTTCAGGGTCTGCCTAGAAAGGGCACCAAGAGCTGAATAGTCTGCCAGATGCAGAGGCCCTTCTCCCGAGAAGGCGTTGCCAGTTGCTGGGCAGCAGCACAGGCGGGAGATTCAGTTGTTGGAGTTGCGGGAGGGGTGGGGCAGGTGAGGAATGCCAGACCCCCGCCTCTGGGAAGGTATCTTAAACTGGGCAGAGAATAAGGGGAGGGCTCAGAGAGGGTTCCACACTTCACTCCGGGTGAATTCAGAGATGTTTGGCCATAAGGATGTGTAACAGTAAAGCACTGAGAAAAGGAACTCTGAAGCAGTGTGTTTACTCAGGAGAAGGACCATGCCACACAACAAAGTCAAGCAGTAAACTCTGTGGTAGAGCAATAATTACAATTCTAGTCTCTTGATGTCCAATAGACTACTATGCCATATAGAGGGAACATGGGCCTCCAGATGTTGGACCTCACATCATTCTTCACCATGGATTACATTAGCTAGGGATGATGGGAGTTGCAGTCTGGCAAAAACAGAGGACTAAACATTCCTTGACAAGGTGCAGACTCTCCAGAGATATTAATTGCCATTATTACTGGCAAACATCTTCTGTAAGACAAGCAGAATCCACAAGTCTGGAGGAATCAGCAAACTATTGTAATGACCTCCATAGATTTGAGCCTTAGGATAATGGGAGGTGGTAGAGAACTGAGGGAGAAAGGTCAAAAATCATTTCCCCTCTTTGTCCAGTATGTGTACTATAGGATTCAATAGAAAGAGTCCTTCCATTTGTGGTAACCTGGCAATATCTCTTGCATAACAATGCCACGTATCCCAAAACAAAGGTATAAAGACATGATAGGGAGAGAATAAGGAGAAATTGGAGCCCAGTTGGAAACCTCATTGTGAAACACAATCAGATCTGGAGCACACCAAAGCACTTAATACATTCATTTCCTAGATTTGACCTCACAAAGCTACTTTTATCAGACTGCTGAATGCCTGCTTACACTTCTACAGAATATGGACACTATGTACTTTCTCCCTTGGTTCTTTAGTTTTACGTAAAAGTCACACTTGGCAACTGAGAGCGGCGATACTCAAGAGTGCAGGTTATGAGAGAGAATGCCAGTTCAGTAGATTCAAATGTAATGAACTGAGCAACTGCTAGCCCAAACTACCAACATGGAACACAGAATTATTTGAATAATAAAATCCTCTTGCATTATTAAGGAATATTGGGATATTCAATAAACTGATCGACTAGCCACATGTAATAACTATCCTTGTAGTTGCAAAAGCAGTCTGGGCGTGCTCAAGTGAGATTCAGCGGGTTGGGGTGGGAGTGGAGGGACACCAGTATGCAAAGAGGGACACTTTTAGTTCCAGATTTTTTACAGAAGTAGCAGAAAAAGTATTTTGAGGGGAAAAAATGGAAGGAGGCACCAAAACAAAAACAGTCCAATGAAGACTAAATGTATTGACTGTCAGTGGAGCCAGGAACAGCATCATGTTTGGGTACCAGCCAAGGTCCTACACTTTAGTGGGGGCCCACTGACAATGGTCCCCTAGACTTGCTCCTCCACTTCACTCTGGCACTAACCTGCAACTGCCCACCTGTTCACAGGCTCGCTGCCTATGAAGCAAGCAATAGAAGCCGCTGCAGTGTTGATGAGAAGACAGACCCTCAAAAACCTGGAGCCGGCACTGAGAGCAGGGACAAGAAAACTGCAGGGATGGGAAAAGATGCTTGGAATCCTGGATAAGATTGTCAGTCCTGCAATACTCTTTTGGACAAGGCCCCATTAAATACATATTTATCCAATGGATCACTACCTTCTGGTCTTAACATTAGCAAAGCTTTCCACTCCCATTAACATCCTCTTAAAGTGTTTAGGTTATTTGAAAACTTTCCATGGTTCATCTGTCAGCTCACCAGGCTGCTAGATCTCAGAAATGTTTAATCTGAGACGTTTTTAAATGAAGGGTTTTTTAAAGATCCAATAAATGATTGTTGGCAATTTTTGTATTTTTTTTTAGCACAAGGCAATTTAATTTAGCTGTTCTAATGGGTCACATGAGTTTAATGCTTGATGATATCAACAATGTCCAGCTTGTATAAAATAGAATAATTTGTATCTAATTGGAGAAGCTGAGAAAGGGTGGAGCAGAACCAAGTTCCCAAAATGGAGAACCTCAATCAGCTTCTACCAGCATCTCGGCAGACTCCAGACCTGGCTGTCCTAGCAAAATTCTGGCTTTAACTTATCAACCTGGAGAGCTGCAGCTGTTGGTTGGTAAAGAAATTAAAGAAAGAAATGCATTCATTAATTAAATTTCCATCCTGTCTTTGTATCACAACTGGCACGTTTGAGGTGGCCGTGTTGTCATTGTTTAGGTCTTTTTAATTTGTACAGCAAAAGGTTGCCTTCCCCAACCTGGTGCCCTGTGGATGGGTTGGACTGCAACTCCCATCTTTCCCAGTCAGTCATGCAGGGAATTGTAGTCCAGCACATGAGCTGGGCATCAGATTGGGGAAAGCTGCTCCAGAACTGCAAACCTGTGCTTTACCATATCATCTTCCTACCTTCTGAACTTAGGAAAGCGTTCCCTGCTGCATCCTCATTTTGCCATGCTTTTGATCTGAGCGTTCCTTACGTGGCGAGAGTTCTTCAGATGAGCAGCTTCCTCACAACTACACTGAAAGGAAGTATACTCCACAAAGCTCAGGTTCCAGCTACGAACCCATCCTCGGTCACACTGCTTCTTAAGCCCTCTAGCAGTCAGAATTAACCATACTGCCAAAGTCTGCGAAGCAACTGCCGGAAGACTGGTATCAGAAGAACTGCCCAGTTATTAATCTCCACGCACAAGCATGGCAGATCTTAACTAGTATTTAATTAAACATTATAGGCGCATGATGAACAAAGATGGCCACGTCACATACATCATTTCATCCATGTTGCGCAAGCATCTATAGAGGGAGGAAAACAATATATGAACGGAACTCCCTTTCAAAGGGGAACTGTGTACAAAAAGTGACACTTCATAGCCTAGCACTGCTTACACTGCTGAGCAAACAGGCCTTATCCAGCAGACCTATCTGTCAATATTTGTTAATCAGCAAAACAGAGCTACTAGATACGTGCTTTTGCCACTACTAACTGCCCATTACGAGAACTACTAATGAACGAGACTCATTGCTTGCTCCGCATTTGAATTGGGAGGAAGTCCTTTTTTGACTTCAAAAGTGAAAATAATTTTCTATTATTGTGTAAGTCAGTCTTCTTGTGAAACAGGTTCTACAAGCAATTGTCCTAACCATACTTTTCATACGCTAAAGGACACAGTTTTCTCTTATGCAGAGACTACTTTGAAAAGTTTGAATGCAAACTGGTTCCTTGTTTGAATGGATCTGGTTCCTTGTTCATTTGTTCAAGCAGAACATTGAGGCAATGATTTTACTTTCAATACACGTCAACCTCCAACCATTAAAATCTAGTGTATACCATGGATTTCCAAGGGGCATTCTGCATACAATATTTTTCTAGTGATTTTGCCAGGGTGTGGATTACATTTATAGTGGAAGGTCCAATTCACACATGCAAACTCCAGTGGAACTGTGTTAGCAAGCAGGAATCGCATAACCAAGTGGGTGTAGTGCAGGAATAGGCAGGCTTCAAGTTTGCAGGAGCTACTCTGAGCTTTTACTAGAACCTCACGATCCACTACCTGGTTTCTGGCACAAATACACATACATATACAGGAAATTACAAACTTCCAAACACAGAATTTTGTTCTGAATACCAGAGCTGAACTCGGCTCAACGCAACTCACAGCACTTCCACATAAAACTCTACCTCTAGGTGCATCAATCTTTCATCATTTCAACATTATCATTTATGGGGGCCAGCAGGGCTGCCCCAAGGCACTTTGCTGCTGAAGGCCCTTCTGCGGACGGAAACCACCTGGGCTGGCAGGTGAATCTTACTGCAACACTGGAAGGGAACATCTGCCTCCACTGCATCAGAAGGCATCAGGCCAGCTCAGGGGTGCAGGGCAAGCCATGCGGGTTACACTTCTTCCCTCTGGCACTTTCTTGCTATCTCTGAGCTTCCTGGAGGAAATGCCTCACTCTGCTTAATGATAGGGGTGGTCCTGGTAGCAAGCCGTCCTTTGGTTGCTGCTTTAGTTAGCCAACCAGGAGGCAGCATCCTTGCCAGTCTACTACAAGTCAGCCACAAGCTCCAGCTCCAGCCTTGGTACAGGGCGTGAAAGAGTCTAGACAGACCTTGGTTCAAATTCCCGTCTAGACATAATGCTCACTGTGTCTCAGGCCAACCGATCTCACAGGCTGTTGCAAGGATAAAATGAGAGAGCCATTTATGCCACCCTGAGCTTGCTGGAGTAATAGAGCAGTAGCAGTGATGATGAAGTTCCTTTTATCGATGAAAAATGTAACATTTCCCACTTTAAAAGCAGCAATCATTCTTACGTTATACCTTCAGAATTCTGCATTTAACTTTTAAAGCCCTAAATGACTTAGGACATGCCTTCTCTCATGAGTCTGCCTGTGCAGGATGAATCCAAAAGATTCTGCTGTCTGGGTGTCTGGCGCTGCTCCCCAGGGCCGGTCACACTATTGTGGCATTTGAGACAGAAGTCCTCTCCTTGGCATGAAACATAGAGGTTCCCCCTCTCCTGCTCTGATGCCATGTGTGTGGGCTTCTCAGTATGGAAAAGCACCTTATAAATAGAAATACAGGCAATTTATTTGTCCTCTTTCCATTTTAACTTGCTCTCATCATGCAAAAGGAGTTAAACAACTCCCTCTTTAATTTAATATCAACACGGTGCAGTTCCTGAGCATGAATAAAATGTGCCAATTTGCTTGCTAGATTATTTGATTGATGAGTTTTGTTTCTTCTATGAATAGCCTCTGCTGATTGTCCATGTCTACCACATCTAGTTCATCAGGATATTCCATGGCATTTTTCTCTTCCCTGAGTTTTCCAAGCTTTCCCTTCGACAGACAAGGGCATTCCATGGCCACAGAGTATGCTCAGCGGACATTAGGCTGTTTTGCAGGATGGGGGCTTCTTGTCCTCCTCTCTGAAGAATGGGTTATATCTAATATTAGTCCTATTTGTAATAGACCTATTGAAATGAATGTAACTTAGTTGGATACAGCTCTGTCTACTTCTGCAAACCTTGCAGTTCCCCTGAGCATGCCAATATTCCCTCTTGTTTTTATTTCCTTTTGTTTTTGTTTCTCCCTTTTTCCATTTTCTTTTTTAACTATACTTCTGGAATCACTCAGCCAGCACCGTTCGCTAATAGAGAGAGTGTGTATTATCTTTCACAGTGCAATGATAAAAAGAACTGTCTGTTATCCTTTGCTGATGTTCCTTGAACTGACGTGCGGGCCTGCCTTGGAGTGCTACGTGCAACCAGTATTGTGGCCTGTGAGCTGAGCCAGAGAAAGCATTCTTGCAGTCGTTTTAGTTCCTGTTAGACAAAGTGGGTGCTCGCTCTCTGTTTTACTTAAACAGTTCGTATGCTATATCTAATTCCAGAAAAGAGGGTAGCATTTTTGTGGCTAGTTCAGAAATGTAAACAGCTTACAGTTTAGTGTGTCTTCATTTCCCATGATGCTAAAAATCTAACATCAGCATGATAAAGTCTCTTTCGTTCCCCCCCCCCCCGCCGCCCTCGCATGCACAAACATTTAATCCCCACCCATCTCTCAGCTAGGTATGTCTGGGTTTTGTCAAATCTGTTCTGTCTGTGACTCATGGATCATCAGGCATTTAGCATTCTGCCATCCATTCATTGTTGGCATCTGATCTTTGCACTAATTCACTTTAGCACTAATGTGTACTTGCTCAATTGTACTAATGAAGATTACTTATTACACTTTAGTGCTGATGCAAATTAGTCCAAATCTCTGCAAAGTGAAAATCTTATCTGTAAGTCTGTGAAATCTTCACACAAGTCAGCAAAAGATGGCCCACTGCAGAATCTGCTGGCCAGATTCACCAAAATCTAAACTCCATTGGATCTGTTATGGATTTTTCCATCATCCCTAACTCAGCTCTAAAGAATTCCAAGAATACAAACCATTAGACACATAAAATAAGATGCTTCATGTCTAATGGAAATAAGGGCTGCATTTTGTGGTGCTGTGACTGATTTAAACAGAAATGAATAATTTTTAGTACATTTTACTAAAATGTATCAAGTTATTTTAAGTGAGAGGACATGAAACTGAATTGATGAAGAAATTACAAAAATGGGCACTGTGGAAGGAAGATGTATCCACTTTGTGCAAAAAGAAGTAGTTAAATGTTACTGGCCTAGGCAACTCATAAAAATACTGCGCTAATTCCTTTAGGGCCTATAATTCCATTATATTGGTTTAAATCTGAGGAAATGGAAACTAGAGATAAAAAATGCCAACATGAAGCTAAATATATGAATGAAAGTGGGACCTTGAAATGCAGTGCTGCAGCATATCTTCACTTCCTAACACCGGTTTTCATGTTTATAGAGTTGGTCAACCAGCCATGCTCTACTCCAGGATACTCCATTCCTGCTGTATTTTGCTTTTCCTTCTCCAACTAAGATTCGGCTTTCTGGGTCTACCCAGCTGTGCTTACACTTGGCTGTTTCTGGGGAACAGAAGCTTCCATACTGGCCATTCTGAAGAGCATGAAGACCTCTCTGCCTCAGGTTTTAAGCAGCAGGAATGGCTACCTGTGGGTTGGGCCACAGTGTGCCATGATGTTGAGGGCCTGGGCTACCTGCACGGCCACTCACTACCTGAGTCCGGCCACTTCTCATAATGCACAAACAGGGCTTCTTTGTGTGGTAATAACTTCTGCTACAGAGGGTGAGGTGGGCAATGAGGGAAGCCATGTAGGTGAATGGAATTCTGGTAGGGGCTGGAACTCTTACTTTTTCCTAGTCAAATTTCTTAGGCATTTAGTTAGTTACAAGTAAACTTCCTTCATTCCAGCAGATCTTAGAAATGTGTGCTAAAGTATAACTGTGCCTGGGTGCTCACTACTGAGATTTTGGAAGCATGTGCCAAGGCACCTTTTCTTACATAATAAAAGACACTGACGGACGAAATGCTGCCTGGAACATGCAGGGGGTGTAGGGCTTCTTGCTGTTCAAATATGCATTGGATTGCAAAAATCAAGGGAACACTATTAATGCCAAAGGAAGTCTGTCAACATTGGTGCTAGTAGCTGTTGAATTTTATGAGATATTTACTGCATGTCTGCACTGCCCAGTAGCCAAGACTGTCTGGGCGATTCACAACACAGCTCAATTGATCAATCCATTCATTCAGTGCAAAGGTCTAGACAGGCAGATCGAGCGATCAAAAGATAATAGAGCTGTACAGCTTGATTTTAATTAGCGCTATCCCTGGTGAAAATGTAGGCACTTAAAAATGTAAGAAGAGCCCTGCTGGATCAGACCAAAGGTCCATCCAGCCCAGCACTCTGATCACACGCCAGCCGCCCAAGGATCCCTCAAGCAGGATGGGTACAAGATCTGTGCCTGCCCAAGCTCCTCAGCGACTGGTGTAAGCAGGCACAGCGCCTCTGAGAATGCAGTTAAGCACATTGCCAACAAGTCCAGTTGTCCTTGATCGCCTTCTCTTCCATGAATTTGCCCAATCCCCTTTTGAAGCCCTCCAAAATGGTAGCCGTCCTTCTTCCCTGTGGCAGTGAATTCCATAGTTCATTTGTGCAATGTGGAAAAGGACTTTCTTTTATCTGACCCAAATCTTCCACTAATCAGCTCCATGGAATAATCCTGGGTTCTAGTATTATGGGAAATGAAGAAAAATGTCTCCCTCTCCACTTTCTTCACACCATGAATAATTTTAAACACTTCTATGAAGCCTCTGTTTACTAACACTTTTTCTAAGCTAAACAATCCCAGTTGTTCCAGCCCCTTCATCATTTTAGTTTTCCTTCTTCACCGTTTTTCCAATTCAAAAATACACTGTTTCAAGTGTAGTTGCACCAAAGATTTGTATGAGAGGAATACGAACTTGGCAGTTTTATTTTCAGTTCCTTTCCTAATTATGTCGAAATAATGTTTAGTGCCAAGAGCATTTCAGTAAATGTTTATGCACATTTCTTGATTCCAGCAATTTGAATAAAACAGGTGTTCACGTGTTTTTCAGAATACATTATTTTTTATATACCAAGCTGAGGAAACTGTTATGAGTCTTCACATAATATAAACATACTAATTATTTTAAAACTTACAAATGTGAACTAGTATACATGCATGGTAAAAAGTTGAAAGTACCTTGGTATTTTTAACCATAATTTAAATCTAATGTTTAATTAAAATAAGTCTATTAAAAGTAATATTGGTAGTAACTGAAACATTCACCACAGATTGGCACAAATATATTGTGTCAAAAATCAATGACACAAAAAATCAACAAATGATATTTAGTTCTTAAACTTTAAACTCTTCATCATATTCAGGATGAATTCAGAGTCATTTTATTCTGTTCAGACCACTAAAAAAACTTTCTAGAGAAGGCAAGAGTTTCATGCATATTCTCTTCATTCCTGAGAATAAATTTGTGCCTTTATTCATTTATTTTCAACTGCTGAACAGGCTTTTTTAAGTATGTCTTTTCTGTGGCTGCAAGCAAAGTGATATTTCTATTGTGCTTTTAACAAGGGCATATTGTTAGAAAAAAATTTGCTGAAGATCTCTTTACAGAAATCCCAGCTATATCCCCAGATTAGAAATCAATCTTACCTCAAAACAATGCATGAACCAAGACAATATGTAGCTCTAGCACCGATCCATTAGGAAAATAAAATCCCAGACTTGACATCAGTGTGTTCAAGTTACTGCAACTGTGTCCATCCAAGTCTGAGCTTCCTTCAAAGCCCGATGTAAAATCTTAACCAACATGATGACGTAAGTTTTAAATATTCAGGCAGTCAAGATAAGTAGATGATAAATCTTCCAAGCCACAGGCTTATGGGGCAGAGAAAGACAAATGGCTTTTTGCCAAATGACTATGAAGAACATGTAAAGAAGTGATCCAGATAAAGACAAGTAATTATGACTTAATTTGTAATTTACACACATTTCATATGTAATCATTGTATTGTGCCAGTTGATAATGAACAGAGAATATTTTGGATAATGTCTTGGACATCTAGTATTCAATCATGATTTGGTTATATTAACATGTAAACTATTTTTAAATGCTATTTGGAACTGTCAAACAGCTGAAATTTCCCTGGTTAAAACAGAATCATCCCTCAAACCTGCAGAACCAGCAGAAGACGGGTGGTTTGTGCCAGGAAGAGCAGTAGATGTGTTTCAAGTGCAGTAATAGCATTATCAAGCCTTCCATGCAACTTTTAATTTGTCATGTCCATAATATTTATTGTTTCTCTTTCAGCTTATGCCTATTGCTTAAAAAACATTGAGTTGGTACCTCATTTGATTTGTTTGCTATAATGTTACTCATTGCAATCCCTCATGCATTGTTTTGTTGACACATCAGCTTGTGTTGCCTAGTAGGTTAAAAGCATAGACAAGCTTTTATATATTACATGCTCCTACTTATGTTTACAAGAAACCCAAACAAACTGTTATGATTGAATTCTAAGCAAGCCGTTAACCAGCTTTACATTGCCATTAGAATTTATTCTGAGGTCAAAAACCTGTCCAAGCTAGCAATACTTAATGCATCCCTGAGCTCTCCAGGACTACAGCTCCCAAGATTCCTAGGCAGCATGCTGGCTGGGGCTGATAGGAGTTGGAGTCCAGCATCATCTGCAAGGGAATGGGTTCTCCAGCCCTGAGGTCTCCTAAGAACCACACTGAAAACCCTTTTAAAATAGCAGAAACACCCTGAACAGGTGTGCCTTGTTTATCTTGCCAACACCAGGAGGTTGTTAGGAAGTACTATTGACAAAAAGAAGGTAATTTATTCTTGCCAGGAAAGGACAATAGTAAATTATCCTCACCTTCTTGAATCATTATGACTCTATATGGAACTTCTTTCTGGAAGTGGACTAATCTGAGATTATAGATGGCATCTGATGTTGATATTTTCATTTGATCTGTAAACTGTTTAGAGTAAATATTCCTCAAAGAAATCTGGTTTTCTCTGCTCAGCATAGGTAGCGTGTTTTATTTATTTACTTATTTTTGCATACACATTCCATTCTTGGTGAAATTAAGTTGCAAATAACTGGAATTAACAGAATCTCAAAGGGTGGCTTAACAGCATCACCTCTCCATGCCAAATTCAGGAGCCCACTACATTCTGGACTTTACATGTGACAGTGGATGATGGGAAGGCCTATCATGTGACTGCTGACTAGAAGGACACGTGGTTTTCAGTCCAGCTTCGGAGAGATGGAATCTATAACTGAGCCCCTTCCATGTACCAGGGAGGGCTGCCGTGGCATTCATGCAAAATGCTTTTAGCTCTGCTGGGAGCCATGCTAATGAATACAGGAGAGGTTTCCACTGTGTTGGAAGTGTGATCTTGTGTCATCCAAACTTGCAACAGAGGGAGAAGCAGGAAGAGTTGAAAGGGGATGTGTGTGGGGAAGGAACAAGTGAGCAGATACTTTCTAAGGGGGAAATGAACAACTCCTCCTGCCTTCTCACCAAAACTCATGGAGAAGAAGATGGGGAAGGGGAGTGTGGGGGAGAGGCTGTGGCACTGCTTGCTACTGCTTTCCGACCAGAAGGCTCATTGCTCATTGCTCTTTCCCTGCTACCTAAAAGTCATCCCTGAAGGCAAGTTCAATCACTCTCCCTTCACAACAGCAAGTGCCATACTGAAAACAGTGCGATTCACTTCTTAGCAGACATGTTGGTCATTGCATTACATTTACTCGTCGGGCCCCTGGCTAGTCAGAGATGGGGGTGCTGTGGGAAGGCTAAGGGAGGTGGGAAAGCGACACGAGTTGAAGCCTGATAGAACACTTTGTCTTAGAGTGCCACGCTTCACGCACTGAAGCTATTCCTCTCCGCACCCCAGAACAGTACTCCACGTTTAGCATTCACTGGAACATTTCTTCACAGGTAGGAGAGGCATTTGGTGTGTGTGATTTTGGTCAGAAAAGAAGCCCACCCCCCACATCCCCTCCTTTCCTTGATGAATACTTGCATGGAGAACATGTTACAAACTTGCATCGGTTACCCAATATGGCACTAACATTTCAAATACTCAAATATGACTATCTTCCAGTCTCCCTTTGTAAAATATGCCTTTAAGTTGCTTGAAGAGGCAACATTTAGTATCTTATTTCTTCCCTGAACCTTTGTTCAGCATTTGTTCTCCCAATTAAGAAAAGCAAGAGGTATCCTTACACAGCACTAGTAACCATCTTAACCATCTAATCTATTCCAAAGTGGCTCAAAACCTGTCTGCCTTTATCAAGACCCTGTTGCCACTGTGAGGTGTAGCACCTGCTTAATACTTGGTGGATTTTCACTGGGGCCACTTCTCTCCCGGAATGACTTTTGTGCAGTAAAGAGTATGCTCTACCCTTTGACAAACTGAACAAGTTGACAGGCTGAGCCAGTGTGACGAAGTGGTTAAGAGCACGGGACTGGGACTCAGAGGATCTGGGTTTGAGTCTGTGCTCAGCCATGGAGCCAACTGGGTGACTTTGGGCCAGTCACAGACTCTCAGCCCAACCTACCTCACAGGGTTGTTGTTGTGGGGATAAGGTGGAGGAGGAGAATGATGTAAGCTGCCTTGAGCCCTTTGTAGGAAAAAGGCAGGATATAAATTGAAAAAAAAATAAATCAAGAACAACAAAATGTTTTATTCTTTGGTATAAGCTTTAGAAGAATTGAGTTCTTTGTAATGTGACAGCCAATGCCGTGTGTGTTGTGACCATCGTTCCACACGGTCGAATCACAGTCAGTCAAAGGCAACTATGAAACTCATTAGTTACAGCCCAGTGATAACAATAGCCAAAAAAGTCAGGAATAGCATCTCATAGTGTGTGGTAATGGAAACTGCAAGCTGACATGCGTCAAACAGCTCAGAGACTCCTGCTGTGGAAGTACGGATGCGGAGGATCCATCTCATACCACCTCCCAAAAAGTGTCACCGTTAGGAGTGGCTGTGAGGTACCATTCTTGCTAATCAGCTGGCCGTCACTTAAGACCTAGTTAGGAGAGACAGACAAGGAGGTCTCTGTACAGCACTTCATATTGCATGAGATAGAAAAAATATGTATCTGTTGACTTAAGAATTTCTGTTATGCAATATATTATGTAATTTATATATAAATATAAAGCACTTTTGGATGGCAAGCTCCACATGGTTCTATATGGATGTAGGTCCCAAATGGAGATCGCCCAGAGTCGGGCCTCCATGTTTGTGGAAACTCCTGCCTCTGGACATCAGGCAGATGTCAACATTGTCTTGTTTTCAGTTTTATTGATGCTGTCTTTAACATAGGTTTATTCTTTTGCCTGTATATCTTTTATTGTTCACTACTCTAAAATTTCCATTTCAAAATACAGAGTGGTATTTAAATCTTTTAAATTAAAAAATGAAAGTGAGTTTAAGAGGGGCTATTCACTGGAATGCAGTGAGCTCAGCATCCCTCAGGGTCTAAGGCTGATGGGAGTTACAGTCCAGGGACAGGCAACATACCATGTTTTTGCTGTTCTATGTGGCCTCCATTGTGTGGCACTGACAAAATGGCACTTTGCCACCAGAATTTGCTAGCCGAACAAATCTAAATAGACCTGGGGGTGGGGTGCTTCTGTCATGCTGGCAAATTTCAGTGAAAAAGCAGCAATACTTTTCTGCCCCTGCCACTGTGCTACCGAATTTCAGCAGCAAGGGGCAGGGTGTGGGTTACAGGAGTAAAACTGCCTTCCGCTGTTATAGACTTACAACCGTGTTCTCAAGCTCTGGTAGAGATGACCAGTCCAGATGGACAAATGGCCTGAGAAGGCAGCTCCCTGTGTTTCTGTGGGCATGAAAGCAAACCATGGGATAAGACTTGTCCAACCCAGAGCCCATAGGTGACGATGGAGGAATCCTGCCACCTCTCAAAGAGCAGATTTGAGCATTGTTGTTCTCAACTCCACTCTCTCCTTTTGTGAAATTCTGCCTCCCTGTGAAGAGATTTTTTCCTGCGTTTTTCAAAGGGAAAGGGAGAATTTGGAAGAAACTTCTCATTGAGAAGGAGGGGCAAAGGTTCTGTTTACGTCATACATGCAAGGGGTGGGCAAGTGTCTTCTCTGAACTGCCCGGAGCCCCACATGTGAGGCCGCGGCAGTGTGAGCTCTCAGAACAGAGTTTTTCCAGCCCTGCAGTGCTCCCTGGAGTGCTGCGGGGACCACTTGGCATTGCAGGGGAGGGCTTTTAAGGGGCTGTCTAGGTTTCGAGAAAAGGCTTACAACCACAGCTACACTGGCTGGGCATGCTGGGAGGGGTACATTTTTCCTGCTTCCAGACTTACATAGAAGTGTACCCTGCAGAGCTTTAGGAAGCTCTTTATTTCCTTTCCTTTCAGCTTTTCGTTCGTAAGGTCTGCAAGCCCCACTCTTGTTTGCAAGCAGCATGGGGCTTTATGAGCCGAGGCTGTTGGGCCAGAAGCAACTCCTGAATGCTCCTCAGGCCACCAGATGCCACGCGCTCTCTTGGGCATTCCAGAGAGCTTCAGCCATCGGGCAGCATCAAAATAAATAAATAAATCCATGCCACCTGTGTTTCGCAGTCCGTCAAGTGTCTTTTGTTTTGTTGCCTTCTTATTCATGGAATCAGATTTTTAAAGTCGGCAATTCATTCTACTTGTCTAATGCACATTAGTGTTAATGTGTACACACATTACTGCGTATTAGTTATTACAGATGCGTGCTAAGGTAGATTAGCACAAAACACCCTGCCTTACAAAGGGAAAAACGGGTCTGCAAGTCTGCAGAATCCAGGTAACTCAGAAACCGCTGCACAATTCACAGGTGCTATTCACAGAAATCCAGTCTCATTTGAACCTGTTGAAGATTTGTCCAGCATCCTTAGAAACACCACCTTACCTGATACTCTTCGGGGGCCAGCTGAATTCCACTGAGCAAGACTTCTGGGAAAACATAGTTAGTGCTAAATGTGCCACTGAGAGAAAAGTAATCAAAACGGGTTTGAGCAGTGGTCACTGGCTGGCCACAGCTTTGGAGGTCTGTACTTCCACATTTCAGCAAGGTGCATATCTAGAAGGAAGCAAAGCAATGCCTTGAAGAAAAAGAAAGCACTCATGCAAAAGGATTTCTACTGTTACCAGAATATTGACTATCATCTCATCATCACAGTTTGTTCAAGAGGAATTTAAAACACAAGCAAATGTAGCTGTTTGTAGCAGAAGAATCACCAGGTCAGTTACTTTTTCTAAAAAGCCATGCTTGTTACCTCCCCAACTCAGTTTGCTCAAGATGCTGCTTTAATTGTATTAGCTGCAAAAAATCAAAATCAAAATCAAAGTAATCAAAAACAAAATAAAGAATAAACATAATAAAAATATAGGGGTGTTGAACCTTTTTAAGCCTGAGGGCCAAACTCTCTTCTGAAGAAGCTCTCAGGTGTCGTGTTCCAAAGCTGGGTAGGTACCAAAACAAAACACTGGCATGTTTTGCGTGAAAGCTCTTACAGCTTTCAAAGTCACTGGTGCTTTGAAGAGGCATTTCTGTCTTTTAGAACAGGGAAGCATGCAGAAAAGTCTGGAAACAGCCAAACAATCAATGGCTGTGGGGGTGAGGACCTTCTGGAGAGCCCCAAAAGGCCAAACTGGTGCCAAGGTAGGCTGGTTTTGATTGCCAGACCAGAGGTTCTATACTGCTGCTCTGCCTAATTCTATACATTTGGGGTCCTCCAAAGAGTATATACACAGCCCAGCCTTTTCTGCACTTATGACTGCTGAGAAAATGCCAGGGGCAATTGTGAAATGGCAGAACCTCCAACCCCACCCCCCACCACCTCCAAGTGCACAGAACTGCTGACTCAAACTAGCAGTACTTCCACCTGTAACCAGGAGGAGGAGGAAGAGGAGATCTGAGCTGCAAATTAAGGTATTCCTACTCTCCTACAGAAAACAGCATGGTGACCACCAAAAGAATGGACCAGAACTATCCTCATTAATTATTTGGCTTCTGAATAATAAAGTACCAAACAAAACATCTTTCTTAATTTTATGGCACTGAATATCAACTTTCAGTGGGACCAGAAAGTCATGTTTGGCCTGCAATCCTATGCCCATTTACTTGGAAGCAAGTTTCACTGAATTCAGTGGTGCTTTTGTCCAAAGTAAAGTTGGTGTAGTCTACACAAATTTCAGTTGGAGGGTTCCATATAATTCCTGGGATTTATACATAGCTCTCCATGCATATAACCTTGTAGATGTGGAGTCTGAACCTTTTTCAGAGCAATGGCTGAATTCATTTCAGAGAAGTCCTCAAGGACTACATCCTGGTGGTGGGTTGTGCAGAAAGCAAAATGAGTGGCGCTAAACATACCTCAAATGCAAACATAAGTTATCTTGGAATTCTTACTACCAGTCACTAAGCCTTAGGAGAAGCTTTCCAACCTTTTTGCATGGGGGAAAGCCAGCATAAAAGCTAGGAAATGAAACAATCAGTGGTCAGGCCAGTGAAATTGGGCATGGCAGCTTGGATACCAAGAGGGCCAGTTACAGACCCAAAGAAGGCTAGTTGTAGTCACTGGGCCTGTGGTCATACACCCCTGCTGTAGACTTTCATTTATTAAGTTCATGATCCAAGCAAGAGAGAAGCACAAAGAAATCCCAGTAATTTATCTTATAGAATTATACTCAACTCTCCAATTGTATTAGTGGAAAATGGGACTAAAGATGCTTAACTTTAGTCAGATTGTGTCCTCTATTTCTATGATGACATCTTGGATTCATTTCTTCCCATATCCCACCCAATGAAAAAAGGAGGTATTCCATATCCCAGAAACAAGTTATGAGACCTGTAGGTAATATTCTCCTTCCACCACATGAAGACCATCAAAGGCACCTAGAACATAAACTTCATCTTCTCGATGTTCTGTCATCTTGTAGTTTAAATGGCAGCAGAGACCTTTCTGGCACACTGTAAGATGGTCAGCTTCTTTACTGAGCTCAGAGAAGGTGTATTCATCAAAGAAGATGACTCCAGTGAAACTGTGTTCTTTGTGGAAAGGCTCAATAGTTGTGGCATACGAGCTCCAATTAGTAGCAGGAAAGACGGTGCGAGGATGGGAGTCAAGTTCTGCAATCAGGAGATGTCCTTTCTCAGATTCTGTATCATAATGAAATGCTCTGGATCCATCTGGTGCATAGATGCCACTACCTTAGAATAGCAAAGATAAAAAACAGACCTTTCATATTGCCTGTGCTGCTCTATTGAGATGTGCAGAGTTATCTACATAATGTACCAGTAATACACATGTGAGCAGAAGCACACACGCAGAACACACACTGTGCAGTTAGAAAGCACAGCAATGCTCACAACTCAACCCCGCTTCCACTGAGTTGTGTTGTCTGCCACTTTGCTGAGTGGAAAGAGGACAAGAATGTGCTGCATTACTCGTTTTAGGAGGCAGATTTCTTGATGCAGGCCAAGTCCATGAAAAGAAGAAAATGCATCTGATTGGCCTCACTGACAACTAGTTCAAGCAGAACCTCCAAATATTACTACTTGCAGCTAAATGGAGGCTATATATTAATGGTATGTGGTGAAGGTTATTGCCCACCATAACATTGGTTCTTGAAACAATTTTTGATAAGTGCAATGTTTGTGCACTTTTAAATTATATTTCTGTGATGTGGAGATTGACATAGGAGCAGAAATAACAGACTTTTAGAAGTCTCACAATGGCAAATAGATTACTATATTCAAGCCTGGAAGCATTAATACCCACCACCTCTCACTCATTGGTTTGAAGATCTTGCGCCATTTGAACTTAGTTGATCTTTTCTGGGTGCTTTTTTAGATATATGATGTGCTTATTAATGTGTATGGTTGAATGGACATATCAGATATTTTGTTTGTTCCCCTTAAAACAAATGATGTTGTATGTAGTTATTGTTAGATAGCTACAAAATAGGTGTATCTAAAACTGTACATTACCAGTCATGTTCAAGCTACGACTATGAGTATTAGATGCCAGGAAGTTGATACGCATGCCCATAGCCCATGCGGAATGGAACTCAACAGCACTTAGATGGGGGAGAACGTTCATCCAAGCCGTGGGAAACAGTATGGTGTCCACTTTGGGGTCGCTTGCCAAGGCCACAGCAGGATCATGAAATAGTATATCGAAGCATGTGAAAGTGCCGAATTTCCCAAACGCAGTATCAAAGGTCACCAGCTCAGGTTCGTGAGGGGAATTATACTGTTCAAGTTCTACCATAAAGAGGTTGTACTGTGAAAAGGTTTGGGAGACAGTGAAGACATGTCAATAAAAAGGCAAGACCACCAGGGCTGCTTTACATGAGGCTTTCAATCTACTGCTTTAAACAAGTCTTCTGCTTCTAGATTCTTGGCAACATTAAGATAGGCTCCTTTATGCATGTCTCCCCACATTTGTCCGTCTGTTTTGCTTTGCTTTTCTATGCATTCCTTTATGTGACCACAAGGAGTGCTTGGTATAGGTGGACCTGCATAAACACCAAGACTTCTCATAGCACCATTTCAAAATGATTCCATACTCTGCACAACCTAAAAAAGCCACAGGAATGGTTGCAAAGCATGGGAACAACCCCAGAAAAATGAAGGCATCCTCTAAAGCACCTGCAAATGACACTGAGATGGTGCACAACGAATGTCTCATGTGGGAAAGAAACCTTTTAACACCTTCAGAACATTTTAACTTGTTTATACTGAAAACTAAATTAAAATTCCAATTTAAAACACACACATGACTTTAGTTTAAAATGAGGCACCTGAAGTGGATCTTTCGATTATGTTAATCAGAAAGATTCGCTTCAGAGTGTGCCACTCTTTTGGAGGTGGTGGTTGGATCTTATACAATTTGTGGTCTGCACATAATTATGACGTATACACTCCTGCTTCCTGCACATTTTGTAATCATCGTTACTGGGTAAAGTCATTTGCACCTAGTGCCATGATTAGATAGTTAGATACATAGTCTGGAAAATCAGAACCTGCCTCCTGTATCTGAGGAAGGACTTCAAAGCATGAAAATGATGGCCATTAAGGGCCATAGAGTCCCTGCTTTGCATGCAGAAGGCCCCAATCCCAGGCTCAATCCCAGCAGGTGCAGACAGGGCTGTAAACCCTGGAGAGCTTCTGCCAGTCAGTGTCAGCACAGCAGGCCTTGCTGGATGAAAACTCTGACTCAGTGTAAGGCCACTGATATGCTCGTGGGTAGCTTATGCCACAACATGGATTTACTGTTCTAGAGTTGCTGAATCCTGCTAATGCACTGCTGCTTCTCTGGTATGCTCAAGTTATAAGCATGTTTCAATGTATATTTCACTGAGAGCCAATGGGATGTAGTGGTTAGAGTATCGGACTGAGACTCAGTTCCAGTTCCTGTTTGGTCTTGAAAATCACTGGGCATCTTCAGGCCATCCACTGCCTACCAGCCTAACTCACTTCACAGGGTTCCTGTGAGGATAAAGTGGAGAACAAAAGTTGCCTTGAATTCCTCTCAAGAGGAGATATAAATGGGATATAAATGTCCTATAACAATAAGAATAACAAATATTAATCCTGGCATTTTCAAAGTCAAATTAACCCAACATTGAAGGTACTTGGAGAAGGGAAATCATCAGTTACTAATGGTATATTTGTGAATGCTTACCTTGTGGTATCGTGCCACCAGTCTTCCATCGGAATCAAAGACAACGTTTGTGTTGTACTGATAGCGACCATCGCTGGGACACTTGGGGTCTGTGCTGTGATTACATGGTTTCTTATCCCCCATACTGGCAACCACATAAATAGAGTTGTTCCTTGCTAGACAGCTCAACCGTTCTTGCACTGGAGCACGCCCAAACCTAAATTTACAGAATCACAAAACATGGAGGACTAGAAGCAGTATGTATGTAGATCCCACAGTCATCTGTGAGGAAATATTCACAGTAGATCAAGCCATATACCTCCAGATTGGAGGAGGTAATCCAGAATCAAGGTAGAAAATAGATTCTGGGCTAAAGACAGTTTCACATGCAAATGTGCTCCCTGTTTTTAATGAAAGGCAGCCTAAGGAAGTTGCCAGTTTGAGCAAAGGAATGGCAGGAGGAGAGGCTGCTTAACTTTTCCTCCTTGTGTGCTTTTTCCTTCAGAATTGCTCTTCCCAGCAACTGTTCTTCCACCCAAAGGGAAAAGATATTCATTCCTGTAGCTTTCTCCACCTGACTGGGAAAAGAGCTTACTGAGGGAAGGGCTAAGAGCACCCTTGCAAAAGTATTCAGATTGTTAGCTTCCTACAACTTCTCTTCCTTTAAAAACATGGGGCGCTCACCCATTTCCTATGTAACATCTACTGTAATTGCTATTTGAGAAGGTCCAAGCAAGAATTCCAAACTATGTCATACATGAACATATACGAGTATGACTGTACCGCAATGGCTTTTTCAGCTGCTTCAGGAAGGACAGCAGCTGTGGCTGGGGTGAAAGTACATGGCTCTTTCATCACGCCAAAATGTTGTCCCACTTTCAGCATCTTCTTCTATACTGGGGCTCTGAATGCTTGGTTCTGTGGATTGAGGATGCACAAAATCTGGCTGCTCTCATTCTGCCCTGCCTTTATCAAACAGTAACTTCCCCATTGGGCATTCTGAAGGTCAGACATTTATATACATGAAACCCTTCTCCTTCCCCTTTAGCATTTCTATGTATGGTATCAAAAGCTTGTTCACTAAGGAATTGACTTTCCACCTTATGAAGTCACACAGCTAAATAATCTACACCCATGCTCCACTTATAATTAACAGTTCTAAATGGTTTATTAACCAAAACTAGACAGAGTGTGGAGAGGTAGTACATTCTAATAACCAAAGTTGGATATTTCTTTGATATCTTTGGTGCCAGCTCATTCATTCCTGCCTAGTCAAAAATAGCTTCTTTACAAAAGCCTTCCCTGTCAAAATGTTTATTTTCAACCTGTTCCTTTCTTAGCTGTTTATGAAATTCATTGCTAAATCAGCTTTCAAAGAAAGGGCCCTTTCACGTTGTTATCTTGCTTATGCTTATGCTCTTGCAACACCTGTAATCAGACACTTCTTTTTTAATGGTTTAAAATTTAACAGTTTGTTTAATTTACTGGTTTAATGTTTTCCATAGCTGAAGAGCAAATGTTGCAAAATTTGCAGAATATATTTTTAAAGCAGCAGGATGAGGCACATAGGGAAAATAATAATGACTTTAAAAGAGAAGCCATGTTTATCTTCACACTTGTTCACACGGTTCTCATTTTAGGGATCGGAAGCCCTCTTTTGTACCTAGTTTGCAATCAAGAGGACATACAACATCCAGTTGCACTACAAACATTATTTAGGAAACATAGAACATAGCAAGCCAGAAAGGATGCTGTGGGCCATTTATTCTGACCCCCAGCACAAACCAGCTTCACCCATATAATATCCAACATGTGGGTGACCATATTCATACATTGCAATAAGTGAGTTGGTTGGCATGTGACTAATCCACACTGAGCCCCAACTGATGTTTGGGCTCACCACAGGATGTTGGCCCTCTGCTCCCTGCTCAGTTCTACAGGTATCTGATGGGACACCATGCGTAGAATAAGTCTTCTCCTCTCTTCTCGTTACTATGAGCCATGTCAGGTTCACCACAGCTTTTTGTCCTTTTCACCATTTTTTTCCCTGTCAGAGTGTGCACAAGCTGGCTGTCAGGCTGGCTTTCACGATTCCCATTTTGGTAGCAATGCATGGCTCCTCCAAAATATCCCAGCATGTTGGAAGGGCTGCCTTATTATTATTATTATTATTATTATTATTATTATTATTATTATTACTACTACTACTACTACTACTACTACTACTACTTTAGTAACAGTAACATTTAAAAAAGGAGAGAAAGAAAAAGAGAGAGAGAGAGAGAGAAAGAAATACCTTAAACAAATATTTTATATCAAATATCAAAACTTTCATTTCTACTTCAGTCACATTTTCTGAAATTTGAAATTCAATTAAAGTTCATTGAAAATTCCTTCTAAATTGCAATTATTTAACATATTTTCTATTCACCTTGACTCAGCTTACTAAAACAATGCCATATTAATATAAATATTAAT
Source organism: Varanus komodoensis (assembly GCF_004798865.1). Taxonomy (NCBI): domain Eukaryota; kingdom Metazoa; phylum Chordata; class Lepidosauria; order Squamata; family Varanidae; genus Varanus; species Varanus komodoensis. Next base: position 46,950,684 of record NW_025335268.1, on the reverse strand, counting down.
CTCTAACATATTTTCAGAAGTTCTATTCCCTTTATAGGTGTATTTTTCTGTTGTTACTTTCCCCAATAAAAAGTAAGTTATGTAAAATATGATTTCCATGTATCATTAAATTCTTTGGCTATTATCTTTTTACATAATTAGTCAGTCTTGCCCTTACACTAACTGTATTACTACATAGTCAGCTAACTTGATCTTCTTGTCTACAATAATTGATTCTTCTGACTTCCATTTTGAGGCTATTTTAACTCTAGCCACAATTGTCATGTACTTAAATAACTCCATTCATTAACTCAACTTACTATAATGATGAACATCAGTACAAGAGTTTATCTTTGAAAAAAGGGGGGGATGAACATTTGAACTATAAAAAGGCTCAGAACAAAGTACAAAATATACATCCCATGGAAACTAAAAAAAGAGAAAGGGAAACAATTATAATCTTGCTGTGAAGTGGTGTATCTTCTATAGAAGTTATCTTTTATAACACCCCTTTCTCAAAAAAAGATCCTTGTTTCTTTCTGTAAGCTGTCAAGAGGAACCAAAGATGGGAAGAATGGGTATGGAGCCTCAGCTGGGTCGGCACCCAGGGTTTCAAATCTTACAGTCATACCACTATGCAATCAGTGTAACATCAATACAAAAAATATTTGTATGCACATTTATTTTTTAAAATACTTGGCAGCCCCAGAGAGCCCCTCCAATGTGCTGTTCGGGCCCTTTGAAAAGAGTGCTTATAGCTGTCGAAAAGATTCTCACAAAAGCCAGCGAGATAGGCAGCTTTTGTAATCTGCAAAGAAATTGGACATTTAAATGAGTTGAGGGGTGGAGCCATGGCAAACCTGAACTAACTCTCTGCGTGGAAGGGAAGAGGCCTGTGCCAGCTGCCCACCTGAACCGCTTGGGAGGCAGCTGGTGCTGCCCCTGCCCAGTCGGCCCAGGGGTTCTGCTCCTGCTTTTGACACAAGACACTCTGGTCAATGACCTGTACTTGTGATGGGGTTGGGAATCTGGGGTTGGATGGCACAGCTCATCATATACAACAACCCCTAAAGCAGCCAATTAGTGGATAGGATGGCTTGTTCTCTGCATGCAAACTGCGCTGGTGTAGGTCTGCAAGGCACAATGGGCGGCCATGTTGTGTGAATACATTCACTGTTGTGGTCCAGACATGTAGAGAACTTCATTCCACACTGGTCCCCATCCTGGCTGTATGGTTTATTTATTTATTTTTCGATTTATATCCTGCCTTTTTCCTACAAAGGGCTCAAGGCAGCTTACATCTCCTCCTCCATCTTATCCCCACAACAACAACCCTGTGAGGTAGGTTGGGCTGAGAGTCTGTGACTGGCCTCAAGTCACCCAGTTGGCTCCATGACTGAGTGGGGACTAGAACCCAGATTGTCTGAGTCCCAGTCCCTTGTTCTTAACCATTACGCCACACTGGCTCTGGTTGATAGTAACCAGCATAGGACTTGTTCAGGTTTCACATCTGACTTCCACAGTGCTGGGATAAGCAGGCTGGCATTCTCCAGGCATTTTGGACTACAGGTCCCAGAATCCCTGACTATTGACCATGCTCACTGGGACATGGGAACTGTAGTGAAAGTATTTGGCATGCACCATGTTCATTATCTCTAGCTTAGAAAAACAGAACCTTTTGGAAAGATACTTCTGCTTCAAGTCACACATTTCAGTGCTACATCACAAGCGTGGTAGCCAGCCAGCACATACTGACATGCTGTCTGGCATGATCTTACACATGTCAAGGCAGAAAATAAACATATTACCCCCAGCATGCCCCAGCCACCCATGCTGAACATGTATAGGATTGCATGCTTAGGGTTCTAGTTGCTGCTGTCTTTAAGACTAGATGCAAACACCCAAGCAATACTTCCCGACCTCCCCGCAAGGAAAAACACACACCTTTCTGGGTCAGTGCATGGAATCCAGTTGACCTGTGGATCTGGAATATCCTCAAGGTAGGGATAAAGGGTTTCTCTGCTTAAGCCAAAACCATATATGCCATTTTCAGGAGTCACAATGATGTGTGCACCCTGTCAAAGAAAAGAAGGGTTGACAATATCCCTGCCACAGGATAACATAATTATAAACTAACATATGTTGCCAAACAATACAATACCTGCTTTGCTGCTGCTTTGATGGCCTTTTCTAAGATGTCCATATTTTTGTTCATAAATTTTAAAGCCTCTTCGGGAGAAACAGGCTGGGTAGTGTTAGGTGCCAAAATGACCGCGTGCTCGTATACTGCTGCAATGTATTTGTCCAAGGCAAAGACCCTCCGATCCAGCAGGAGAATGAAAAGGAAAAGACGTCGCAAAGATGGAAAGGGACTCATTGCTAGAGCTCTGTCTACTGAAAAGAGAGAGTAGCTTATACTTACCAATTGAGGAACAGGTTTAGCAATTACCCTGGAGGAAATGGAAGCCAACACATTTTGGGAAGACTAAAGAATCAACTAGCTACAGTGAAGCAAGTATTTACCTCTTACCTGCTTTTCCAGATGGCTGAGGCTTGAGTCCCAGCTACTGTCTAATTTTCTGGCCAGGCCTTGAAAAAGAGCTGATACAACCTGAGATTGTGCCTTAACAGCTTTCGGAAGGGAATTTTTATTATGGACCAACCATTTGGTGTGGACCTGAAATCGCTCCTGATTAGCTAGAACTATTTTTGTGGGTGTCTATTGTTTACACTACAATTGGCACTGTCAGTACTTTTTTTTTCATTTCCCTCTAACCTCTCTGTTTACAATTTCACAGACACCCTCCCAACCATGTGTACCTTACCAGTATACCTGATAAGACTGCATGCATCTGAGGAAATTTGCTATAGTCCATAAATTTGTTTGTATTTAAGGTGCCACAAGACTCTTGCTTTAGCAGCAATAGACTCCCATGGCTACCTCTTTTGTTAGTCTGCTAGTCAGTGTGTGTAAATGCTAACTGAGTAGACCTCCCCTTGAGAATAGGATTGCTTTTGTCTATTTTCCTGGAGACAGGTAAGAAGTTGCATACATTTTAAACTTGTGTCTGGTACAAGTATTTCTTTGATAGCTGGAGAGTAAAGGGAGGTGATGTTCATAAAGTTAACAGTTGGGCAAGTTTTTGTCACCCTTATAATATTTGACAATATTAGGTTTTGACTCTCCCTGGTCACTAATGTGTCCTCCAAGTATTCTACTTCCTTCTTTAGGATCTTAAATAGTTTTCACAACAGTAAGTAGGATCCTAATGAGAAGGCTGCCTCTGCAGATTTGCTGACTGACCACAACCGACTTTTAATTGCTGACTGACTGACAATATCTATTTCTTTCTCCTCATGCACTTTCAAGCTCCGCCCACAGACTCTCCATCACCAACCAATCACCTTGCTCACTTATCTCCCTCTTTTACTCCCCTTGCCCTTCTGAAACTGACCAACAATTAAAGTTGGCCACACATACACTTTAAATAATTACACTCAGTATGCTGTGCATAATACACAGGTGGTAGTGTAGTGGTTAGAAGGCTGGATTGGGATCAGGAGAGCTTGGCTCTAACTCCCACTCAGCCACAAAGCTCACTGGGTGACTTTGGGCCAGTCACTGACTCTCAGCCTAACCTACTTCCCAGGGTTGTTGTGGGGATACAATTGAGAAGGAAAGAAGGATTATGTAAGCTGCCTTGAGTCCTTGGCCATAAGAGTGTTCTGTGGGGAACAAGGGGGCAAGTGCCTGTGGAAAAAAGATCCAAGTTCCTCATGGGATGGAGAAATACAGCTCAAGGTCTGATATTTTCTTCATACATAAAGTGTCTGAGGGAAAAAAATGGAACCCAACACATTATTGGAGGTTGGGAGAAGGGCAGCCCAGGAATGCCAGAAGGCCTGGTAGGGACTCCACTGTGGTTCTCCACCCTTGCCCATCTTGGTTAAGAAAACTTCCACTTCTGTCTCCCTGGGAGGCTCTAAAGAACAATAGAGGAAGATGACCTTATGTTCTTTGGGGCCGCATCATAATTCTAATGCTTTGTACCTTCTGCTCACTGCCCTGGTGAGCCAACTCAAGAGCAAATTTCTCTGCCTGCCATACATGTATTTTGGGGGGGGGGGGGTGTGCCCATGCACTTGATGGTTAAGACACAATGTTCACCCAATCCTCATGTATGAGATATAGGAGCATTCTTATAGTAGTACCAGGAGCATAAAAAACCAGAGCTGGCTCTGGTATTGCCTGGAGTGCTCAGGACTTCATGGCCTCCATGATGGTCATGGGGCTGTCTCAACATGTCATAGGCCTGACCCATGAACGTGGACACATGCTGGACCTTGTTTTCTCAACAGGGCAGGAAGAGGGTGATCTGAGGGTGAGCAATGTATGTTTGACTCCCCTGTCATGGTCAGACCACTTCCTCGTGAGGTTCAAGCTCGATGGCAGCCCTTCTCTCTGTAAGGGTGCGGACACTTTTGTCTTGGTCTGCCCTCTGAGCCGGATAGATCCGGATGGATTCCTGAAAGCTCTGGGGAAGTTTCTGGTTGATAAAGCTGGCGCTCCTGTTGATGCTCTGGTTGAACTATGGAATGGGGAAATGGCCAGAGCTATTGACACAATCGCTTCTAAGTGTCCTCTCCTGCCTGGCAGAACTCATTCATACCCTTGGTATACACCTGAATTATGAGCGATGAAGCGGGTTGGGAGACAACTAGAGTGTAGGTGAAGGAAATCCTGGGATGAATCTGACCGAACACACTTAAGAGCTCATTATCAAGCCTATACTGTGGTGGTGAGGGCGGCAAAGAAGAAATTCTTCTCCACTTCCGTTGCCTCCTCACAATGCCGTCCAGTGGAGCTTTTTCAGGTGGTACAGGGGCTGGTACATCCAGGCCCTAAGAAAGATCCTGTACCACCCTCGATAACCCGCTGTGACAGCTTTGCCCAGCACTTCAAGGAGAAAATCGCTCAGATTCGTCAAGAGCTGGACTCCACCAGTGATTCCGATTCCGTAGGGGAGGTGCCAATGTTACCGTCTGGTCACATATTGTTGGATGAGTTTCAGTTATTGCAGCCTGATGATGTGGACAAGGGCTTGGACAAGTACATCCCACCACCTGTTTACTTGACCCTTGCCCATCATGGCTACTGGCCAAAGCCAAACACAGGATGGTGCCTGAAGCCTGGAGGTCATCAACGCCTCTTTGAGGGACGGCCGGATGTCTGCCTCACTAAAGGAGGCAGTGGTTAGGCCAGTCCTAAAGAAGGAGTCCCTGGATCCAGAGATGGCCTCCAATTATAGACCGGTGGCCAACATCCCATTCTTGGGCAAGGTGTTGGAATGGGTGGTGGTAGGACAACTCCAAGCACTCTTGAATGAGACTGATTATCTGGACCCATTTCAGACTGGCTTCAGACCCGGGTATGGTACTGAATCTGCCTTGGTCGCCCTGTATGATGACCTGTGCAGGGAGAGAGACAGGGGGAGTGCATCCCTGTTGGTTCTCCTGGACCTCTTGGTGGCTTTCGATACCATCGACCATGGTATCCTTCTGGATAGGCTAAGGGAGCTGGGAGTAGGAGGCACTGCTTGGCAGTGGTTCCACTCCTACCTCAACGGCTGATTCCAGAAAGTGGTGCTGGGGGACTTTAACTCTGCGCCATGGCAGCTATGTCATGGAGTTCCGCAGGGGTCTATTCTGTCCCCCTTGCTATTTAACATCTACATGAAACCGCTGGGAGAGGTCATTAGGAGGTGTGGGCTGCAGAATCATCAGTACGCTGATGATACCCAGCTCTATCTCTCTTTCTCAACCAATCCAGGTGAGGCAGTGGCTGTACGGAACTGGTGCCTGGCCGAGGTAATGGGCTGGATGAGGGCCAATAAACTGAAGCTCAATCCAGACAAGATGGAGGTCCTGTTGGTCGGTGGATCAGGATTTGGGATGGGGGACCTAGACCTTGTCCTGAATGGGATTGTACTCCCTCTTAGGGACAGGGGGCGCAGCTTGGGAGTGCTCCTCGACCCAGAGCTATCGTTGGAAGCTCAAGTAACAGCGGTGGCAAGGAGTGCTTTCCTTCAGCTTAGGCTAATCCATCAGCTGCATCCCTACCTGGAGGACGACTGCCTAACGACAGTGACACATGCATTGGTTAGTTCCCGACTGGACTCCTGATTGGACTACTGTAACACGCTCTATGTGGGGCTGCCCTTGAAGACAGTCCAGATACTTCAGATGGTGCAAAACAGAGCAGCCAGGTTGCTGACGGGGACTGGGCATTACTCTCACATAACCCCAGTCCTCTACCAGCTTCACTGGCTCCCCATCGAAGTCCGGGCTCAATTCAAGGTGCTGGTTATCACCTACAAAGCCCTTAATGGCTTAGGACCTGGATACTTGAAGGAATGCCTGCTTCCATATTTGCCCTCCTGCCCCTTGAGATTGGCAGCAAAGGCCCTCCTCCGGGAGCCTTCCGTGAGGGACATCAGGAAGCAAAGTACCCGGAGGAGGGCTTTCTCTGCGGTGGTGTCCCATCTGTGGAATGAGCTCCCCAGAGAGGTCCGCCTGGCACCATCGTTATTTGTTTTTCGACCCCAGGCTAAGACCTTTTTATTCAAACAATATTTTAACAACATATAATATTTATAGGTTTTAATTGTGCAGTCAGGGTGTTTCCGGGTTTTACTTGTATTTGTATTATATTTATTTATTTGTGTGAGCCGTTCCGAGGCTATATAGCTAGAGGGCAGCATACAAAAACTTTGAATAAATAAATAAAACAATAAACTATGCTGAGAGGGGTTATCTGCTGTTCTGATTAAGGCTCGCTTGATGAATTGACATGCCCAACTCTCTTTCATTTCTATCTAGAGTAGCCATCTCATCCCTGAAAGATTGCTTGGAAGTGGGGATGGGCAGACAGCCTTATTTCAGACATGGCAGAATTGCTTATGACAGGGTGCTCTTTGCCCAGAGAAGTAGTGCATCTGGACTGGGTCACGCTTCCTTCGAAAGATCACATCCGCACTCTGGAAGTACTGATATGTTTCTGGTGGGACCATTGCCAGGAGAACTTTTTAGTCAGCTTCACTTGATATGCCAGCTGCGTCCTCTGCTGGAAGAGAAGACACTAGATGCTGCTGCCTTGGCGACCTCTCAACCAGATTACTATAACGTGCAGTTCGTGAGGCTGTTCTTAATGATGGTTTGTAAGCTTTAGCTGGTCCAGAATATTGCAGCCTGACTGGTGGAGTTGGAGTGGAGTTGAGAAGCCGGTGAGGCAGTTCCTTATTCATAGGGATGCTGACATTATCTGTCACCCACCTCAGACTTTCCCACTGTCTCTGAGCTTAGCTACAATCCTTGATGTAGCTGCAGAGAAATGAGTTTTCCCAGGAAACACTCTGTTGTAGGGATTTTGCAGTGGCTTGGGCTGGAGCAGGCAATTAAGAACCACCCTTTTCACTCTTTCTGGTGAAGATGAAAAGTGTTAGAACTGGTTTGCTGATATGGATCCACACAGCTTCTTACATTTGGGGATTTCCTTTGATCATGGTTATGGAGACTATCATGATGAGCAACTGAGCAGGTGCTCTTGGGCTGGCAGGTGCTGTGTTGCTGATACTAGCTTTAAGCCTTTGTCCACTACTGTGATTGTTATCTGGCCTGCATCTCCCAATGTAAGTTGCTAAAAAGGAACCAGTTCTTTCACATACACTGCAACTTAGTTTTGAGTAAAATCCCACCACCACCAGAGAACTTCGGCTATGGGACAGTAGAAAAATGAAATAAATAAAAAGCTAAGAATTGTAGCCTCCACCAAAGTGTAGCTCGTTGGCATTGTACATTCAGCACTGCTTCTGCTTGGAGGTCCTGGTTCTATTGCAGTAGGAGAGGAGAGGATTTATATGTGAGCATGCCTTGTCCCCATGGTGCCACATCATAGGTGGCTTCAGCAGAGGTATACAAGGAATGAATCAGAGGCCAGAAGCACAAGATGGACATTTTCTTTACATATAAAAGGTCCAGTTTAATTCATTCTATTAAAAGCCAGCCAGATAAGATATATAAGGCACTTCTTGGAAGAAGAAAACACTCCACATCAGCTGCCTGAGAAGTTACCTCCCACAACCTAACAGTAGAGATTGCCCCAGGCTGACACTCCTTTTCCTGCTTAGTTCACAAAGCTCTGTCCCTAGCTCAGAGCTCTTTTACACTTAAGACATACTTACTACAGTATGATGTGGTGGTAGTTATAACAAAATGCTTTTAGGTCACTGTAGATATGTAAAAATAAGTCTAGTAAAATTACTTAAGTAAACCAAGATATTCAATTTAAGTAGGGTCAGAGTAAGTCATATAAACACTAAAAGATAATTCAAAACATTTTCTTGATTGGAAAGTTTGTGAGTCACCTTTCCACTCCAACAGCATCCATAGTGACTTAAAACAGACTGAAGTAAATTGCATATGTAGTTGATTATTTGGAAAGAAAAATAGGGTTCAAAAGTTTAATTGCAAGTTTCTAGAAGCTAACTTTAACTAACCTTTTGTATATAACACATCTCTAAGCAACATACTGGGAGACCAAACATGGGCCCACTAAGGAACAAGAAGCTGGAAAATACAGGGCACAACAGTTAGGTAAATCTCCCCAAAAAATGTTCAGGGATACCTAACTTTCTTCCATTTTGGCTAGTGGAATCATTCATATGACTGGGGGTGAAGAAGCATAACCTCACACATTTGGGTTCAGGACAAATAGATGGTCTTTGTGTCATTGTATCATCTAGAAGGGACAGGAGAGCCTGAAGGAATGTTGTTGTGATGGGTTGGACATGACTTTGTGACTAACAAGAAAAATCATCTAGAAGAATGTGTTGGATTGGGCACATCTCCTGCTCCTAACAGAACCAAGGATGCTTCCCGAAGGCTCCTACCAATGCCAGTCAAAAGATGCTGTAGTTATTCCATCCTTCCCTCTTTAACATATGTGTGTGTGTGTTGAGAATGAGAAAGATGGAGAAAACTGTGAAAAAACATGGGCCGTTTACAAGTGGAAGAAAGTGTCTGGAATTCTGTGAATGCGTGCAGGTGCTTGTATCACTAAAGCGTCATATGGAAGCAATAAAATTACTTAGAGATGAGAAAGTTAGAAACTCAGGGAGTGCTTCATCACACATTAGCCCCATCAGGGAAGATGCCGTTCCTTTTCTGCATCTTCTAATGGCAACAAAGAAATGCTAATTTCCCCCAGTATGTAGAAGATGACAGATAGAAAATGGCATGTCTCTTCTATATGTATACTCTGTTTAGTTCAAGTTGGATTCAAAAATAACCCCTAACTAGGGTGATTTCCCCTCACCCACCAGTCTCAAAATAGAGATTTCATTTGGCTACCATTTCATTCACAGAAAAGTACAAATCTTAATAAAGTCATGATCATGGTTATGAATTATAGCAGTTTTCCCCAACCTGGACACCAGCAGATGTGTGTGATAACAACTTTTATAATTCACAACCAACCAATGGTCCTGATGGCTGAAAATTATGGGAACCTGTAGTCCAACAACTTGCCCAGTTTGTCTTACACTGGAATGTTGATACTGTCTATTTGTGCTTTTGTTGTAACCCCTTTGCCCCAAGAGAATTCAGGAAACCAGACATAAAATGTAGCAACTAGATGAACACTTGAGAATACTGAATATAGGACAATACAATTAAAGGTGATCTCATGGAGAAGCGTGCAGTGGATGTGGAGAGTCTTTTTCATACCACCTTCCAAAAAGAGCCACAGTTAAGACTGGCTTGGATATGCGATGCTTGCTTACCAGCCGTCCATCAGTCAATACCTGGGGAACAGAAAGTGAAGGTAAAACTCCTGTACATGGGGAAGTAAGTTTGTTTGGAACTATGCATGAAAATAAAGGCAAAAATTTATCACTAAAGGTCTAGGACAGTTAAAACTTGCAATCAACTTTTGCTTTCTGTACCTGAAATTCTCCAGGGGCCAGCTGAGTCTCAGTGAGCAGGACTTCAGGAAACACATAAGTGGTGTTAAATGTCCCACTGAGGGAAAAGGAATCGAACCTTGTACGAGCAGTATCTACTTTCTGCCCACATGATTTCACATCTGTGTTGTTACACTTCAGTAATGTGCAGATCTATGGAAAGAGGCAAGGGAAAGTTAATTATGGACCCAAATCATCCATAGTAAAAAAAAAAAAAAAGCCTCATGCTCATAGAATGGAGGAAATGCTAGTCCTTAAGTTACGCTATGGTGCCACTGGAATTTGAAAAAGTCCTCCTACACTTAGCCATATACAGTATGTATTTGTATAAGGCATTGTTATCCTGCTCTTTTTCCATTTACTTAAATAAAAACAACACAGACTCTACCTACAGACTTACAGGCTAAAAGACACATTGTAAAAGGAAAGTAGGATGAGGTAGGAAGAGGAAAACAAACAAGACTAGGCACCAATTCTTAATGTGACATTATAGTTCTGATCATTCATACTAACCCGTAAGCTTTTTAAACAATAAGCTAGCTAAAAAGATAATTTAGATAAATGTGGAATATTTGACAAAGCAGCAGGCCATTCTTTCTACCATACTGGAGTAGAGGTTGCTTGTGCTGCCTCAGGGAGAAGTAACATGAATTATTTTTCAGTGCTACATAAATCCTTTTATAATTCTAAGGGATGCTATGAAAATAATTAGCATTTACATGACATCTCCTTGATTCAAAAACAAGCAAACCGCACATGGAATATGATGTTCAGCAAGAAAGCCACAAGGTATTTTTGAGCCATGTAAGGAAAGGGTGGGAAACAGGCCTGGGCCCTAAATCTGGCTGGCTGGAGTTTCCCAAATAGCTGCACCCTTTCCCCCCGCGCCACATCTCCTGTATATGATGGCTTGTCCTAATCAAAGCATGGAACAGTTAAAGATTGTTCTGAACAGAAATAAGATGCTACTATCACCCATCCCATCTTCCTAAATCTCTTACCTGCAGGTAATACTCCCCTTCAATTACATGAAGCCCATCGAAAGCACCCAATGCGTAAACTTCATCATCTCGCTTTTCCACCATCCTGTAGTTCAAATGGCAGCAAAGACCATTTTGGCAGACAGTGTAGTTCCCTGCTTCTTGTGATAGTTCCGTGAAAGTGAAATTATCAAAATAGATGGTTCCAATAAAAACCGGACTCTCTGGAGACAAGTGCTTTACACTTGATGCATATAAATGCCAGTTCACAGCAGGAGGAAATGTGGGTGAAAGACGGGGGTACGCATCCAGTTCTGCAACCAGCAGTTTACCATTCTGTGTTTTCATATCAAAGTGATATGCCCTGGGGCCATCAGGTGCGAAGATGCCGCTCCCTGTACATAACAAACAAGACTGGGATGAGGCCAGCTTTATGCTTCATTTCTCTGCTCAGCTGAAGTAGGGATTATGGAACACCTACAAAGAAGCTTCCAGAGAGCTTGCCTCTTTGATTTTGTGATAGAAACTGAAGCATAGGATGCCAGGAGCTGAAGTGAGAAGGATAAGATGCTACTGGTGGGAGGGGAAGAAAGCATTTTGGGTTTGGACTCAGGAAATGCCAGGTGGCTCCATGGTAGAGCATCTGCTTGCCTGCTGAATGGTCCAACTCCAGTCCCCTGCATCTCTAGATAAAATGGGGGAAATGCCCATCTGAAACCCTGGAGAGCTGCTGCCCGTCAGTGTTGATAAGACTGGACTAGACAGACCAAGGTTAGGGATGTCAGAGAGCCTGCAATGGATTCAGATGAGTTTAGATTCCTATGAATCTGGCCTTGGATTTTGCAGCGAACTGACCTTTTTGAGTTGTGAGCATTCTGCAGACTTGGTGACCTTTTAAAAAACTTTGAGGGGCATGTGGACGGGAAGAGCTTATTTGTGCAAATACACACATGAGCAAGCATGCATTAGCGGACAATGGCATTCTTATACCAGAAAAATGAGATTCTGTCAATGATGGGATAAAAGATGCCTGACAATTCACAAGCGACACTCTGTGCCAGGTCGCTCATGTTCCTAAGCTGAACTGCCCGAGTAGCAACCTTCCCAACACAGCTTCTGGGTGCCTCATGTATGCTTCCAGGTGCGCTCCATCACAAGGCTGGGTTCTGATCACCTGTTAGCACATGCAAAGTCATCTCATGCTTATCGGCTGTCTTCAGGGAAGCATGCAGAAGATTCCTAACTATGCTTTCGGCACTAGCAACTCTGTATATGGTGAACAGAAATCTCTAAACACAAATCACAGTAGAAACCCAACATTTTCATCAGCATAAATTAGGCCCCTCTGTATTCCTCTTCTGTCCTCCCACCACTTTCTAGCTTTGGCCCTCCCGGGCTTGACTGAAGCCTAAGTCAAGTAATTTAGAGCTGAAATTACCAGTAATGTCCCATCTGGGCTTGTGTATGTTAGCTGCGAGGAGGTTGACACGCATCCCCATAGCCCAGGCTGAGTAGTACTGAACAGCAGACAAAAGAGGTAGCGTATTCATCCAAGCGGTTGGAAAGAGGACAGTGTCTACTCTGAACTTTTCCACCAGTGACACGGCAGGTTCCCCGAAATTGAGCATATCAGCACAAGTGAAAACACCAAGCTTCCCAAAGGGAGTATTGAAGTGAATAAACTGTGGATCCTTGGCATAATTAAAGTAGGTTTCAGATGCAAATAGGTTGTACTGTAAAAGACAGAAAAAAAATTTACATATATAAAGTGGAAGAAAATCACCCAAGGAAGAAAAAAAGCTTTGTTTCTGTTGTTTCTTATCCAGAGCAGAATTTTACATGTCCTGGCTATTATCACCACCACCACCACCACATATTTCTATACTACCTAATAGCTGAAATTATCTGAGTATTTTAAAATAACACCTGAAATACAATATAAAATACAGGCAACATCATAAACATTACCATCTTTATAAAAATTAAAATCATCACCAAAATTACCATAAAAATTCGTGAGCCATGTTTTAAACAAATATAAAAATCTGCAATAGCTTATACAAATTAAATCATAAGACCTATTTAAGTGGCCAGCATAAGCCCTGATATAATAGGAAACCAACTCAATGACCTGTGATAGAAATCAGTTTTAACTCAGGACTGAACAGGTATTACAATTGGTGCCATGCAGCTTTCAGTGGGCAGTGTGCTCCAAACTGGAGGGCTGCCTCTCAAAAGGCTCTTTTCCTTGTTGCTGCCAGCTGAACCTCCCTTGGAGGTGGTAATCAGAGACGGGTCCCAGATCTTGACTGCAGTGACTGGGTAGATTGCAGCTGCGAAAACTGCTCCATAAGGCATTCTGTTCGCATGCTGTATAGGGCTTTATAGGTTAAAACAAGCACTTTGAAATTGTGCTCAGCAGCATATAGGCATCCAATGCAAGTGTGACAGAATTGGGGTTATATCTTTGGACTGCTTTGCCCCTGTTACTTGTTTGGCTGCCATTTTTCTTGGCAAAGCTGTGAAAGTGATTCTTATTTTATGATCAGAGTTATTAGAATACAAATTCTAATGACACCTGGATTTTCTATCTTCAAAAAGTAGGTTAAAAGACTGTTTCTTTCTCCTGGTGGGTCTAGGAATAGTCCTAGATGCAGCTAGAAGCCAACCCAGCACCCGCCAGAGGCAAATTTGAATGCCATCTCCTCCCATATCCCTATTTAAAGCTGCAAGGAAGTGCAGAGTCCATGGCTTCAACATCATGGCTTCCTCCTGAGTTGGCACATACAGCACTTCTTTTTAAAATCATCCAGTCAAATTAAGAATTCCAGTGAACTCAAAAGGTGCACATTATTTTGTGATCATGGGGTTTGTCTAATCAGGTCTTGCCCCAGTAAGGATTCTGGAATCTAAAACATGGCAGTTCTTCTGTCAGTGAAAGCCTGTATTCTCAGCCAACTCCAACCGATTCAGAACTTCTCTTCCTGCAAGAGCTTCCCTCCTTCTGTGGGTGACAGGCAGCTTCCAGGGTCTGGAGGGAAAGGGGTGCACATGCACCTCATCTCCATGGAATTTACTGCTGCAGCTCCAGCAAAAAAAAAAAAAAAAAAAAAGGCGGCAAGTTCGGAAGGAAACAAGGCAAGCCGACTTACAGTTCCAGGAAGTGTGATTTGCTTGGAAACACAGCATGCACTGCCAACACATCTTCTTGTTTTCTTGAAAACTCACCCCCTTTTTTCCTACTGCTGCATTGGCAGCAAATTAAGCAGCAGTGGGGGGGGGGCAGGTAGGGTTGCAAACACAGAGAAGGCGGCCACATGCAGCCTGTGGGCCATGTGTGGCCCGATCCTGGCACAGAACAATGCATGCCATGGGCCCCTCAGTGGAGTCGCCCAGAGTGATCACGTGGGACCCCCCTGTCTCAGTGAAGGGCATGCCGGACTCTTCTTTGGGTGGGAGAAGGGGGAGTCTGTTTCTCTCCCAGCTAAAAGACAGAGATATGAATTAATGTTCGCTCCCGTGCTTAATTAGAGGCATTAGTTACAAATCCAAGGAGAGGATGATGTTTACCTTGTGATAACGTGCCACAAATTTCCCATCCGAGTCATAAACCACATCTGTATTGTAGTGATACCGACCGTCGCTGGGGCACTTGGGATCACTGGAGTTGCATGGTTTTTTGTCCCCCATGTTGGCAACCACATAGATGGAGTAGTTCCTTGCCATGCAGCTGAGTCTTTTTTGCACTGGGTTGAATCCAAACCTAATTTGAGATGAACAATGCAATAACCAAGATGGATTCCATTCAAACGGTAGGAAATAATGGAAATTCATGAGCGGAGCTGGCTGGAGCTGGAAGTCAGACTAGATGGCCCGGGAGGACCCTTCATCTTGCTCTGTTTCTATGTTCTAAATCTGGCATTTCTGCAAACCTCCTCATCTGAATGGGGCAGATCAAAGAATAATGCACATTACAGTTCTGATAATAGCTATTCTTCCTTCCCTATGCACCATGGATCCAGATGCAAAACTAGAAAGTAGATTTGATGAACACCCATTAGTTCTTTTATACAATGACTGGTATTATGTTTGTGGGGGGGGGGTTGTTAACTTTATAGGACTACATGAAGTTGTATGTGTACGAGGTGTGACACAAAAATAACTGGATTAGTAATTTAAAAATATTTCTTGATGAATTACAGCATTCTGAACATTGTCACCTTCTATATATTCCCCCTCCCGATCTCTACACCACTCCATATGCATTTTCCATTGACTGAAACAAATGCATAAGGCTGTTCAACAGGCTTGCCGCATTTGTCTTCACTTCATCCATTGATGCAAAACATGTTCCCTTCAGGTCACTTTTGATTTTTGGGAACAAGTAAAAATTACAGGGAGCTAAATCGTGTGAATAAGGAGGATGATCGAGGACAGGAAATTTTTTTCCACTCAAAAACTGCTTTACGGAAAAAGCATTGTGCGCGGGAGTACGATGTTGATTCACTGTTCCATTTCCCCCCCAACATTATCACGGCAACATGTGTAGTGAGTGTAGTTCAAATACTGACTGGGCTATTTATAGGATATACCTAGCCGGTCGGCAATTTAAGAGGGCATGTAGGAGGAGATATAGTTCTATGATATACATCTAGCCAGCCTCCAGACAATTTTTCAGGAAAGCCCTAAGCGCAATCAGGTTTTTTCTGTGTCTCACCTCATATTATTGATGGATAAACTTGGCTTTTCAGATGACATGGAAGTCCAATTAACTACTAGGGAAATTACAGCATAAAATCTTGTAAAGTTTTTAAAATTAATTTTTTAATTTAACTTACAGTTAGGGTTAGGGTTTAAACTTTAAATTAATCTTTGTTAATTTGTTAATTCTCTGTTGGGAAAGATTGCCCTATACTGCCACCTACTGGAATAAATTTGGCAAACAGATTTAATATGTCTAAAAGTTGAATCAGATGCAATATTGGCAGAACTCTAGAAATGAGATGTTTCTTCAACCCAGCATGTAACCTGTGCTACCACAGGAAATTTACAGTCTTCTCCTAAATGTGCTTACATCACAGTAAACCTCACAGTTCAATGTTCTACATGGGAGCGTGCTTTAGTTAGGATTTGAGAAGTGTGTTTTTATAAAATAATCAAACCATTTACAAGCTAAGTATGCAGAAAGACACTCCAGATTTCACAGAGTATCCCTTACAAGCAGTACTTGCCTCATTGCTGCAATATAACTCTAACCCCAATATTCTATATTGCAACCCCACTTAAATAATATAGGAAAGCAATCTCAACATAGGTTATTTGGGATTGGACACCGTAATTGTTCGACAATGCAGTTACACTTAATTAAATGTCCAAGACAAATACCACTCTATAGTCACAATGACTAAGCCAGACTGGAAGCTGTATACTGTATGTATACTAAACACCATCAAGGAAATTCATGATTACCACACTCCAAGAATGGCAAAGTATGTTTGTTAAGAAGTAGCCAAGTTACATTATACTGAGTCCATACCACAGGGAGTTTGTATTCTGAATATGAGTTTTTCAGTATTTCTCTTAGGATATGAGGGAAGCAAAAAAAAAAAAAAATACCTTTCAGGATCATTGCACGGAACCCAGTTGACCTGAGGATCAGGTATATCCTCCAGATAAGGATAGATGGTTTCTCTTGTGAAGACCCAGCCATAAATGGCATCTTCAGGAGTCACAATGATATGGGCTCCCTACAAAAGAAGAGCACTTGAAGCCTATATACCTCAAGGACAAATACAGTTCTGGTTTAAAGAAGGTGCACTACCTGTTCAGAAGCTGCTTTGATGGCTCCTTCCAAGACATCTAGATTTTGGTTCATCAGTTTCAAGGCATCTTCTGGAGGGACAAGTTCTGGAGTGGCTCCAGGAAGTATAACCGCATGCTCATAGACAGCTGCAATGTAGGTGTCCAGGCCAGAGACCCCAAGAGTAACAGCAGTCAGAAATACAGCAGAAATGGGAAGAGGGAAAGCAATCATGCTTGCTGTGTCTGTCTGGTGCCTGAAATGTGAAAGACCAGATGAGGAGGCTGCCTGGAGCTGTGGAAGAGAAGGAAATGATTTATTCACACCGAGGGAAGTCACTTTTCATGCAACCGCGACCCAGTTCTGGAATGGCAGTGTTGTGTAATGTGGAGAAATTGCCACACACTAAGCAAGCTCTACACCTCCTACCAAAGGATTGTGCAAGTGCATGGTGATTATTCATGTAAAAGGAAGCTTGCAAAAGCTAAACATGCATTGTATTTTCTGCCAGATTAATCCCAGCAAGGGTGTAGGAAGAGAAGAATGAAGTGTACTGGAACAGGTAAAACAAATGCACATTTCTTGAACTCAATTTAATTCAGTTCCTGAAATTTAGCCACTCTGGCTCTCTGTAGACAAAGAACACCTGGAGTTCCCCTGAATGTAGAAATCTAATCAAGGTCCAAGTATTCATGGCAGAAAAATTAACTTTGCTTGTCATCGTCGAAGGAGGATTGCAACTGCTTTTCCAGTGGCATTTCCAAATAGTATTATTTTTATTGTTATTAAAACATTTATATGCTGTCCTTTGCCACAGCCTCAGGATGGCTTACAAAAATATCAATATAAGTAACAATAAAATAATACAAATCTCAATAAAAACAATCAATAAGTAAGACTGTAATGGGGCAGGTTACATCTTTGCATCTCCCCTACTCTGGGGTCCACAGGAGCATGGAGGTAGAGTCAGCCTCCTCTGTAATTCTTTAGGCCAACCAATCTTCACCCTATATAAAGTCATTCTAAATCAATGGCAAATCCTAAATAGAAGTCTGATCTGTTGACGGTTACCATTCATGGACTTAAACTGAATTCTATGCAGCCAAATACTTTCCTCTAGTTAGCACTGAAGCAGACTTAGTATCTTCCTGCCTTTCCGTATTACAAGCAATGCTATATATATGAATATTCTGCCCTGCAGGAAGCAGTGTTGGGACTTAAGCCTTCCTGAACATTAGGTATGCCCACTTGAATCCTAATTTTGGCAAATGAGAGAAAGGGGTGCAACTCACTGAACTTGCTTGGAAACACAAAGACCCTCCCACAAGCACGTTACTATAAGGTGTTTCACAAGGAATGCGTACTAACAATAAAAACAGGCTGAAAATGGAAAACTCCTTTTCTTAACCTTCTACTATTATGATCGAGCCAAATTTCCCACCCCAGAGCCCAGCTGTTATATGAGAGCCTGTATGGGAGTTAGTGTTGGGACCTGGGAGATTTTGGTTCTTTCCGCTCTCAGCCATGATACCAGGGATGCCTTTGAGCGCATCACTGGCTCTTAGCCTAACTTACATCACAAGGTTGTTGTTGTGATGATAAATGGACAGACCATTGTGAGCAGCCCTGGGGTTCCTTGCTAGAGGGAGAAAGGTGGGGTATGAACATAATTATATAATATCCATCTCTGTTTTTCTGCCTTCTGTTGGGGAGGAGAGAGGAAATGGGCAAAGAAGAGCACATACTAGAACAAATCTTGTGAAAACAAGCTTGGCTAATAAGGGATTAACTAACATGAGGAAAACCAGCTTCAGAGTAACTTCTCCTGCCCGGGGTTTGGGCAGCACCCTGCTTCTACCTTTCCCTTTATAGTTCTACAAGGACTAGCTGGAGCAGCGGTTCTTAATGAGTCAATTGACTACTACCCACTGAATACCCAGCACCAGCATGAAGTGATCCCACAAATAAAACATTAGGATGTAAAAACAGGACTCCCACCAGAACAATGTTGTTCAAATATGTAGGTACATAGAAATTACAGGCATTGGCTTAATAGAATCCACAGCCAGCTCTTTTAGTTTCTTTAAGCCTAACTGGCACTTCTTGGAGAACTTGTTTCTCCCCTGCCTTTGTTAGTATTGCAGCATCTGAGTTCTTCCTGGAAGTGCATCACATATACTTAGTTCCTATGTCAATTAAGTTCATTTTATTGTTGGTTTTTTGCACCAAGAGGAGTCCTGTTTGATTCCTTTGTGGTATGAAATTTCAAGGGCCTTGGATGAAAGTCCCAAGTGACAAGCCTCCTCAAGGAGGTGTGATGTGGCACTCTGTACTACCATCACTTAGCCCTGAGCAGCGTTCGCTTTCCTCCACAAATCACTGGCCACCTTCAACCTTCTTTTAAGGCTGGGGACTATGGCATACCCAGGGAACTCCACTTCCCTTGACAGAGACCCCAGCCAACCAGAAGACACTGCATCGCAACAAAGGGAGCAGTCCTGTATCTGCCAGAAGGATGCACATGACCTTCCTCTGAAGATGGTGCAGAAGCCCACATTGCTGGGAGTAGCATGTACACCCCAAAGCATAATGGTCTGGATCAGTGCTCCACGTGTTACAAGAACCTGGGGCATAATATTCAAGTATAACTATGGAAAATAAAGCACCGAACGAACAAAATATTTTAACTTAGTATCATACTCCTTTATTTTAAATTAGCAGCAGTTTTAAATCATGGTATTCCTTTAGAAATGCAACACAGAATTCTTTGAAAAGTAGTAACAAAACGTACTTCTGGACCTGCAGTAGGTTTATTAAATATTGACAATTAGTGATGCTGAAGTACAAAAGTTTAGTATTACTGGACATACGCCATCTTGTGCGATGCCCAATTTCTCACTGTGCAAAATACTCCTTCTGTCCACCAGACAACTTTTGACACTCCCACGTAGCACCAGCTTCAAACATATGGTCTCAGGAAAGTGAAAAGCCATTTCCCTGCTAAGACAGCAATCCCCTGCACCTATCAAGAGCCCACTGGTCATACTAGGGCAGCATGAACGGGTCAGCCATGTTTTAGAGTTGTCTGCATGTGCCTTCTTTTGTGAGTTACGTTTCTGAATTAGTTCCATGAGTTGAGATTCAAACAGACTTCCAATTCACCGGATAAGAGGTGAGGTTTCTTGCTCTGTTCCCTGAAGAGTTGCAGAACGTGATCTATACAGAACAAAATGAAAGGTTTTGAATCTTCTCAGCCTACATAACACAATTAAGACAAAAACCCAGTGGGGTGCAGAGGTTAAATGTGCTGGACTGAGGAGATCCAGTTTCTAGTCCCCGCTCATCCATGGAACCAACTGGCTGACATTGGCCAGTCACAGACTTTCAGTCTAGCCTACCTCATAGGGTTGTTGTTGGGAGGTTAAGATTGAGAGGAGGAAGAGACTTATGTAAGCCACCTTGACTTCCTTGGAAGGAAAAAGGTGGGGTAGAAATATAAGAAATAAAAAGGAGGAGGAAAGAAGGAAAGGTATGAGCACATGAAAAGACCATACCTGAAAAAGAGCTAGTCATTATCTGGGATGAACTGAAACAACTTATCCCCTGAACAGCTTCTTCCACCTCAACAGTTTACAAATATAATTGTGTTTCAATACTGTTCTTTGTATTTCCCCCCTTTACTTTCCCTGCAGGCTGTGGTGACACACTAGTTTTATTGGTGCCATGCCACAACAGCCTTGATGCCACAGACACTTGCAAATCGTGTCCCAGCTTGACACCGCAGCCAGCAAAATAAATGTTGGGCCTAAATTACCCCAGTGAAAATCTCCCCTTGAAATTGGCATTTAGTCCTAGCAGCAACTTTCCTCACAAGGAAAAGAGGAGATGGGGTGGGCAGGTTGTGCTAATCAGCCCCAATCTTCAAAACAGATGCAAGTTATTTCAAAAAGGCCAGTATCAAAGGTGATTGTACAGTATCTGTAATGTTTTGAAGGGCACTTAAGGTGCAAAGTAAAAAAGAGCATTGTAGAGGCAAATGAGGAAGAAAATGGCTCCAGGCAAAATTACAGCCAGAGGTGACTGAGCAGCATCAGAACTATGTGAATGTTTGACAATGGGGACATTTTTATTTGTTTGCATTGGCTGGGCCACTTTCAAAGTGAATATGGGGATTAAGATAATATTTGGGACCTTCCTCATAAGGCTCTGAGCTGGGCTGATAATCAGGATGAAAGCCATGTAAATAAACCAGGAATCAAACAGAAGAGACCAAATAAGTTACTAAGGCTCTAAAGGAAAATTATGGCTACAGTATTGTTTGGGTTTTAAAAGTAAGAGTAACTTTCACAGTACCTTCTATGTGAGGCTTCATGGATATAAAAAATTCCCATAGCTAGTGCCTAAAGAAAAAGATAGGTTAGTGCTTTTGTATTGTTTCATGTGCAACCACAATAAAGGTCCAAATCAAGAATACTAGTTTACATACACTTAACAGGGGGAATCCACCTTGTATGGCTGCAGCCCATTCAAACCCCAGCTTGTCATTTAGGAATCCACCTAGTGTTGGTCCTACAAAAGACCTAAAGAGAGATCCAGAGAACACACTAGATGAGAAATTATAATTCAGAATCCAAAGAATGCTAGACTAATTGCATAAGTTACTCTTCTTGCAATTTATTAGAAGTCAAAGACAACCCTACCAACAGTTGTCAAGGCACATCTCTTTGCTGAAATAAAACAACACAGGTCACTGGTTCAGGCAGTGAGACAGCCTCACCTTCAGAAGTAGCAGCTTTTTACTGCCTTCTACAAGATGAGAAACTTCAAAGGTGCAGTTACATCAAGGCATTACAGAAGACTGGTTTATTTAACTCGAGTTAGTGACCACATCTACATAAGAAAATAAACCAGAATTCTGGAGAATCCTGGTTATCATCCATTAAAAGTATGTTGTCTGGTTGTTCCTGACACCTTCTGTCACAATGACATTGGCTTCCATACTAATGAATTCACTAGGAGGAAGTTACATTACATCCAAACTTCCAAAACAAGCCAGGAATCATAAGCAGACTTCAAATCGTGAGTTAATGCTGGCAGGAGAAGCCAATCGGAAACCACTGACAGTGTGATTGGGGCATGCTTGTTTGTAAATGCTAAACAAAGAGTCTCTGCAATTCAAGTGCATGGTGTTGAATAATTATAGCCACTTATTCAAAAATCTCAGGACTTTAACAATAATTTTCAGTGGACCATTGAGATCTCTTCTCGATTCTATACTGCTGCCTGCGCCCTTGCCTTCCTGCTTCTGCTCCACCTTGCAAACCACTGCTACGTCAAAGAACCTTAATTTCTTGACAAGAAATGAATGAGCAGTGAAGAGCACAAGATATTACATGGAACTCTGTGTGCATGATCCAGCCCAGGAGCCACACCCAAAAGGATCGCCAGGGACATGACAAGATGCCCTCCTGCTTGGTCTTCCCTGCCATGTGTCAGCAGGCACCAAAGCAATCTGCTGTGAAGAACAGGAGACCTCTGCATGCCTCCACCATCCCCATCTTGGTCAAGGACTTTCAGCTCCAAGCTGTGCTTGTGCCTGATAGCAGTAAGCTCGGCGGCTAAGTCTAGAAACAAGAATTCTTTTGTCAGATTCAGAAGGGGATTTAGAAATGTAGCAGATGGTTTGCTAAGAATCTGAAAGAGTCCTTTCATTTGTTCACATGATTTTTTCTCCAGTTGTTCCATCACAAGCATATAGAGTATTCCTGTATTTGTGCTTAATATTTCAAGAGTTTCTTTAAAACATCTCTTTCTAGCAGTACTAAGCTTGTGTATTATTTTGGATTTAAAAGCATATGGATCTGTACATGAGGAAGGGGACTGTTTGTCCTTTAGTGTAATGTCATGACAGGATTGTGGCTCAACAGCCATAGGCCTTCCAAACCTGTGTGCTTGCCAAGCAGCAGAATGTGGTGGCTTGTGATGGAAGCATTACAATTGCTGCTGTTTATCTGTGCTCAAAACTAGGTTTAATGCAGTGGTAGAATCTGCATTCCCAGCGCAGGAGAGTCTAACAAAGGGAGTGCAAACTAATGATGAACCAGGTAAGCCGTCACCACTCTACCTGTTTAATAGCAACTCCTACCTTGCAAGTCAAGGGTGCAACTTTTAATGTTTGGCTTGGCGGTGAACCAGTAACAGATGTGTGAGCTTGGTTTGGCCCATTTGTCTGTCTGACAAAGGGCCTTGCCAGAAGTACAGTTTCTCAAGAGTTATGCAGGATGCATAAATGCATCTGCTTCAGAGATAATACATTTTGCCAGATCTCAAACTGCTATATTTTGTTTCTGGGAAAACAGAGTTCTTCTCTTTAGCAAATCCATAAAAGTACCATATTTTTTGCTCTGTAAGACGCACTTCCCCCCCCTCAAAAGTAAGGGGAAATGTCTGTGCGTCTTATAGAGCAAATATGTGTGTGCAGTAAGTCTGTCAGATGTGCAGCCCATGGGCAAGTGATGGGGAATGTGCCTGTGATTATGTGCCCATTTGATTCAGAATATTTTTTTTCTTGTTTGCCTCCTCTAAAAACTAGGTGCATCTTATGGTCAGGCACGTCTTATAGAGCGAAAAATACAGTACATCTAAGTTAAAGCAAAGTCTAAATTAAAACAACTCAGGCTGATAGGAGATACTTGGATAATGCTCATTTCCTGGTGACAAAGGCATTGCATCACTTTTAAGTTTTGGACTTAAACATACAGATTTAGAATGATTATAAATCCAATCTCTTCAAAAAAGGAAAGTTATACTATTTCCTTTGTTCTTGCTTCTAAAGATTGAACAGAACCAAGGAGGAAAAAAAGTTAGGTGTTGGTTTGTGTCTCGGGTTCTTGGCACTTTTGTTTAAGCACTATGTTTGGGATAGACAGGTGGGGGGTTATTACATCGCGTGTACTGTGACAAACATTCAGATCATGTGATACAGGGTGGAAAGATGGGGTGAGATTCATCAGAGAGCGCTATTTCTCCAAAGTGCGAGGGCAGGAAGACTCCATCCTGCCCTTCACATTGCAGGGGTGGCAGTTCAGATTATGTATGCACTCCTTGGCCGGACTAATATCAGAGACACACTGAAGCACATGCTCACACTCTCTGCATGTGTGTTTGCAGGGCACACACAAAAGCTCATGCAGACAGTGCCAGCTCAAGTGAGCCAGTTAATTCCCCCCTCTAGGTACAGTATGGGGCAGGAAGGGGAGCACTTGGGCTCACTACAGAAAAGGAAGAGTACACGGTTTGATGGAATCATCCTTGTCTGTTACTGAACTGTACAGGCTTACATGCTGCAACAGCATGTTATGATGTGGGGAACTCCTGCTGAGGGTTCCAGTCAGGAAGCCATGAACATCCTTCCAGTATAATGATCTCCATTCTTCCTCCCTTCCCACATGTTCCTGCCTCTATCCTGAAGGGATTCTTAGAATACCGCAAGTACTAAGCAATCTCAGACCTCCTTATTGGGTTATTTTTGGTTGTCCTCATTTACTGTTTATTTTTTTGCCCTTCTGCAGACCACAGAATTCCTGCACAGCCATTAATAATTCTCACTTGCTGATGCTTTGGCTACATCAGGCACTTGGAGAATGAGTTCAGTGTGAGTACATTGTAAATACATTGTAAATACTGCAGGTATTCCATGATTTTACATACCCGAGTGACCAGCACGCATTGAAGAGTCCAGATATCAGCCCTAACAAACTTAACCCTTCCTCAAATCCATTTTCACTGCAGAATGAAAGACAAATAGGTTACTTCCAAAGATACATACAAATGGGGGAGGGGGGCACCAGCTCCCTCTCCTCCATCTCTTGGTTTCCCTGAAGAATGAATATGTTAACTAAGCTTTGCCTCTTAAGCATGTTCCCAGTGTCTACTGAACCACACCTCATCCTGTGTCAAATCATGGCTATGGCAAGTGGAAAGGTTCACACCAACGACCAAGTGAGTGAGAGAGAGGACCAATTACCTTGTGATTTCAATAGAGACATTGATAGGGTTCGTATGCCACAAATAACTGTTGATAATGAAGGGGAACATGGTTCGGTTTCAAGCCTAAATCGTTCCTCTCCCAACAGCCAGGATGTGCTGGTTTCGACATCCTAAAAAACAGCCCAGGAAGGGAGGATGCAGGGCATGGCAGAGACAGTTGGGAGGCAGGATGCTTACCTGTGCCCGCCTTTTCACAGCTACTCGGGTTGCATAACTATGATGTGCACACTAGGCTATTGTCTTAATTCACAGTTTGTCTTAAACCACTACTTTGCATATTTAAAACAAACCTGCCACAGTTTCATGGTGAATTATGTCGACTACTAATGAACCAAAGGCTCCTGGTTACCTTGCAATGAACTGTGATCAAAGATTAAAATGGGATAAAAGTTTACCAAGAAAGGATCACTTACTATGCAGTAGAGAGTACCTCTGGGAATAGTGGCATGAGGCTCATCCCAAGTGAAAAGCCAATCAGGACCAATGTTAGTACAAAGAGCCAAAGTTTGCTGAAAAGTAAAGATGAGTTAAAATTAGCTAAGGAAAAGTTACAACACTTCATCACAATTTTCCTTCACCTGTAATGGAGTGCTGCATTGTTTATGACTACAGCATATTAATAAATGATGGTGTTCCTCACAATAGTCCACACTGGCTGGGGCTGATGGGAGTTGAAGTCTAGAACAGCTGGGAAGCACAGATGGGAAGGTTGGTCCACACTACACTTTTGGGAAAGAGACTGCCAGTGCTAACTGCCAAAGGAAGCTGACAAAATACTGGCCAGAGGGCACCCAGCACGTTGGAATTCACACTTCCATTGCACTTTTTTCCAGTTTGAAAGAGATCCTTGTATTTTGCCACAGAGTAGAAAAGATAGAAGGTGAGCATTCCAGACTTGGGACTGAGGAGCCTGAGTTTGCATCAACATGTGTTCCAGCGACTAACAGCATATGGGGTGGGCCCAGGAAGCAGGAATCAAGAGTTTGGGGGAAAGGAAACATGCTTCTCCCCCACCTTGTTGGAAAGGCAACAGCTCAGTGGCAGAACGCATGGTTTGTATGCAAAAAGGATGAGTCACTGCTGGGAATTTTCAATCTTTGCTTCTTTGCAAGCATTAAAGCAAACCTGGGATACAAATGAGATACACGCGTATGTCTAGATGAGTGTGTCTGTGTGTGTGCACGCACGTGCGAAATTAGCGCTGTCCCTAAGCATCCCCCCATTCAAAGATGGAAATGGGGCAGAGAAAAAACCATAATGGAGTTTGCTAACACTCTTGCTTGCTGCAGTGTGAAGGCTACTTTATACAAGATGGCAAAATACACCATGGCACAAAAGCTGGGTATTTAGGAGCATAGCACACATGCCCACTGCTATTTATTTCTTGATAAGTATGAAGGATGCAGGAGGAGCAAGTTTTCAATCTTTGAGAAGTAAAAGAAGCATACAGTTACCTGTCAATGTGCAAGATGGGAGCTGGTCCCAGGAAAAAATAGCACAGTGATGCCAGAAAGCTTCCAAGGACCAACAGCCACTTTCTTAAATGCTGCAAGAGACAGAAACTTACATTTCACTGTCACCAAAATATCTTAACAGCAGCTCTATTTTATTCAAGTTTCAGTTAACACAACTGGGAAGAAAAGTGAAGATTTGGAAAATTTTACCTCATTCACTGCAGAGTAGAAGCATGAATTTCAGAAGCCTTATAACTAATGGGGCAGGGGGAAAGTCCAATAAATAAACAAACAGGATGTAGGAATAACACCTGGTATCAAAAAAGCTTAAAATCCAGCCTCATATTTTGAGATGTCCTTTGGTTTTCAAATGTTTATCCTAGAGGGGTTTCGAGCTTTCTACCTTTTCCCTGAACGCTTTCTACATTGATCAGAAGCAGAAGTAGTAATTACCTATATTCATTAAAATATGGGGAAATCGTATTTTTTTTAAAAAAATATGGCATCTAAAACTATTTGTTACCTGTTGCTGTTCTGTTGGGTGGGTGCACCATAGAATATGGCACTACCACAGGAAAAAAACCTAACACCAGTCACCCCCTGTTCCAGTCACTCATCACCAGTCACCCATCCTCTCCAAAGGTTGGTGCAGAGTGTAAAGGACCTCTATAGCTGATCAACATCTGTGCAAGTTCCTACTGTTCAGACAGGATTAGGCCAAACTTTGGTTTTGCAATATAACATCCAATGGTTTGCCTCATCTTTCCTCAACCTGGTGAGGCTCCAACTCCCATCAGCCTCAATCAGCATATCCAAAGGTCTGGAATGATGGAAATTGAATTCAAAAACATGGGAAGGACACCAGCTTGGAGGCAGCTGCCTTGTGCCAAGTTGCCCTTCTATGGTTTTATCTGGGCTTGTTCCATTCACGGAAGAGATTCTAGTCTGAACAAGGTTCCTGTTGGCCCAAGTGGGAGGGAAAGCAATTTCTGGATTCATAGGGGGCTACAGTGGGAAAAGATTAAGCTGAGTGTTTTTCATCTGCGGGAATATCCTATGAGAAGAACTTGGCTCCAAGCTATTTTTAAAAAACAGTAATCTATATATTAAGAGCTGAAACTGTTTATCCACTACTCTTATGGGCAGTAATCCAAGGTTTCAGACAAAGACCTTCCCAGGCTCACAACTCAGGAATGAACCTGGGGCCAGACCTCCCACTCAAAAAGCATGTGCTCTGCCACTGGGCTGTGGTCCCATCCCGTCATGAGACCTACTAAGAGAGGTTATACTGTTCTCCAGCTGCTGGGCGGTCTGCACTGGTTATCTCTTGGCAGAAGTGGATAAACCAAAGAGCACCCCACAGAACATCATACCATAGTGGGCCTGCGGAATGTGGGTGTTTCCTCCTTGGGAATTTCGTCAACCCTCTGAAGCATATCAGATCTTAATACTGTAGCACTGAAACTGACACTGCTGACTCTCTGGAGAGCAAATGTGGGTTTAGTGGTTAAGAGGGTTGGGAGAGGGACTTGGGAGAATGGATTTCTAGTCCCCACTCAGCTCTGAAACTCAGTGGATGACTTTGGGCCAGTTTCTGACTTTCAACCTGTCCTACTTCATAGGGTTGTACAAGAACTGTACAAGCCACCTTGGGTTCCTTACAAGAGGAAAAAAAACAGGATGCAAATATAATAAAAAAGGAACAAACAAAACAATACATAAGTGAATAAGCATATTATTTAAAATAAAGGAGAGGGAATGTATACTTACCGGCATTTTATCACTTAGAAAACCAAGCAGTGGTGAAGACAAGGAATAAGATAGTGCTAACCCCAGGAAGACTAATCCGACGTAGCCAGCTGGCAATTTGAACTACAGAAAAAAGCAACATTTTGATTATCCCATTGAAAAAGCATCTTCAGTTAGTTTATTAAATTCTACTGGTCCAGTCTTGTTACTCTGATCTAATACACCAAAAACCAAGATGGTCTTATTCATTTCAACAAAAAAGACAAAGCCAAGCATGTAGAAGCAAATCCGTATGACTCTGGTGTTAGCACTTGGAAGTTTTAGGATGCTTGATAACCAGAACTGCTTGGCTTCTCCTTGCGGGTATAAAAGAATTGTTCTGTTTAAGATGCAATCCTATACGTGTCAAGACAGAAAAGGGTCCTACAAAACTACAAAAGTTGTAGGAGTTCTGTCTCAATATGTGTAGGCCTGCACTTTCCACATTCCTTCCTCAGCTTTCCTCTGCCCTTAAAGCTACAAGACAGGATGAAAAGATTGGAGAAGCAGGTCCTATTTAGCCTCTCATTTCCAGAAATGCCAGTGACATGGGAGGTTGGTTGGTAAAATGTATGCCAGTCAGCATACATGATGTTCATGCAACAGAGGAAAGCTGTTCCCAAAAGACCACACACCCCAGAACAGAAGAAAAGGGAAGATGCTACCACTCTTCCTCCCTCCCTGTGCAAGCTGTAAGTTCATCTTGCTTTGAATCTCCCTTGCAGAATTGCACAGCCTGACTGGGTCTGTCCCCACAATATCACCTACCTTTTTCAAGACAAACAGTGACATCGTGGGATCGAGAAAGCCTAAACTTCCACTTAATGAAAACATAGTCAGACACAGGAGTAGGACTTTTGGTAAGAGCGTAAGCTTCCAGAATGAATCTTTGCTTGGAACTGCATCTGTGGCAAGACAAAACAGGAAAGTGTAACCCCTTTGGAAAATGTGCTGGGCTAAAGCACCATCAGTGTTTGCCGTCCTTCACACATACCTTGTCCCAATGCCACCTTCAATCAGACAGCCTTCCCAGGCTTTTAAAACACTACTAAAACCTGCAGAATTTATTTATCAGGGAGGCTTGGGATAGAGATGGCAGCCAAAGATGCCTTTATTATATAGTTTTCAACAGTCCAAAAATGCTACTTTTAGCTTCAGCTTCAGAAAATCATTTAGGAAAGTAAGTAATTCCTGAACATTAGAGGCCACCCCCTGCAGCACTCTTGTCACTGTGCTTCCCCGTCAGATGTGCCTGCACCCCCCACCCCTGTGCCCCTCACAGAGAGTGGCTTTCTCTGCTTTCAGTGACACAGAAGAGTCAATGCAGGAAAAGGGCCAACAGCACTTAAGCCCATGAGAATATCACAGTTTTCCCAACCGTGGTGTTCTCCAAGATAAAAGCTACTGTTACTTTTTCCCATGTGTTTTTATTCTATTTCAGAAAGTACCTTAGAAAAAGAGAAAAGAAATATATAGAAAAAGATGCCAAGGAATATTCCACAAATAGCATGCAATTTCATTATCTGAACACGTTTGTAAAAAGTAGAGAATTGAAGCTGTGGTCACATTTAAATTGTTCAACTCTTAATCAAAGATTAATCTAGTTGATAAAAGTAATTGTGAATTATTTCTTGGCTTTCGAATAAAAATCACCAACATTCTAAGGATTCTATTTTCTTTAGCATTAACTACATTGCTCATAATAAGCTTTCCATCTTTCAATGAGTGCTTTAGCTAGTCTTCTATTAATATAATTAGTTTCGCCATTGTTGCATACTCATCTAACCAATTTTTCCAATCTTTGACAGTTGGAAAAAGCTACTGTTACTGATTTAGTGAAAACATGATGTTAACAAGCAGATTTCAAACAACACTAATGAATACACACACACTCACATGCACATACAGAGATTTGGTAGTAGGATATTTTACACAGTCTCATTCTAACACTATAATTGTACATTTATGTGAACAACAGGATCCAAGAAAGGAACTACTTAGAGGACAATTAAAGTACACAAACCAAGTTTGCCATGTTCTGTCTGGGCTGACAGAGGAAGATGTTGAGAGAAATCTACCTACCGTAACTTGGCAAGAGGTACATGTTCAGAGGCACCATGAGTAGCACTAAACATCCAAGTGCAATAAAAGGGACCTCGTAGCCAAATGTCTGGTACAAAAAGCCACCAATAGGTGGGCCCAACACCAATCCAAGTCCAGTAAAAATTTCAAGGATGCCCTAGAAAGATTCAAAAGGCAGCAATGTGGTCAAATCAGATGGCCATCATGGCCTGGCAGAACAACTAAAAATTGCAGCAAAGCATTAATGGGTCCTAGTTCAAAGCAAGTCAGAACTTTCCCTGGAAGCAAAACTGACAAAACTGGGGCTGTTGTACTTTGGACACACATGAGAAGGCAAGACTCACTGGAGGAGGTCTTCATGCTAGGGAAAGGCAAAGGCAAAGGAAGAAAAGGAGGAGTCCATAATTGACTCCATAAAGGAAGCTGCAGTCTTGAATGTATAACAGCTAAGCAGGGATATCATGGCTAGGACATTTTGGAGGGCTTTCAGTCATAAAGTCATTGTAAGTTGAAGACAACTCGAGAGCACTTTAACAACATCAACCCTTTCTGTTAAAATAAGTAAGTAGCAATAATATGAAAATTGCCTCTACATAGATCTAGTGTATAAAGTGCTGCATGGTTGCATCCAGATTGGACTGCTGGGCAATCTAGGCCTTTAAAGGAGGTTTAAAAGCTTCACCTGGCACAGAATGCAGCTGCTTGGTAGCTTGTGGAGCAAAGCAAACGGGCACGTGTAACGTGGATTCTATACCAGCTACAGGGTTTGCAAATGCATTTCCAGGTATATATCTAAAAAGATGGTAGTTACCGGTGGGGTGGGGTGGAAGGCAGAGAAAACATGTGGTCTTGCCTTTTCTTTGCAAACCCCACTGCTAAATTTGGCACTGAAATGTGCCAAGGCAGTAAAACAGAGTTCATTTCTCTTCAAAAGTAAGTTCCTGTGGTCTAATATAGATAAAACCATACTGCTATTTAGTCTCACTTGCTCGAACTCATTGTCCATTAGTACTGAAAGGTCAGCTCTTCAAGTAACAGCATTTCCTTTTATGTAATTAGTTGGGTGTGTTTTCCATACAAAATCAAAATATCATTAATTTTATTTATTGTATTATATCCTGTCTTTTTTTCCTTTCAAGGAACTCAAGGCAGCTTACATGAATCTCTTCCTCCTCCTCTCCATCTTATCCTCATGACAGCAGTCCTGTGAGGTAGGCTGGGCTGAAAGTCTGTAACTGGCACGAAGTCATCCAGTGGCTCCATGGCTGAATGGCAACTAAAGCTCAGCTCGCCTGAGTTCCAGTCCTACACTCTTAGCCACTACACCACACTGGCTCCCATGGCTTCATCAACTCTTTCCAGATGAAATGTCCTCTAAAACATAAGGCTATGGTTGTCCTCAGGGGATAATGTGAACCTCCCATTCTGTATGAGGACATCAGGCAATCCTCAGGATGCCATCTTACCTACTGATGTATGTATGTACTTTGATCCGCCACCAGCGACCAACACAGCCAAAGTGTGTCATCTTGAAATCAATGAAAGCAAAATAAAGGCAGTGTCCTCTATTGAAACACTGCATAGCCCCCTTCCTTCCTCTAAGACATATGGGAAAGAATACCAACACACTGCATCCCATATGGCTGAATGAGCAAGATTTTGGTGGTTCTTGATTTACACACTGGATCAACCACAGTGACAGAGCTCCTAGGAAATACTACATGGAGAATCTGTAGAAGCCTGAGATTGTTAAGCAAAAGGAAGATCCTGGATCCAGTCTACTGTCACGTGTGTGCAGTGGTGAAGGTTTTCTTTCATACACCAGAGAGAATAGAGGAAAAGAAGGCTGACAATTCTCTGACTGACTAGCTAAAGAGCAGGTAAAAGTCTGTTTGTGTTGCCCTTTGCTCAGTCTTCTTATCTCAGCTTCTTCTCTTGGCCTTCATTTGCTACCGAAAGGAAAAACAGAACAGGCAAACAATATCCCAAAGGGGGTTTTCTCCTGTCTCAGAAATCAGATCTCCTGGGCTGGAAGGCTGGAAGGCTGGAAGGCTGGGAGGAAGGGAGGAAGGGAGGAAGGGAGGAAGGGAGGAAGGGAGGAAGGGAGGAAGGAAGGAAGGAAGGAAGGAAGGAAGGAAGGGTTTTCGCAGACCAAACTGGACTGCTTTGATGTAGGAGAGAAGATAATAGTATTCTCTGGGTTGAAGCCTAATATTGACAAGAGTCCTGTGCCCAATACAGCTGGGACGGGGACAGAGGAACGGAGTGCCTCCACGAAAGCTTCCTTCCCACAAGTCTCTGAACTCCTTTGCAAGGGGAGGACAGAGAGCTGTGCAGCAAGGGATTGCTAGAAGAGAGCAGACTGTTCCTAGAAAGGAGAGGGGAGAGAAAACCAGGAGAGGATTGTTCCAGTTAAGGACTGCATTCTCCATCATAAACTACACTGACAGAGGGTGCTGAGACAGTGCTTGATTTTGAACAGTAGAGATGCTCAGCTGGGTGACAGTCATGCCATGTACACTGTCAAAGAGCCAAATTACACAATGCATTAAAGCTGTGGTTGAATTTAAGATGTTTGGGTGTCATTGGGGTTTGCCACTTGCTCTGTACAGTGCTACCACTTTTACCTTTCAGTTACAAGGGAAAGTTTACAGATATTGGGGGTTCCCAAAGCCCAAATCATTTTTTTATACATACCAGAACTGTAGCGATGTTGTTGGGAAAAGCCTTTGCAAGAATAGAAAATGAGGCGGTCATCGCTGCAGCAAAACCAATGGCATCCACTGCCCGTACCAAAAAACACAGGCCTATGAATACTGGCCCATTAGGTGCTCTGTCCAACATCCTAAAAACAAAGATACAATCAAATCGGCTCTGTCGCTCCTTAGGTACATCTGTGCATGCACGCACCGTGCTCTTGTATAATAGATACATGACCTCATTTTATCTGGTGAAAGGTACATAGCTATTGTTTTTGATAGGGGTTGGAGATTTTTTTATTTTCTGGGAGTCTTAGTGGTATTGTGATTAAGAGTGCTAGACTGGGACTCCAGAGATCTGGATTTTGGTCCGGGATCAGTAAACAAAGTGGGTGTCTTTGGGCCACTGCTTCTTGGCTCAGCCTAACTCACAGGGTTGTTGTGAGCATAAAATGGGGAGGATTCCTTGCAAGAAGAAAGGCACTCTAAAGAATGATTTCAAAAAATCCCTGATGGCACTTCGAGGAAACATGCCAGCGGAAGGGAACTTCTTTCCTCTTTCCCCCTTTTCTTTCTCCCGCTCTTGCTTCCCGCCTGGCTTGGTGTCCTGGGATGACACTCAGCTTGACCTCCCATTTTCATCTAACCCGGGTGAGGCTGTGACT
The DNA here is from genome assembly GCF_004798865.1 of Varanus komodoensis. Lineage (NCBI taxonomy): Eukaryota > Metazoa > Chordata > Lepidosauria > Squamata > Varanidae > Varanus > Varanus komodoensis. The sequence continues at coordinate 46,917,169 of NW_025335268.1, read as the reverse complement.
GTCCTGAGCCAGTGCCTTGGCTTGGTATTGGACTGGATGAGGGCCAGTAAGGTGAAGCTCAATCCCGACAAGGTGGATGTTCTGTTGGTGGGCAGTCTGTCCAACTGGGAAATTTTCAACGAATCCTGGATGGCGCTGCGAGTCCCCTAAAGGATCAGGTTTGTAGCTTGGGGATGCTCCTGGACCCTGAGCTCTCGTTTCTCGGGTGGCCTTGGTGGCCAGGAGCACCTTCTATCAGCTTGAGCTGATTTTCCAGCTACATTGCTGCTTGGATGAGCGGAGCCTCGCCAGTTATCCATGCGCTGGTAACCTCTCACTTGGATTTCTGTGATGCGCTCTGTATGGGGCTGCCTTTGAAGATGGTCCAGGCACTTCAATTAATTTGAAACAGAGCAGCATGGTTACTAACAAGGACTGGCCCTAGAGAACATATCATGCCGGTCCTGCACCAACTGCACTGGCTGCCTGTCATTGCCCGGGCCAGCTCAAAGTGCTCACACTAACATATAAAGCCTTAAACAGCTTGGGACCGGGATATCTAAAGGATCGCCTGTCTCCATTTATCCCTACCAGACCACTCAGGTCACCAATGGAAGCCCTCCTTCATGACCTCCCCCCAGATGTTGTGAGCTGCCCCGAGGCTTCGGCGAATGAGGCGGCATAGAAATGTTTTAATAAATAATAAATAAATAAATAAATAAAATGAGGTGGGCTGGGAAATTGGCAAGGAAAGGGGTCTTCCCAGTTGCCGCATCTCACCTTTGGAATTCCCTCCCAAGGGAGATGTAACTGGCACCCACTTTACCTTGCTTTTGGCACCAACTTACAACTTTGTAATTTAGTAGCTATTTTTAGATTATGACTATTGACCTTGCTGCTGGTTTGTTTTATTCTTTGATGTTTTATTGTTTATACTGAGTTTATCCTCCTGTTGTAGTTACATTGTATTTTTATTCTATTATGGTTTATAGTTTTAGTTATTATTGTCAATTATTTTTATCTGTATTTTCTATTTTTATTCTGTATCATTGCTGTGAGCTGCCCAGAGAACCTTCTTGCTCTGGGGTAGCATACAAATGCAACAAATAAATTATATAAATTAAGAATGGATTTTATGGTTTTAATATTTATATGGAAACAAGATAGGGATTTTTAGAAAATGTTTATAGAAACAGTAGAAATAAATAAATAAATCTTTTGTATTCTTTTGAACCAAACAGTTGTTGAAGAAAGTTGTACTATGCTCACTTGTACTGAGGTTAGATTTACATGGTGAAAGACAGTAACTTGCATTTCCAGCCATCCAGCCACAATCAAAAATATGAAAGTACAGACCAATGTTACATCCTGCTGAATGAATAAAATTTAGGAGAACTGTAGATGTTTAGATACTACAGCTTATTATAAGAAGGGGTAGAGAAAAGCTCCTAGAAAAGAATAAACTACCCCAAGTTTGCCAATTTTTTGGTCTCAGGAACAGAATTATTGCCTGGTAGAAAGCAATCAAAACCATTTTCACTATGTGGAAACCAATCACATAAAATAAAATGGGTTTCTAAAGAAAAGGAAAAGAAAAGAAAAGAAAAGAAAAGAAAAGAAAAGAAAAGAAAAAGAAAAAGAAAAAGTAAAAAGAAAAGGGAAGAGAGAAATATCTATATAAGATATATATACTCACCCAAAAAGAATTGTAACCCATCCTGAGACAAACATTCCAGCGACTAACATAAACTTGGCTCCAATTTGTACAAGCTGCAATTATTGAGCAAAAATATTAAATTTAGCAGTTTCCTATCAAAAAACTGAATGAAGTTATACTACTGAAATCTACTAATTTCTTTTCAGTTTAAAAGAAAGAAAAAAAATGAGCTTAACTTCTCCCCACCCCACCGACTTACATCTAGCACATTATCACACCTAAAAATATTCTAAATGGATAAGTGAATTAACCTAGTTTCGCCATGGCAAGTAAATTGGTGCAATTAACTGTTTCAACACTCTTTGCTATCAGTACCCCTGATAATATAAATGAAGCTTCACATTCTGCTACTAGCATCACTACTGTGCTTTGGACCGAGGCACAGAAGGACAGCAATGAAGTGCATGTCAGGGCACACCTGTCATGTTCCAAGGTCGCTTCAACTACCTGGAAAGTTTTAAGTTCACATGAAAGCTCCTGGCTGCAAGAAAGAAACTGAATGTATAACAGCCAATATCAGCTAGAGAAGATATTGGAAGAGACATTTAAAATTGTTGGAACTGGAGTATTATTTATCTTTTATTAAAAATATGGATTTCTTAACTTAGAAAAATAGCTGATAAGAGACATAGGATGGACTGATGTTTAAGCTTATATGTTCTCTGGATGGCTTATTGATCAAGACAGATAAATTGTTTAAAATACAAAATGTCATAATTGAAAAGAAGAGCAGTGTAGTACTCTTTTCTAACAGAGACAGCACAAAATCATTAACATTTCAGATTTTTAAAAAAGTTACAACACTGTGTGCCCAAGGAGAATTCAAAAAGATAAGAGGCATCGGAAGCCACCTCATACCAAACCAGGCCACTGGTCCATCTGGTACACATTCTTAACATTCACTGGCAGAAGGTTTCAGGCAACATGGAGACCGACCCTGGAACCTTCAGGGTTTCTCCCCACCTGGAGATTGAACCTGGACCCTTCAAGCAAAGCCTGCATTTTACCACTGGCCTCTGCCCTCTCCCCTTAACTGTCTTTACCTGGCACCCAACAGACCATGAAGGCAACAACAGTCAAGGCTATTCCACTGCTAGGGTGCCATCACCAAGAATGCCCTCTCTTTAGTAGTCATCTACTTCACAAGGGCACAGCCACCAAGCAGACCCCACTTTGGCTAGTTGTGTGTAGGTGGGAACTGCGTCTGGTTGCAAGGCATTTAGGACTTTAAACTTTAAAGTCAAAACTTTAAATTGGGTCAGAGAAATGGACTGGGACCCAGGCAGAGCTCATAAAGCATTGTCATAATAGGATCAAAGCACCTAGTCTCTACTAATAACAATGAGACTACATTTTGAACCATGTGCAGCTTATGGGTCATTTTTAAAGCTATCTAGTCATGTGTTGTGTACAGAGGGTTTGACAAGAGGTTTCAGTGACCAAAATACAATAATCAAAAAATCTGAATAGCAACATTTTAAAATAAAGTATAACAAAAGTCCTTTTTGTACGGTGCAGAGGAAAACCACTTTGGCTGGAAACATCCAATTTGAGCATTTATGCCATCCAGTAATGTGTTGGCATATGCTGGGAGTTGTAGTCCAAAGATCCCGAGGACACCAGCTTGTAGAAGGCTATATTCCTAGACCGTAGTGCAGTAACTCAGATGGGTCCTTTGTTTCCCCAATATAAGTGACAACAAAGATCTGTTTGTTTGAGTTATGTTGTGAGTTGTACGTAAGAACAACTGTGTTACTTCTTCTTCTTGAAGAATTCCCCCATAAACCATAACAGGGCTGCCCATTTAGCATGGAGTTTGCTTTTCCTTATGGACATATCTTACAAAGTAACAACTCAGAGTGTATGTCTAATTGCTTTAAATTAATTTAATTTAATTTTTCAAAACCTCCTTGAAGCTTTCCTTTTAATCAGTTCCAAAGCTTTAGCAACTGATTTGTGGTAGCCACCCTTCCAAGAAAAGGTCAACAGAACACTATGTTTCATTGCACAATTCTTTCATTGTCTTCTACACAATTCAAGATACTGGTTTTAAGCCAGAGAGATCTAAATTGCTTGGATGCTGCATTTTTTGGAGATCATCTTTGCCCTTTTAACCCATCATGCCACCAAAAACATCCTCTAAATTAGTTAATCTCTTAACAAATCCATACAGCACACATACTCTGGAAGGTACTTTGGACAGCTACTCCATACTTGTGAAAAACACTTTCTTTTGAAATATGAAAAAGCATGTTAAGCTTGATAATTTTTTGTAAGTACTTTGTGTGGCTGTGCTTGGCCAGGAAGTAAGGACACAGCAATACAATTTCCACTTGAGTTCTCTGAAATACGCTGAATCTTTGCATAGATATTATGGCAGATTTTGACAATACTTACATACTTTCCCATTATCAAAGAAGACAAGAAGTTGATTAACGCAAAGCATCCAAAAATCAGTCCAACTATTGTAGTATTGGCACCTTTGTTTTCTGCCTAGAAAAACATCCAAGCATAAAGACTCAGAAGAACACGAAAGATGATGGAATGCAGAAAATAGTTACAGGGCTTAAACTTTATACAGTGTTGCTAAAGGGTCATGGACTTTCAATGCAGAACTATTCCTTAATGTCAGGAATGTGGTCCAGCAAAGTCAAAGATGATGAAACACTGCCACAGATCATCTGCATGGTGCTAAACAATACTCACAGCTCATGTTCTGCAAACCTACTAGTCTCTACTTCAGTGTACCAAAAATCAGTAAAGTCACATGGAGGAGGCTCTGTATTGCTAGTTTTCAAAGAGGATGTGCTGTGCAGTCTCACAATGAGGCAGGAGATAACAAAAAGCCATGTGCCTCATACCTGCTCCATGTCCTATTCTGCATACGTGGATTTCACAGCTGATTCCCATGCTGTATTTTAAATATAAGGGTGCACTTAAGTGGATAACACCCATATGTAAAAGAACAGAAATTTAAATCTGAGGAAAGATGCTGCTGTGATGGGAATTTGGATATAGATCTAAAGTTCTTAAGTTCTCAATTCAAGTATTATACATGAAAACTTACCGCAAAAACACACTGCTCAATATTTTTTTAATGAGAGAAAATACTCAGACTTCATTAGAAGCTTTACTCTGTTTTATTTTTTAAGATTTATATATCACTGTATGTATTTTTTCAAACAGCCTAAATGGCATAATATACAAGTTCTCCTCAATACTCCCAAATACATATAGAGATTACACACATTCATATTCTTTACAAAGCATGCATCCTGGAATTTCTGGGGATGCTTCCAAAACAGGCTTTTATTTTGCAAACAGAAAAAAAAATCTGGAGCTGAGGGAACAGACATATTCGCACAAAAGAAAACAGCACTGGATCAAAGTATTGGAGCAAGAGATTTCTGATTTCTGTGTGTCCTACAACAGTATGTGTGGCCTTCATGAATAAGAGAGGGAGGTCAGTTGGGTATAATACTCTCTAAAAGCCAAGTGATGTAACTATGCTAAGCTGTTCAAGAGAGCTAGCAAAAAACTTAGTATGCATACCCTTTCACTTTTTAAAAAGGAGTAAGTTAGGAAACTGGATAAATGTTTGGAAGATAATGCTACAACAGGAATACATCACTTCCAGCAAGTGTCTCTAGATTAACTTGCCTAAAAGAGTCATACACCAAGCAGGGAGTTCCATTATGTTCCTTTAATCATGCAATTTCAGCAAAACATCAGCTTCTTCCAGCAACTACTTGCAGAATGCATGTTCTGAGACAGATTTCTTCATATTCAAAGTATAGGTTGTTACAAGGGTTGATGTGACATACGTTGTTAGACAATTCCAAAACAGGATTTTGGTTTTTAAGGCAATGCGTCCACTTACCTCTCTTGGAAAGAAGGGTCCTAGGATTGAATAACAAATCATTGAACAGAAGTTGATTGACGCTGTCGCTACCAAACTAAACATCTGCTCTTTGCTGAGCCTTCTGGGTTCTTCATTGGCAGCCTGTGGCCTGTCATTGCCTTAACAGTTAAAAACAAACTTAAAAAATAAAAGGCAAAACAGTCTTCAATTTTAGAAGCAGTAAGCAAAGCTTGCAAAGATTTCAGCTGGTAAAGAAATAGCAGAACAAATCCAGTTCCTACTTGAACCTAAAATACAACTGTCTCAGTCACCCATGTGCTCTGTCCACACAAGCCTTACAGTTTACATACCAAGTTTACAAATAAACTGTAGAGGACTTTGTGAAGAAATTGACAAAGTTATAAAGTACAATCATTGGCAACATTTAGTAAAGCCTGAGAAAATTCTGATCGTGCAGTGATTATCTCAAAAATCTGACTAATGGCACAATCAAGAACATGAAGATTAGAATCTATACCCTGATATGGTACAGAATTTTGAAATCCATTCTAAAGATATTTCCTTAAAAGCAGTTAATAGATGGGTTTCTGATCCGAAAATTGGTGCTGAAGCTTGTGTTAGACAACACTGTCATATTTAGTAGAATTCAAAGGACCTGATTTACAAATATGCATTGTAATTCCAGACAAGTTTACTCAGAAGTAACTCCACCTAAGTTCAATGGAGCTTACTTTTTAGTAAGTAACTAGGGTTTCAGCTTTTCACAGTTGTTTCATTTTGGAAACTTTTAATGAAATAACAAAAATTCTGAGCAGCCACAGGTAGGCTTGAGTAGGTACGATACTGCTTTACAGGTTCAAAGGGATATAGGAATAGAGTAGTCAAAGGATTTTTTCTGTTTGGATGACTAATGTTGCAATCTATTTATTTTTGGCCTAACCCTGCTTTTAATAAGGGAAGAGGATTAGAACTGAAACACCGGGGCACAACTCATTCAGAGACAGAACAAAAGTCACTCCTTCCTCATGTCCAAAATTTCCAGGTGTCTTCATCAAGCTAAATGTTTAAAAAAATAAAACTTGGGAGAAGGGACAATAGGAGAAACATGGTGAAGTCACATCTTTTGCAAGTTTGGACAAGTCCCAGGCGGAGGAGCAATTTGCAGGTCAAATAGTGAGAATCATCCTGCAATCATGTTGCTAGTACCATATGAGTAATGACTCTATAGGGAACAGGGGAGGGATACATGTACCTCAAAGGGAGCAAGATAAATCTGCTCAGAGTTCACATTATAAATAATGAAAAGTTATAAACTAGACCCAATCAGACATACAGCTTCTGTATAAACATGAAATGTCACTGTAGGGTAAGTAGACAGACTGTGGACCAGCACTGAAAGACATGGGGTTTGAGCTCCACTGGGTAAACTTGGTTTAGGTAGTGTCTCCTTGGCCAGCCTACCTCACAGGATTGTTATGAGGAGACAGTGGAGAAAGACCATGTATACAACCTTGAATTTCTTGGAGGAATGCTGGAACGTAAATGTAATGGACACACACAGGATTGTACTACCTAATAACAGCACATCTTAATGCCCTTAATGTAAGGGAGTGTCCATAAGATTGCGGCCTTTGTCAGGAGTTTGTTCAGGACAAAATAGGAGGGAAGGCAAATGAACTTCATTATATAACTTCAGGTTAATGAAATTAAAAAAAAAAAAGTCTGGCTAAAACACAGGAGCTTCCTAGCTTCAGTTGCACGAGGTTGCATCACCTCATACACTATAATTAAGACTAATTACCACTCTTTGCTCCAGAAAGATTAGAAAACCCACTTAACTTCTTCACAAGAGAGGGATTAGAGCCTGTCCACTTTTTCCACAATCATCCCATTTACAAGCTACTGGTGAACTACTTGCTGAGGGAAAATTTAGGGAGTAAGCCGCCCAGAAACCAGCTGGACTTCTTCAAGAGAAAATGGGTTTAAGATCGAGCGGCAGGTGATCCCAAGTTCACGTCATTAAGCAGACTGGGGGTGCGGGGAAAGCCCCTGGAAACCCACCTGGAAACTCACCGGTCTCTAGACTCGCCGCTTCGTGGCTGCCCATAGCGAAGAAACGGGATGCTGCAGGCTTCGACCGACACAGCTACTTCCTTCCCGGCTTGTCCTCTATAATAGCATTCGGGTCCGATCTCAGCGCAGAGGGCAAAGCCAGGGCGCGGGTGGCTTCAGGCGATGCTACTGGGCATGTTCAGTCCGGAAAATGCTGCCGTGGAAGGAGATCGCACTGCGCCGCAAGGAGCAAAACGACCTCCGAGACTCAAGGCAGAGTCCGACCGGGGGCTCGGCAGGCGTCACTTCTTTGGTTAAAGACTGCATCGGAAGTTGCCTTCTCCAGAAAACTTTAAACCCTCACCCCGAGTTCATTTGCTTGTTGCCCTTAAAGGTGTATAATATGCCTTTTCTTGTTGGGTTGGTTGAGCAATGATGAGTAATTTACTGCAATGGTTTGAGATATGAGGGGCAGAACTACGTACGAGTTGGCGGCAGAGCAAATTTTGGGTGAACACGTGTCCTTTAAGCACGGACTTTTCTTCTTGCGGGGAGGGCGAAGTCAAAGGGACTCGGAAGGACTTCGATTACAATGGGTTGCAGCTCTATTTTACACAAGACGTTGCTGGATCTTTCAGCAAGCCCTATATCCAGAAGCTCATTTAGAGCAGTTTCGGCCTGGATTCGGGGCTAAAGTCCCTGGTATAAGCAACGGATCGCTGTGCCTTTCATTCCAGAGGCCATCCGAAATTCACGGCTATGGTTTAGTTCTGGGATATTCAAAAGGTCGGCCGCTTTATTTATTTATTATACTTATAACTGTCAAGTAGTTAGACTCTTTAGGCAGCATACAATAGCAAAATTACAACTAGACAAGTAAAACCATCATTAAAATATAAATGAAGTGATGATAATAATATGACCAAGATCATTCAAAAAACATGTCCAGGTGAAATGGACAGCTGAATTTAAAATTACAATAAAATTAATAAGCATATAAAATCCATTATTAGAATAAATCATTAAAATTATTATAAGCAAGGGAAGTTTAGTAATCTTGCATGATGACGATGGCCACAAACTGTAAAAAGTTATCATAAAGCTGAAAAGGACTATATTCTAAGTTTTTCTTACGAGTGAAAATTTCCATCTGATTTCAGACAACATGTTCTAATCAATGAACTGACAGTTGCACAATGTGGATTATTGTATTGCCTAACCCAGCTGTACTAACAAGCCATAATTTAAGCTAATGATGAATTGCAGGTTGTTCATAGTTAACAAGCCATGATTTGGCAGCACAACTCGGTTCAAGAGAATACAATACAATAACCCATGTTTCAAAAACCCATACTCTACCTTCCAGTGGATTATTGTGCTATTGGAACCCAACCTAAGTGTGCATCTAACCCTTTCTAGCCCGGAAAAATAAAATTTTAAAACAATCTGGACGTTTTAATATTTTCTTAATATTTTAATCTTACATAAACAGTGTAATAACCTGCTTTGCTAGGGAAAGCTGAAATATATATTGAACAATTCTAAAAGCCATATCAGAAGATGAAAAGCTTCACTGTTGTTGTTTTTCCATTGCCCAGGAGCCAAAACCTTTTGGATATTCAAAGGTAACTATTAAAAACTATTGGCTATTCCTGAAGAAAAGCAGTCCTTTAATCAATTGAGACTGTTTAATTAACCAATGGAGCCTTAGTTCTGGGCTCACTGTTACTAATATGTATTAGAATCCACAGTACAGTAATAAGCATAGTACAGACAATAAAGAGTAATGATTCTTGCTTTGAAATATAAAGCATTGTTCAATGCCTTAACTTTTGCATTTAATCATTTTTGTAAGGCTTATGTGCTTTATTTTCATTGTAAGATATCTTGAACATTTCTCAGAAAAATATCATTGTTTTAGCTAATTATTTCATTACATTTATAGCCACCTTTTGTCCTTTTGCAAGGAACCCATGGTGGTTTACATGATCCTTCTCCTCAAAAGAACCCTGTGAGGTAGGTTGGGCGGAACACCAGTGACTAGCCCAAAATCAGCTAGTGAACTTCAAAGACAAGTGGAGTCTAGAAACTGGGTTTTCCTGAGTCCAGTCCAACACTTTAACCACTGCACCACATTGGCTCCTATAATAATGGCAGCACAAGGAGCCCAGAAACAAAGCATCAACATGCAACTGTGTGAGGAGAAGGTAAACTGCTCTTATATCTGTATTACTCCAGGTAATCATCTCAAGCTCATAGATTATCAGCTCAAGAAAAAAAGGACAGCAAAATCACAGAAGGGTAAACTTTTACAGACATATACTTCAGAGTTAAATCTTTGGTGAGGGGGAAATCTTACAGGAACTTACAGTTCCTGCAGCCTTGCTCAAGGAGAGTCTGTACTTAAAATAAACACAGGCTTAGGGGGGGAAAAAGTATACTAACATGTCCTTGGAAGCTAAAGTCCAGGGTGGAATTCAGTAGGAATTTATACCTCTTGTAGAAAAGCCCAGAGAGTTCATCTATAAACTAAACCTAGCCTTAAAAAGGGGAAAGAAAAGCAATACATAACTCTATACTGACAAGAGTCACTGTGCAGGTCTAGCTAGTGGAAGAGATTGGTTATAATCATAAAGCAAAGGATAGTTTCATTTTGGGCTCAGTGTAGGCTCAGGTTTTAAAGCTATACAAAAGCTCATAAACTAGATCTCAGCAATACAGTAATCCTGAGGTTAAAACTAAGTGATAACCTGGTTCTCAAACAATCCACACAAAGGAACTCAGCATGCCAAATCATATTCCTTCACAGATCACTTTCCATTTGTCTATTGTAGTCTCAACAATTCATTGACCATAGTGCTTTTCACCAAAAAGATTATCTCCATTAGAGTGGGAACACACTGAAGCTAGGGCAGACTTTGGGGAGGCAGGATCTTGTGGCTATGGAAGATCTGACACACAGCGAGCTAGGCTTGTGATGGGACTGTAGTCTGCATGATACATTGCCTGCCTGCTATGAAACCTGTGGATATCACACCCAGTTTGGGTCTTATAGATAGTGCTAGTGTAGAGTCAGTGGTTGTGGTCCATCGAGGTACCAATGATGTGAGGAAATGCAGTTTTGAGGTCCTGGAAGCAAAATTTGGCTTGCTAGGTAGAAAGTTGAAATCCAGGTCCATCAAGCTGGCTTGCTCTGGAATGCTACCCATTCCACATGCAGGGCCAGCTAGACAGACAGAGCCAAGGAATCTCCATGTGTGGATGAGATGCTGTAGAGAGAGGAAGGGTTCAGATTTGTTAGGCACTGGGGAACATTTTGGGATGAGCCAGGCCCTGTACAAGTGGATGGGCTTCACCTGAACCAAAATGGAAGCAGGCCACTAGCACGAGATCTTAAAAAAAGGTAGCAGAGCTGGTTTTAAACTGAATCCTGGGGAACCATGGACAGGAGTTGGAAAGCATCTGGTTCAACTTAAATCATCCCTAGGGGATGAAGATGGAAAAACTCCTGATAGTCCAAATGTAGGAGGGAAGAAATAAGCCATGAGCATACGGTGAGACATGATAGCACATCAGAGAGGCCTAGATGCCAAAACGGAAGTTACACATATCCAGAGGGCAACACTGTGTTTAGGTGTTCCTATACAAATTTTAGCTACCGTGGAGCCAAAATAGGGAGCTTGAGTGCCTGGTTTTAAAAGGGGAAGCAAGATAGAGTGGGCATTATATAAACTTGGTGCATTATATAAACCTGGAGAACCAACGGGATGCAGTCATCTCTAGATATAAACTGTATAGGAGGGAGATGCAAGAGTGCATTAGAGATGTTGCTCTCTTTGTCAGAGAGCATAAAAGCCAGCTGACTTCATAATCTAAAAGGTACAAACTCCTCCACAGAAACATGGTGAGTAATAATACCTGTCTTTAAAACTAATTTAGTCTTAGGAATATGCTCTCATCCCCTAAACCAGAATGCTCAGGGTAATCTTGAGAATGAAATCAGGAAGACCTAGAAAAAACAGTGTTCTAATAGATGGCTTCAACTATCCCCACCTCAACTGGATAAATGTATGTACCAGTTATAAAAAAGAGGTCAGTCTTACTGTGTTCTAGACCAGTTGGTCAGGGAACCAACCAGAGAAGGGGACAGGGAGACCCTGAATTTAATCCTAAATTACATTCCCACAGCTTAATATGAGATATAAATGATGTTGAACTGGTTGAAAGCAGTGACTTCAGCACTATCCTATGTAATACACATTGAACTGAAAGACTGCTGAAGAAGTCCAATGCAGTCTTATAGTACTCCAAAGAGGAAGCTAAAATGAGGGAAGTTGTGAAAAAGAAGTTAAAGGGAGAAGTCAAGAAGCTAAAAGCCCTTCAGAATGCTTGGATATTATTCAAAACTCCAACAATAGAAGCTCAGATAGTACGTATAGCACAGGTAAGGAAAGGTATCACAAGGTCTACCTGGTTAACAAGCAATGTTGAGGAAGCTGTTAGTGAGAAGAAGGAGTCTTTCAGAAAATGGAAGTCTTGCCCAGTTAGGAAAACAAAAGGGAGCATAAGGTTGCACAAGGGAGGTGCAAACAGACAGTAAGAAATAAAAAAGAAAAATATTTTAAGGACTGTATCACTAATAACATCAAGGCCAACAATAAATAATTATTTAAATATATAAATTATTTAAATATATAAGCACTCTTGGATGAAACTGATTATCTGGACCCATTTCAGTCTGGCTTCAGACCGGGGTATGGTACTGAATCTGCCTTGGTCACCCTGTATGATGACCTGTGCAGGGAGAGAGACAGGGGGAGTGCGTCCCTGTTGGTTCTCCTGGACCTCTCAGTGGCTTTCGATACCATTGACTATGGTATCCTTCTGGATAGGCTAGTAGGATTGGGAGTTGGAGGCACCGCTTTGCGGTGGTTCCGCTCCTATCTCAATGGCCGATTCCAGAAGGTGGTGCTGGGGGACTATGACTCTGCGCCATGGCAGCTATGCCATGGAGTTCCGTAGGGGTCCATTTTGTCCCCCTTGCTTCTACATGAAACCACTGGGAGAGGTCATCAGGAGGTGTGGGCTGCAGAATCATCAGTATGCTGATGATACCCAGCTCTACCTCTCTTTCTCAACCAATCCAGGTGAGGCAGTGGCTGTACTGAACCAGTGCCTGGCCGAGGTAATGGGCTGGATGAAGGCCAATAAACTGAAGCTCAATCCAGACAAGATGGAGGTCCTGTTGGTCGGTGGATCAGGCTTTGGGATGGGGGACCTAGACCTTGTCCTGAATGGGATTGTACTCCCTCTTAGGGACAGGGGGCGCAGCTTGGGAGTGCTCCTCGACCCAGAGCTATCGTTGGAAGCTCAAGTAACAGCGGTAGCAAGGAGCGCTTTCCTTCAGCTTAGGCTGATCCATCAGCTGCGTCCCTACCTGGAGAACGATTGCCTGGTGACAGTGACACATGCACTGGTAACTTCCCGATTAGACTTCTGTAACGCGCTCTGCGTGGGGCTACCCTTGAAGACGGTCCGGGTACTTCAATTGGTGCAAAACAGAGCTGCCAGGTAGCTGACAGGAATTGGGCATTGTTCTCATATAACCCCAGTCCTCTGTCAGCTTCACTGGCTTCTCATTGAAGTCCGGCCCCAATTCAAGGTGTTGGTTATCACCTATAAAGCCCTCAACGGCTTGGGACCTGGTTATCTAAAGGAGCGCTTGCGTCCATATATGCCCTCCCGCCCCTTGAGATCGGCAGCAGAGGCCCTTCTCCAGGAACCCTTTGTGAAAGATATGAGGGTGAGTACCCGGAGGAGGGCCTTCTCTGCAGTGGCACCCCACCTATGGAATGCGCTCCCCAGAGAAGTCCCCCTGGCGCCATTGTTATTTGTTTTTCGGTGCCAGGACAAGACCTTTTTATTTAAAAGTTATTTTATTTGTTAATTTATTGATTGTATTTATTGGGTTTTTATATACGTGCCGAGATGTTTCCGGATTTTTAAGGCTAATTATATAATTGTTTGTTTATGTTGTAAGCCGCCCCGAGGCTTTTTGCGAATGGGGCAGCATAGAAATGGTTTAAATAAATAAATAAATGAAGAAAGAAAGCAGCCAGGGACAGTTAGAATTAAAATAGCATGAAGAAGTATCAGGAAATAGCAGAGAAGTTAAATTAATGGTTTATATATGTTTCACAACAGAGGATACTGGACAGGTACTTATCGTATTTTTCGCTCTATAAGCGCACTTTTTTTCTGCACATTTTTTTTTAGGATCAGTGGATATTTGAACAGCATTACCTTCATGTATGAAGTTTATTCTTCAAAGGCTACTTAGTCCGCTGTGTGTTTGATTTACCGTACAATATCTCATTTTTTGTCAGAAGTTTTTTTCTATTATTTACTAGTAGGGCAGCATGGACATTACTGGCTTTTTTAGATTTGTTATAGAATTGTCTGCAACAGCTCTTGTATAAATGGTGTAGATTGTGGATTCCTTCAATAATTCCACTACTGACTAAGAAAGTGATGTCAGTGATTGTGAGCAACAGAGCTTAATAAATTCTGACCCTAGTGATGATGAGTTCTATGGGTTCAACGAAAACTAGAAGAGTACTCGAACTTTAAAGTCTCTCTTTTGTTAATGACAGTGAAGATGGTTCTTAATGCCACTGTTGACTGCTGTTCACTTTACAAGGTTGAAATACGGTATTACTGTATTCTGTTATAGTTTATTAAATAGTTTAGGAAACCATTTGATTCAGAATATTTTTTTGCTTGTTTTCCTCCTCTAAAAACTAGGTGCGTCTTATGGTCAGGTGCGTCTTATAGAGCGAAAAATACAGTAATCTTGAACTTATATATTCAGCAAAGTACTCTGGGGAATTAAGGCACATAGTGGTGACAAAATATAAGATTCTTAAAAATATAAGATTCTTAAAGTTATTGACAAACTGCAAGTTAATAAATCATTGGACCAGAAGGTGTCCATCCTGGAGTTTATATTTTATATTTGGAGGGCCCAAATATAAAATCACCAAAATAGGTAACATGTCCCTAAGATCAGCCTTTGTAGCAGAATATTAGGGAATGACCATTGAAAAAGAGAGATCTGGGGTATCTGGAAATTACAGGCTGGCTAGCTTAATATCTGTTCTGAAATTGGCTGAAAGTATTATTAAAGATCGAACCGGTAGGTAGACAGAAATACAAGCCCTGCTGAAAAAGAATCAACATTGTTTCCACAAAATCTTGTCACTCCTGTTAGAGTTCTCTCAATCAACATGTGAATAGGAGCAATCCAGTTCATATTACTGGGACTTCAGACGGACTTTTAACAAAGAACCTCACTAAGAGCAAACTTAGCAGTCATGAAAAAAGAGGGTGTCCTCTTATGATCAGTAAAAAACAGAAAGGCAGGTGAGAATAAATGGTAATTTCTCTCAGTAGAGGGATGTAAACAGTAGAGTCTCATTGGGTTCTGTATCAGCAGCAATGCTTTTTATCCTATTCAAAAATGATTAGGAGTAGGCAGTGAAGTAGCCCAGTTTGTGGCTAACTCCAAATTATTTAGGATGGTTAAAACCAAAAGGGACTGCGAGAAGCTCCAAAAGGATCTTTCCAAGTTAGGGGAATGAGCATCAAAACGGCAAACGTTTAGTCTAAACAAGTGTAAACTCATGCATGTTGTAGGAACCCCCCCCCCCGCCCCAATTTAAAGTGTAAGATGGTGGGAACCATGTTAGCAGTGACTGATCAAGAAAGAGATCTTGAAGTTGTGGTGGACAGTCTGATGAAAATGTCATCTCAGTGTGCAGCTGCTGTGAAAAAGGCAAACCCCAGGTTAGGCATAATTAGGAAAGGCATTGGTAATTAAATTGTTTCATAATTCCTTTTTATAAAATGTTGGTGTGACCACACTTAGAATATTGTGAGCAGTTCTGGTCACTCCTCATGAAAAAGAGCACTATTCAGCTGGAAAATGTGCAGAGAAGGGAAACTAAAATGATCAAGGGACTGGAGTAAACTCCCTTATAAGGAAGAGCTGAGATTGTTTTGCCTGAAAGACAAGTGACAATAGGGGGAAATGACAGAAGTATTAAAAATTGTGTATGGTATAGAGGAAGTGCCTAGGGACATCTTTCTCCCTCTGCCATAAGGTGATCATATGAAGCTGAGTGGTGGGAGTTTCAAGTCAGATAAAAAGCACACCACACATAGATGAACTATGGAATTCACTGTCACAAGAAGTAGTAATGGCCACCAATTTGGTCAGCTTTAAAATAGGATTGGACACATTCAATCTAGTTCGGATGGCTATAACATTAGACAATGTGTGCCACTATACACCAGCTAGTTAGGCTCATACTTGTGGGGTGCTTTGGGCAGCTGGTTTACCACCATGTGAATAATATAGCTGGACCTGATGGGCTTAGTCTGGTTCAGCAGGGCTTTTCTTATGGTCGTAACAGTAGGAACTAAATCAACTCTGACTGCTTCCTTCTTTGATACTGTGCAGAGCTTACTAAAATGCTAAGGGCTTTCCAGATAGTCAGGATACAGTCCGATAAATACATGTTTCAGTTCACGTACTACAATGGATCCTCTTAATTATTGCAGAACTTTGGACCACTTCATTGTTTATGTGGAAAATATAATCCTTTCCTAGCCCATACATGCATTCTGTATTCGGTGTGGAATGAGACGCCATGAATGCCGTAAGCATCTACTAGGCTGTGCTCAAGGCATCACTTGCAGTCACCCCAATGTCCTATCCTTCAGGGAAGAAGACTTAAAAACTCTTTTCAAAGTTTGCTCACCATTATATAGAAAGCAAAGTCAACTATTTACCAGGGAGAATTTATTCTAAAGGGAAACCGTTGGAGCGCACGCAAACAAAAATCCTTTACAGACTACGAACGCCATCCAACCTGGCCTGCTCTCCAACTCCACAACCAAAGGCTAGAGGAGTCCCCAGGGCTGCGGGCTGGTCCTGGAGCTGTGTAAAATCCACCCGGCAGTTGCCTAGACACCTATGCATAGAGTGTTCTCTTTCTATGAAGCGGTTGTGTGCCGTCAAGTCGTTTCCGGCTTCTTTATTTCATTTTATACGGCCCAATTGCCGAGGCTCTCTTACGCCGACCCCATGAAAGAAATTCCTCCAAACAGTTCTCCCAAATTCAAGGACAAGGTTTCCTTCAGGGAGTCCATCGGTATCATATTTGGCCTTTTGTTTTCCGCCTCTGCCGCTTGCCTTCGCATAACGTATCCAAAGCAAAACCGCCTCAGTTTTGCCATTGTTGCTTCTCGCAAAAGTTCTGGTTTGATTTCAATGTTACGAGGCACGTATAACATACACCTCGCGATCTTAAATAAACCACCTGCTCTGAAAGAGACACACGGATGACTTTTGCGCCTCACAGTGGCGGAATCTCGCGGAAGCCCACTGACCAGCGGCGCCGAAAAAAAGGCACGCTTACATTTCCGACAGGCGACTTGGTTAGCCGACTATCCACAAGCACGTGAGGAGCGGAGGGGTCCTCGCGGCACTAAATAAGCGGACCAGGCCCCGCCTCTTCCTTTCACCATCTGCTCGTGGAAAGTGTGAGGTGAGCGCGGGCTTATTTGGGCCTGGCCCGGTGGGCTGCCTATTTCTCCTCATCCCGCTCCTTTCCTTCGCGGGGCTGGTACCAGGGGCTGGAAAGTATCGCGCGGGGGGGGGGCGTGCGAAGATAATTCGCGGGTTTTCTTCTGGGGGGGCCTGTTCACGTTCGGCACTCGCCATTAATGGATCTTGGTCTTGTTTCAGCGACCCCGGGCGGGAGCGTCACCGCCGACCATGGCCGAGGAAGGGTAAGTTTGTGTGAGGCGACGGGAGCGGCCTGCCAGAGGTGTGAACCCCCTTAGGGCGATCCTCTTCCGCCTTGCTTGCCCGCCGTGCACGGGCCTGTGCGCGGGAGCGCGCAGCGTAGCTCTGACTTGCTACACGTGGCCGGGCCTATCAGCATGCCCTCTCTTGCCCCTTTGAGCAGTTTTCAAATGCTACCAGAGGTAAAGCTCAGCAAGACCTTGTCCCTTGGCTCGTTTTAACAGGCTAAGCGTGCATTCCTAGCTGGAGTATCCTGGAAATTGTGGGAATCACCTCTTTTCTAAACGGTCTTAGGGTTGAATCGCAGTAAAGTTAGATGAAAGTATGTTCCAGAAGATGCATAGGTCTGCACCTTTCTGTTATCATTTTCACAGCTTCAATATCAAGCTGATAGGTTAGTATTGCTGATCCTGGCCTTAAGGGCCTGCTACCTCAGATAAGGCAAGTTAACTCATGAACGGAAAGTTCCCTTACCCTGCTGTATTTTTCTCCCCCAAGCATCTAGCTCTTTGTAGATGTAGAGCATCTAGCTCTTGGTGCCTGTAGAATCAATGGGTTTTCCTAGACGGTGGGAGAGTGGAAGAAGCAGCATTACTAAACTTGGTAGTTGAAGTAAAGTTTTCACCAGATTGCTTGTCTTGGCAAATATCAGAAAAGTAGCTATCTTGTATTAACATCAGAGTTCTCTGGTACAGGTGTTTATTTTAGGATTATCTTTTTAATGCTTTTTAAAAAAATGTTCTTTTAAATTGTTGTAAGTCATCCTGAGATATTTATCTAAAGAATGACATACAAAGGTTTTTAATAAATAATAAATTAGTATCTGGGTTAGTACACTTTTCTTAAGATGTCAGCCCTCAGCTGGCATATGTGGAAAACATCTAAGCAGAGGAGATAGGATGTCTTGATGTGAAAGGAGTTAACATTGGATCTGTGATACTTTTATGCAAACATTGACAATTGAGTATTTAAAAGTTGCTATAGCAGATGTGGCTGTTTTGAATATGTTGTTCTTCTGCCTAATCAGTATTTGCTGCTACTCTTTGTATTTCATGGCTATTTGGCCACATTTTAGTGCTTTTTGTATAAGTAAATGCTGATTGAGTATAATAACTCATACCTTGTTGAACTGTGTTCTGGACAACAAAAGTTGATGCTGTAATCTGTCATCTTCCAGACGTTAGGAAACTACTTGTTAGATATTTCAAGGTACTCTTGCAGTCCATATGTTGCTTTCTGTCTGTAGAACTTTGAAAGGCTCAGGGCAGGCAGGAGTAGCTGCTTTATAACAATAGTAATGTAGGGAATTCACTGTTGCAAGTGATAACTATTTATCAAGATTTAATGGAGAAAATACCCATTTGTTAGGTGTAGCAGCTGCATTGAAACCATGTTTGGGTGCACATCTGATACCAAATGGTATATGTATAGATGCCTTACTGGCTAAATTGTTCAAATGTATTATTTTTAGCAAAATGAGTTAGATAAACCTTTGCGTTATCCAGCAAGATAATTCTGTTTATGGTTTCTTTAAAACAGCATTGCTGCTGGAGGTGTAATGGATGTTAACACCGCCCTTCAAGAAGTGCTCAAGACCGCACTTATCCATGATGGCTTAGCCCGTGGAATTCGTGAAGCTGCCAAAGCCTTAGACAAGTAAGTATTGGAAGTTACTGGTACGAGTGCCTCCAGATCAAAGCTAGGCTTTGTAAAAGCCTGTTGCTTTGATTTCCTTATGACATTCTTGATGTATTTTGCTAGATGTGCAGTTGAGGAGGCAGGCTAATTGTTCTTAAAATTACAGATGTGCTACATCTGAGGGTATGTTAAAAGACTTTTGCTGTCTTTTCACTATGTGAGGTGAAATTAGGAGTAGGACTTGGCTTTTCCCTATTCTGTGCAAACAGTGTTCAGTTTGTCCAACAATAATCTAATTAAGATAGTGTTTAGTGAAGTGGGAAGAATTTGTACAAGTTAGGGGTATAGAAATATTGTCTAAGTAGATGACATCATGGTACTCATCATGGTATTCTTTCATTTGCTATGTGAATGTCAGACACTTCTGGAATTAATGTATTTGATCAGGTTAGTATGTTTCCACTGTCAACTCTTGTTAAGAGTGTAGTCTTAAGACAATTCCCCTTTTTTGATACACTTGATTTATTCTTTATGAGTAGGATCCAGATTTGGCTCAGTAGAATTTTGCTGGCATTTGGGGTAAGGTGACCTTTTTATTCCCCTCAAACCCCCATGTGCCTCCCCTCAGTCCAGGGTATTCTCCAGGACAACACACCTGTTGCAGGGGGAAGGGGAGACAAAGGAAAACAGTGCATAATTCTGATCCAACCCATATTTGAAATAAAGTGAATGATGAAGTGGTAAGTTGTAAATACCAGTGAGTTACTCAGGCTGATGAAATTCTAAGCATACAACATAATTGTAAAATGATTACCGGATTGGACAATTGAGCTGCCGCATAGTGAGATACTGAGATGAGAACTACAGAGTTTGAGTGATGACTATACCAAAAAAAAGTCGGATACCCCTTCACTCTTATTATGAGTGAAAATAATAGTCTGACAAACCTGTATCAAATTCTTGATGAGAATGCAGGAGCCAAGGATAGTATGGTAAGATAAGCACATTGTACTGGTTGCACACTTGTAAATGCTTGTGCTAAATTGGCCCAGGTTATTTCTTTCTTAGCAGAATTCTGGGTTCAGAATCAAGTAGAACAATTAAAGAATGAGACTTTTCCTGAGTTGTTTAATGAAGTTTGCAAGCAACTGGGACCCAGCACTATTGCTTACTCCCACATGCTCCGGAGTTGCTTAATGGCATGAACTGGACCAATGTTAATACTTAATTTCATGGTTCCAAACTTCCTGTCCATGAATGAAAGAAGAATACTGTTCACGGAATAGCACCAGCCTTCCTTGCCAAATCTGTTTCTGTGGGTTAGAGGATCGTTGGGAGAAGTTGCAGGATCTGTGGACATTGGTAGTAGTGAATGGAAATGGTCCTTGCATGAGTAGAAGAGCCACTTGGGATCCAAATCACTGCATTGAGATGAAATGCTGAGGAAATTGGTTTGCTTGTGTAAGTGAGACGATTTTCTTTGATTATGGTATTTTAGACGCCAAGCCCACCTCTGTGTTCTCGCATCCAATTGTGACGAACCCATGTACGTCAAGCTGGTCGAAGCACTTTGTGCTGAACATCAGATCAACTTGATAAAGGTAATGATTGTATTCTACCTTAGCTTCAATAAAGCAAGGCCAGAGAAGTTGCTGGCTCACATTCTTGCAGCTGAAGAGAGGCTGAAGAGAGTGAGTGCTTTATGTTAGTACTGTCTATGCTGTACTGTGATGATAACTTGGCTCCCTCTACTGACACTGGTGAGGAAAGCAACCAAAAACGTTACCCTATATTTCTGAGTGTACAGCTAGGTATGTTTCTGTCCTTTACTGTCTTGTAAAGTGCACATCTAATGGAATGCAAATGTCTTTGGCAGGTTGATGATAACAAGAAGCTGGGTGAGTGGATAGGTCTCTGCAAGATTGACAGAGAAGGAAAACCACGCAAAGTTGTGGGCTGCAGTTGTGTGGTTGTAAAGGTAAAATGACAAATCTTCTGGTTAAAAATTTGTAATGAACTTGCAGCAGTGGCATTCCTGGTCTAACATTGCCTTCAGATGTCCATTTGATTGTGTTGAATCAGACAGACATTTGTTTAATGTCTGAATAATTATCACCTAGGAAGCCAAATGCATAACTGCTTTGTTAGCAAGTTAGGAAGAAAGATGAAAGTGTTTGGGGTTATGAATATGGGTTACATTAACTGTTGTGCTAGTATTTCAGGACTTCTTCACTAATACAGCTCTGTGTACTCATAAAACTACTTGAGGCACAGTTCTGATCAGTAGAAGTATGGAAATAGCTTTTAAAATAGGGAAGAAAATCAGTTGGCACAACACTTCGTACACTGAACAGCTGCCAGTATGATAAAATCTGCTTAACTTGTACATGTTTTGCAGATTTTTTTTTAATTGCTGGCAATAATAAAGCCAGGGTACGAGCCTTGAAGACTTAGTCGTCATTGAGGTCCCAGTAAATGGCTACATTGGTTTTATTTGAAATGTCTCCCCTCAAAATGGGTCTGATTTTGAAAATGTAAAGGTGCCAAATTTCTAGTGGCAAATAGTTTGCACTTTTTATCTAATTACAATTTCCAGAGAAATATTTATATTAATCTGTGGCAGAGTCTTGCAACACCTTACAAGGAAACAAATCTGCTATGCCCATAGTGTGTTACCGTGCCACAAAATTCTGGCACATTAATCTAAATAGTATTCATTTTGTAATTCAGCAATTCTAAATTAGTAATTTATGTTACACTTAAGTCAGATCAGTAAACTGATTTTCTGTTCACAAAGTAGTGTGATATTAATATATTGTCTTATTGTAGGACTATGGCAAAGAATCACAGGCCAAAGATGTCATCGAAGAATACTTCAAGTGCAAGAAATGAACTAATAAAGTATATTTGAGCCTGACATTGTTTTGTGTTTGGTTTGAGGTAAATCTTGGAATATTTTATGGACAGGTTGTCTCTTAACATCCATTAGATTCCATGGTTTAGGCTTCAGAATATTTCTAGAATTCTTGTTTTCATTTACCTTTAGTTTTTTAAAGTTTCTACACAAAATCAGATTCTTAAACAATTGAGGAGCAATAGTCTGAATTTCACATTTCACAAGCTTCCCCAGACTGATTAGTCAATGTTATTAATTTTTATACACTCCCAACAGCCAAAGCTCTCTTACTCAAGGATGTTACAAGACTTGTAAGACACCAAGTTGGGGAAGTCTGTATTGATACAGCTTCATTCTTGGCTTTAAATATGTAGAAACTACTTATTCCAAGAGATGACATTGGGATTTGGAGACAGCGGTTTGAGTTTAGAAATGTTTAGTGTCTACCCAAAATTTGGAAGGGCAGGAACTGCTAAGAAATATTCTCCAGAACCATTTTTTTCTGAAAATTCTGTTGTGGACTGGTCTAGTAATAACTCTGTCAAGGGATTCTGAGCTTGTTAGATTATCATAAATTGAAAATCCAAACATTTTTTAAAGAATGCTTCTGAGTGCCCATAGTTAAAGCACTTCTTTGCCATAAATGGAATTGGGAGTATTGTATGTGTCCCACTTTGGATAGTTGACAAGGTTCTGTGACAAAGGTGCAAATTGAGGATCTTTATGCAGGCTTCAGCTTGCATCAGATTGCATACAATTTTGTCTCTTTGCTTGAAGAGAAGATGCTCCTGAGACAACTGGATGTCTTGTGTACTCATTAGTATTAGTCTTACTAATGGTACTTGTTTCCAGTGTAAGATGCCATAGGTAAAACTGCAAAGATAAATCTGAAATTGGTAATAAAAGTGGCAAGATCCTTTTGACCTGACACTCCATATGGAAGATCCACATGTTACTCTCATCTTCCTTAGCCTGGTCTCTTCCGGTTGCCGTAAGTCAGAGACAACTTGATGGCACATAAAATATCCAGGGTTTTTTTTTACATCACCCGCTGATGTTTGTGCTTGCTTAATACATGATAGCTGTTGAGAATTGTTT
The DNA here is from genome assembly GCF_004798865.1 of Varanus komodoensis. Taxonomy (NCBI): domain Eukaryota; kingdom Metazoa; phylum Chordata; class Lepidosauria; order Squamata; family Varanidae; genus Varanus; species Varanus komodoensis. Next base: position 46,894,056 of record NW_025335268.1, on the reverse strand, counting down.
GTAAATGTAGATTTGGCTTTAATACTGTAGGGTATCTTTTGAAGGTTACGTGCTTGAAAACCACGGATAGATCAGGGATGACTACATTATCACAATCATTATGTGGGATTGGCCTATGTATTAGTATGGGAGGTAATGAAACGGCATCCCAGCAAGGAAATTTATAATGTGACAATTAGGGAACAAACACATTTGTACTAGTTGGGCTTTGATGAGGCAGCAGTTAACCTTCGGAAATATTCAAGGGGCACTGCAAACGTTATGGGAAAAATCATTTCCTATATATTTCAAGTATGGAAAATGTGAAAGCTTAATGATTGTATAAACAACAAGGAAGGCCCTCATGAATTGCTAACTGGTTAAAATAGGAATAAAGAGTACAATCTCCCCAAATCCCAATTGGTTTCCTCAGGGATTTAAAAGGAATTATGATGCACCCCAAAGGGATCTCCAAGCTGGGAGAAAAGACATCAAAATGCCAATGCAAATGAAAAGTGATGCATGATAGGACAAAAAATCCTAACTGCCAAGTGTAAACTGATGGGATTTGAGCTAGTGTTGACCAAGACGGGTTGTAGCAGACAGCTTGATGAAAACTGACTCAGTATGTGCTGTGAAAAAGGCAAGCGTCATGTTAGGCATAATTAAGAAACTGAAAGCTGCCAGTATTTCACTGCTCTTATACAAATGTATGCTGAAACTTTATTTGGAATATTGTGCCCCATTCTGGTTCCTGCACCCAGAAAAAAGATACTGTAGAGTTTGAAAACCTGCAGAAAGGGCGACTAAAGGGCGATCCAGCAATTGGAACAACTCCCCTTTGAGGGATGATTGGATTGCTTAGCTTACATGAAAAACGGTAAAGTAAGACATGATGGAGAAAATGGCTAGTACTGCCTCACAATAAAAGTACCCAGGGTCATTCTGTGAAGCTGATCGGTGGACAGTTCAGATAAAGTACTACACCACAGTGCAGAAACTGGAATTTGCTTCCTTGAGGTGTAGGGATGGACATTGGAATGGTTTTAAGAGTCTGGAGGATATGGCTATTTGTCCTGATTGCTTCCCAGCCTTTTGACTAAGATCAAGTATATAGTCCTGATGTCTACATGCTGCCTCCATTATCGCAGTATGTTTGTGTGCACCAGTTGCTGGGGAACTTGGGCTAGAGGGTGCTGTGGCGCTTGCATCATGTTTGTGGGATTCTTGAGCAGGTGGCTGGCAACTCTGCGAAGAGACTGCAGGACTGGATGGAGCCTTAGTCCAAGCCAGTATGACTCCTATCATTGCAAATGATGTCAAAGCACAATGAACAGTATCTGAGTGTATAGGAACATATATAAAAATGAATTAGGTGAGGTACTGATCTGCCTTACAGTATGTTAGTGGATATATACAAGTAGTGCCAAATTCTAAGGCGCTACCGATGTGAGAATGCAATTCTATGCAAGTTTACTCGGAAGTATGTCCTGTGTTTATTGGTGCTTATTTCTCAGGTTGCAGGTGTCGCTTGTAAGGTACCACAAATGTGTTGGTTTAAAAATTTTAAATCTGCCTTTCTGCATGTGCTGCCCTGACAAGCCACCTTACAATACTACAAAACCATGAGCAAACAAAATTGTGCTAGCAGCCAATGCAGTTTAAGCACTGAATGCAGACTGGAATAAATGCGTTAAAGCCAGCAGTGTTTATTCCTTATATATCGGGGGAGATGATAAATTCATTATGTAAGCATTTTATCATATGCATGAGATATAAGCACCCAGAGAATAAAAATGTAGATATGAAAGCTGAAAGGCCAAGTAATGCAAGAAAGTGGCAGTATCCTTTTACTATGCAGGGCATGAGCTAGTACTTCACTTGTACTTTAGACTTGCATCGATGCATAAAATGGCTCACTCCTATATGTAGCATGTGCTTCATATTAATGGCTTGCCTTCAAAAATGAAAAGCAGATGCTACATGCTTGGGGTTTGTGCTCATTGCCCCAGTTTGTGCTGTGTGCTGTGAGCATGTCTTTGAATATCTGTATCTTAGGATTTTCTTTAGCATGCAAAATTAGGAGATTATGGGGTGCTCCGAGTGCTTGATATCACTTTACTCTATAAAGGTTTACAGCAGCAATATGGGTCACCAGAAAGATTTTAATACTTCTGTCCAAGCTCACTTTCAACGTGGCTTATTGCATGCCATTTTAAAACTGGGTGAGTAAATTTCATTCTTTATGCAAATTCTAGTGAAATAGGAATTCATACTTTCAGTGTTCCATGAAAGCTGAATATTTATGTGATGGACTTAAAAACCTATTACCATGCAGACAGATCCTCTGATTTCCCATGAAATTTGCCAATATAATACGCTGATAGGTTTTGCAGTTGTTCCAGTGGCAGTGGATCAGGGACTGTCGGCAAGAAATGAGTAGACTGGGCAAGCGCTTGGTAGCTCATTCCAGCCATTCCTTTCAGGAGCATTAGCTATACTATATTCTTGCCAATGAAGGAATATACAATCTGGCAATAAACGTGTGTAGTCAAAATACTTGGCGTATTAGGTTGTCTTGACTTGCTGATTACCAAATGGTTGTCCATTTGCTGGGCTTCTTCAAATATGACATATGTACAGGTATTGATTAAATTAAATGAGCTGGGACTTGAGGACCAAGTCTGCAGATGACATCAAATTATGCAGGTTGATGAAACTCAGGCAAGAGTACAGAGACTCCAGAAGCATCACTGTGAACTAGATGAATGGGCAATGAAATAGTCAATTAAGATGAGATTCCGTGTATGATAGCTTTGCAAATAATACAGACAGCAAAACTGTTGTAGCTTCTGCATCCTAAAGTAACACAGACTCACTTCTATCAATTTCCAAAGACAGCTAAAAGGTGGTGCTGATTTTAAACTTGCACATTTTCTAACAGATTTTCTTGTGTTTATTTGCTACCTGTAGGCACATAATATACAACCATGTGTCCTGCAAAAGGCCATTCAACAGTACAGTGTGTGTGCAGTTTTTACCAGTCCATAGCAACCTTATTTCAATTCCTTCAACATGTGCCAAGTCTGCAAGTACCTGCTTGTTTCAGCATATGCCCAAATATGCACAGGTTACATTGACCCGCTTTCAAGAAAATGGCTGGAGCAAGCGAGGCCTGTTTCCAATATCCCTTGTTGCCAGTCAGGGTCCAAGTGTGGGCAAAAGGAAAGGTTTGCTGTGCTGAAGCCCTCTGATTCACATGTCCTGGCCCAGCTGCAAGTTCATTGTCAGGAGATAGAAATTTCAGGATAATGTAGGAACAGCTAAATTTATTTCTGGTCTGTCCACTTTGTGCATGTTCATTTTCGTAAGTTCATTCTGTACTGTTCTGACATGTTTAAAAAGCTGCATGAAGTGTACCTTTCCCACAAAATGTACACTTTTATACGAATTTTTGTACATTTTTTGAATAAAGAACTCATATAAAATTCTGAGAGAAATGACATCTTGTGTTATGTCCTACATATTACTCTGAGAAGTGAAAGCAGGTAGGTCTGGTTAAAAAATGTCAACCGAAGGAATTGCTCGAGCAATTGCTGATCACGCATATTTTTCAGTATATGCATTTTTCCAGAGTACTTGAGCCAGTCAGAAGCAGTGCTAGAACAGAGCAAGCCATACTCTGAACAGCTGAGAGTAGGCCTGCTACCTTGGTTTCGCACTTTGAAAGGCAAAGGCTTGTGCTTCGCCGTGTGATACGCGCTTGTAAGAACCTGCTTCAGCATTCCTTGTACATAGGAAAGAGAAACGGACATCTGGATGCAGGGACAAAATTCCATAATCACCTGGGAGAATTTGCAGGCCCACAAGGTATGTGCCTAAGGGCACAATTCTGTGGCCTCCATGCTCAGTCTCCAGACTCAGAGGCTTATGTGCATCCAGTATATGGAACAAGGGACCAGGGCATCTGTTTCTGCCTTGTGATTCATCGTTGGCTGTCTGGATGAAGAACCATGGAGCTGGGAGGAAGGACGCTTGAGTGCCATTTGAATACAGTGCCCAGGCTTCTCCTGTCCTGCTCTTCTAAATACAACCCTTCCTCTCTGGAGCCAGTTTCCAAATCCAGAAAGGCAGGAAGAGCAATTCTTTCTACATTGACTATGAAGTGGGGGAGTCTGAATAATCCTATGCCCCTGGACATTAAGAAGCCATAGGGCTGTGCTCCAGGTGGCTTGGTTCACATATTCTAAGCAAGCCCATTTGTGGCTCCCATTTGCTCGCCTACTTCAGCTGCACTAAACAATCCAGAGATACTACATGCCTGGATTGTTGTGAACCTTGAATTGTGGGTTGCAGAGGGTCCAAAAGCTGTGAGTTCAAAACCCAGATTTTGAACTCACGGGGCTTAACGTTGACTAGCGGAAATGAGAGGTGGCCGGTTTTTTGTAACTAACAAAGGTTTATAGCACATGTGGACTACAGTTAATGGACCTTTAAGTTCGAGCATGGTGTGTATTCCTGCTTGCTGCTCCTGTATTGCACTATTTCCTAATCTTTTACTCAGCAGAGTAGGAAAACCAAAGTAAGGGCACTGGGAAAAGAGAGGTCAACCACTGCCAAATTAGGTATATGTCTTGCATTGTGCTGGAATTCAGTGCTTTAATTGCTCTGGAAATTCATTTTCAGCCATTAAGCAGGTTTTTTTCCCAGGAAAACTACATTGTAAAATTCTATACTTTAAGAGATATAACCAAAATAATTTTAAATTTGATTTTGGACCCCTGAGACTAACAAAAGTATACCTAGATCAGGGTATTATTCTAACACATGTAAAGTGCAAGTATTTAAATATTTTTTTGCCATGAGACACGCAAACAGTGAAGGATTGTATAATTCAGGCCCCTCTTCTGCACAATTACCCTAGTTTCCCCTTTACTTCACCTTACTGCATGCTTTAAAATTTATAAACTGTTATAAAAATCTTATTTATACCTGGTTAGCTTATTATAAAAACATTCTTTTAAAAGTTTATGATATTTCATGTTGTTGACATTTGAGATTATTATGTGTGAAGGGGGATATAAAAACAATAAATACTGTACTCCATAATGGAGAAAGTAAATGTTAACATCCACTTTAGTGAAAAATTACAACTTTGTTATGATTTTGGTATGTGCTGTGTCTCTATAAAAATTCTATGAATATAGGAGTTCACTGGGTCACCAAGTGTGGTATCTACTGATGAATTCTGAAACAATTATTCCATTCTGTAGTGGATTCAAATTAATGGCATTACAGTAGCAACAGATCTCTGGAAAGTGATGGACTGCAGAGTTACGTGGTTTCATGTAAATATACTGGAAAACCACTGGGACAAACACTATGATTAACAAACAAAACAAAACGTGCTCAGGTTCAGATTTTATCACCAAAAAAGAAAAAGAAAAAACTTTCAGGGTAAGCAAAATGACTAATATTTATTATACCATTTTTATATACTGCACTGTTATCCAGATAGCAAATCTATTGCATTGTGGTGCACTAACCAGTACAGGAGGCAGGGTGGATAAAAGAAAGCTAAATCAGAACCAGACAGATGACTGAAAAGCAGAGACTTACTGTGCAATCTTGCGGAAAAACATGTTCTTGTAGGAGCTTTTTCTGTCTAAATTTCCTTAGGATCATGCCCTTAAAGAAACAAGGGGCTGAGTCCAGACTTGATTATGCTTAGAGAAGACCCACTATAGTCAAGGGGTCCTCAGTGAGTCATGACTAACAACTAACATTGATCTGTGTTAAGTATGATTAATTCTGGATCTGGTCTTTGGCATTGAAGAGAAACACGTTTTGAGTAACTGGGAAACAATTTCAATTCCTTGTACCCACAAGTGCTACAATTTTATCAGTTTTTGTCTCCTGAGTAGCCTAGTCAATATTTTTAGTCCTTATCACAGCTGATCTGTGCAGTTATCTGGAATATTTTATTGGTTAATTGAATATTTATTAATTACGTCTTGGGACCAGGATACCTGAAGGAACATCTCCTTCCTTCACATCCCTTAAGATCTGCAGGGGAGGCCCTGCTCCAAGAACTTTCCCTGAAAGAGGTAAAAAGGATATCTACTCGGAGAAGGGCCTTCTCTGCTGTGGCACCCAGATTATGGAATGCGCTCCCCAGAGTAGTATGCCTGGCGCCGAGTTTATATTATTTTCGACACCAGGTTAAAACCTTTTTATTTAACTGTTCTTTTAAAAACTAATTTAAATGTTAACATTTAACAGTCACTTTTATTTAACTTAATTGTATTTTTGGTTAATTGCTGTTAATTATTGCTGTTTTATTGTTGTTGTTTTAATGATTGTAAGCTGTCCCGAGATGCCATGCATAACGGACGGCATACAAAAGTTTTGAATAAATAAATATTTGTATATGTAAGACTTATCATGATAAACAAAAAGCAATGTGCAGCAATACAATTTCTAAAACTTTATTACATCCTTAGAACACTTTTCAAAATAAAAATGCTTTGCATTTAAAAGTCTACAATTGGACAAGTAAGAACCCTTTCTGGCAAGCAGCTGGGTAGGTTTGCGGTTGCTGCTCTCCCAGTGACCATATTTCTCTACTTGAGAGCAATTTATCTTGAAAGTTATACCGATCTTTGTAGGCAAAATGCCTACTCAATGTGTCTTACTACCCTGTAGATAAAAACAATGCATATTTAAATATTTTTGATCATACCTCCAGTCATTGAGTACTTGAGGTAATGATCTGTAAACAATACAAGCCATATAATATATAAAGTGAACAAAATGGTGTAATTAAAAATAGCAGTATTATCTAAATATAGAACACTTCACATATTTGTGGGTTATCCTTGTACAAGGGCATGCTAATTTTTGTATTATCCCAATCTTAGTATATGCACTGCCAAAGTACAGACCTAAATAGATTTTAAAAGCCAAGCTAACAATGAAAACAAAGAAACTCAGACACAGTATAGTGTGCCTCCTTGTGTAAAATGAGACAGACTATTAAAAAAAGGATACAGTTCAGTCCTGGCAGTATCAATTACCAGATGAAAATGTGATGTCTTCATAAGCATCCTTGAATATTCTTGGACTATTCTCAAGGAATCAGAGGCGAAGCATTATCAATAGCACATCGATACCTGGAGCAGCATGATTACCATCTTCAAATACCTGAATGAGTGTCATATTGAGGATAGAACAGATCCATTTTCTATTGTTTGGCAGGTAGGATCACAACCAAGCAGATCAAGTTACAAATAACTAGGAAGATTTCCTGATGATGTGAGCTGTTTGACAAGGCAACCAGGGTTCCCTGGAAGGCGATAGACTTTTCTTCATTAGATGTGCTTAAGCAGAGGTTGCATGGCCACTTATCAGGGATGCTGTAGAAGCAGACTTCATGCATTCATGGGCAGCGGGCGGCGGGCGGGGGCGGGGGGGAGATGAACCAGACCTTGGGCCTCACTGCATGCAAGCTTCTGCAAACACTGTGAGATGACTGGAACATGGGACAAGGGGTTGCACTGAGACTCTGAATGGTTCCGATGCATAAAGCTCTTTGATCTGAGCTGCAAATTCCTTGGCTTGGGCCTGGATTTTCCAGACTTTCATCCGCATGGGGCCAGGGAGGAAGGAGCAGCACGCTCCTGGTGTCTGATACGCTCCTCCAAAGTGTGCAGGAGAGTTTCGGCTTCAGCAGGGGTGTGACAGAGTCAATATGAGAGGGCATAGTGCCCAACTGTGCACATGGGGGCTCCACTTGATATGTGAACCTTACAAAATGTCACTGAGTCTGTCTGATCGTTTCCATGTGTCAGAAAAAGACATTGTTTTGTTTTCTCAAGAACATTTCACCCCTGTGGTTGCTGGCTCCAGTCAATCTTTCCAATTCGATCCCTTTTTTTTTTAACCTTAATCTTGCATTAGTATGCAATATAAAAATATATTGCAGTATTTCCAGTAATGCTACAGCAGCCTTCCCTAAGCTGGTACCCTCCAGAGGGATTGCAATGCAGCTCCCACAATCCCCTAGCCAGCTCAGCCCTATAAAATGTGTGTGAGTTCTTTTGTGTACGTTTGTGTACACCTCAGGAAAAATAGGCAACTTTTTAGGATACGGTCACAACTCTGAAGTGCTTAAACAGAGAAAATGAACAATGTCTTTTTAAAAGACAGCATTCCTTGTTTTCTGCAGTTGCTGAGAAAAGTTCTGGCTAGGGGATTGTGGGTGTTCCATTGTAATGGCTCTGGAGGACACCAGTATGGAGAAAGCTCTATTAGGGCAACCGGTTTTTCTTTTTTCTTTTTCTTTTTTGTTTGATAAAGCTATTCTAGCATCATGGATTTTGGAGTGAGAAAAAGAACAGGCTTCAACAGAAGGTGGCAGTGTGGCTATAGGTCGCGCGCAGCAAGTGCCAAAAGTATGCGCATGGACAGACAGTGGAGACAGAGAGTAGAGTTTTAGCAGCAGGTGTTGCTGTGATTCCTTCAAAGTTCATCCATAGGAAACAAAACTGAAATTTAGTGCTGCTGAGCTCCGTACAGTTCAGCAATGTATTTTCCAATATCATGGCCATCCTCTTAAAATATCCAGAGAATGTATGTATTTATTTTTAAATGTACATGTTTTCGAAACACAGAGCACTGGGCAGCTCAAGGCTTGCCTCCCTTCTCTCTGCCTCCCGTCTTTCATAGCACCATTGGTGGTGATAGGTTTGGGGCAGGAGAAGAGAGGTCTTTGCAAATCTTAGCAAAAAAGGATGAGTCTGCTCTGACCCTTGATGGTGTTATGAACCTTTTGCTCTCTGGAACACCCTGGGGTCATCTACTTCTGATTATGTGTGACACCCATTTCCCTTTATTTTTATCTTTATTTTATAAAAAGGGTGTTGCATATTGTGTGTATGCATGCATAAGTCAGGGAAAAAATATAACTGTACTTGGTTGGCATTTGATCATGGGTTTGAAGAGTTTCAACACAGGAGAGAAATGCATAAGAGAACGTTCTGCTTACAGTCAGGATTGCTTGTTTGCTGTGGTTGCAGAGTGTAGTTTATAGACAGCTAGTGACCTAGTTCAGGCAAGCAGAGAGGGAAAAGTAAGTCATGGCAGCTTATCCCCCCAACCCTGTGGTGCATTGCTGAGGTTAACAAACTATGCAGGACCCATGGGCTGCTTTACCCAAACTGCATTGGTGAAGATAATTGGCACCTGACCATTGCCGTCAGTGAGGGGATTAACCAGCATGGAGGACTTTCCCTCTCCATGAAAATGCTAGCAGGCCCTTGGTCGCCTACAGTTTTATTAAGCACTGCACTATAGGTGCTGTCTGTTATCTTCAATAAATCACGGAAAACAGTAGAAATGCCAGATGATTGCAGAAGGGCTAACATTATCCCCATCCTCAAAATTGGGTAAAAAGATGAACCTGGAAACTACAGACCAGTTAGTCTGACATCAATCCCTGGAGAAATTCTGGAGGAAATTATTAAAAAAATCAGTTTGCAAGCACCTCAAAGAAAATGCAGTGATTAATAAAAGCCGACATCAGGATTTATCAAAAATAAAATCTGTTAGACTAATTTAATCTCATTTTTTGACTGAGTAACCTCCCAAATGGACAGCAGAAACACCGTGAACATACTCTACCTTGACTTTAGCAAAGGTTTCGACAGAGTGCTCCACAACATCCTAATAAGCAAACCATCAAAAAATGGGCTAGATAGAAAAACTATTAGGAGGATCCAAAAAGGGCTGCTAAATCGGACACAAACAGCATTTATCAATAACATCCCTTCAAACTGAAAAAAGGTAATTATTGGGGTGCTGCAGGGTTCAGTCCTAGGCCCAGGGCTCTTCAACACCTGTATTAATTAATTAAATGATGAAGTACAAGGAACAATAATCAAATCTGCAGACAATGCAAAACTGGGTGGAATAGCCAACACCCTGGAAGACAGGATGAAGATCCAGGGCAAACATCATAAGCTTGAATGCTGGACTGAAAGCAACAAAATGAGATTCAATAGGGGCAAATGCCAAGTCCTCCATCAAGGAAAATGAAAAAGATGCATTGATACAAGATGAGGACTATGTGACTCAACAGAACTGAAAAGGAAAAAGACCTTGGTGTTATTGTGTCCAACAGGCTAAATATGAGCCAGTAATGCAATGCAGCTACAAAAAGGGCAAATGATATTTTGGGATGCATTAACAGACGTTTTACTTAGACATCACAAGAACTAATAGTTCTCCTATACTCTTCAATAAGTCAGATGTCATCTACATTGCGTCCAGTTCTGGGCACCAAAATTTAAGAAGGATGCAGAAGAACTAGAAAGGGTCCAAAGGAGGGCAACAAAAATCCAGAGTTTGGAAACATTGCCCTAGGAGGAGAGACTGAAAGAACTGGGTATGTTCAGACTGAGCAGGGGCATGATATCACTTTAAGTACCTGAAAGTCACAAGAGAAAAGACAACATCTCTTCTCGCTCATACCAGAGTGTAGGACACAGAATAACCAGCTCAAGTTGCCCAGAGAGGTGGTGGGTTTTCCCACACTAGAGACATTCAAAAAGAAACTGGACAGCCATCTATGAATGGGATGCTGTAGCCTGGTGTCCTGCAACAGCAGGCAGTTGGACCCAATGGCCTTCTTGGCCCCTTTTCAACTCTACCATTCCATGATTCAGGTCGTTGCTTTGCAGACTTTCAGTCTTATCCTATGCATAACTTTGCAGCTATATTCAATTGCTTCTGAAGGTCTTTATGCAGCAATTAGGTTCATATGCAGGCCATTAGGTTCAAAAAGAGAAGATACAGCTTTAGGAAACCTGATAGTGATCAACAGCTCTGTTCCAAAACTTCTGCTCTGTTGAACATACCAACCAAGGATGAAACCATGAACCAATTTGACCATGTTCCCTCCGACAATATTGACTATAATTCACATATATTACAAGAAACCTTGTAGAAGTAATGCATTTCAATTTGGCTGCAGTATTTTGTTTTCATTTTGTACTTTTTTCCTTCTTTACTCTTTGGATTGGCACAGCTACCTCACTAAGATAGCACATGCCTATTCAGGAACATAAAAGAAAAGAGCAATTATCAGCCATTGCCTGAATTTCTAATACAGGCAGTCCTTGGCTTAAGAACGAGTTCCATTCCGGGGTAGGGGGAGGGATTCATCTTTGAGTTGAATTTGAATGCAAGTGGGATCACATAAAGTTGGCCCTCCACATTTGCAGTGCTTAGGGGTGCAGCACCCCCATGAAAGTGGAAACCTTATATCTTTAGCCCTCCACCCCCCACCACTCAAACTCACCAGTGCCTCCACTTTGCAGCATGGAAATGTCAGAGTAATTTCCATCTCCAGATGGGCAGGGGCAGCAAGGCATGCTTGAGAGGCCTTCCTCTCTACCCTTTCACTTCCCCCCTCTCTATGGTGACAATGACTTCTAGCAGGCTTTATACTTAATGAATAGGCTTTATGGCAGTTCCTTTGTAAGCATGGGCTTCTCATTACCTTGGACGTTCATAACCCAGGGACTGCCAATACATTAATTGGAGCAGCGGCACTGGATTGTCTGAGGCTGAACTGGGAAGCCTAGCCTCTCTCAAGAAGGTGTTTGGTGGCCTTAGGCAAGCGACACTTTCTTGGCCTCCCTTGCCCAGCTGCAATATGGGAGTAATAATACTAACATACAAGCGTTATTAAACCAGTATTAAATCAGTGGGCTAGTTTGCATGTAACTATCCGGGAAAATGTATAGGAAAAACCAAACAAGCATTTATTCAGCAGCTCGTAACACTTCCTTCATAGGGCTAAACCTGGACTGGCTTGTTGGGTTAACCGCTGGGTTGTTTAACTCCAGGTTTGGACATCATGTTCCTAATGAAGAAGGTGCTCATGAGCCTCTGAGAAAAAAAGGAAATAGTGGGCACACTGCAGTTGGTGTACCTACTAGCTCATATCCATCCTGTTGCTACATGCAAACTAGGTCAATATGTATGATCTGCCTTCTTTTTTTCCCCATGGGTTTTAGGCTCTTGCCACTCTGCCTGTTGTGTTAGCTTTGGATAAAAATGCAACTGACAGTGCAATCTTATGCTTGTCTACTAAGAAATAAGTCCCACGGAATTTCAGGGGAGTTCAAGTAAGTCCCCAGGCAAGAGGGTATAAGGTTGCAGCTTTAACTGCACATCCCATGCTCAATAGCCAATATGCATCTAAACTGATTGATTTTACAGAAAAAGACACAGGCTTGTAAAGCATGTTGTCAACTTGTCAAGGAGTGGAATAAAATTTCATAATTGACACACACACAAAGGCACACTCACACACAATATGTAATGCACACAATTGCGGAAATGTGAAAGAGGAGACATTTTCAGCTTGGTCTGTAACGATTTCTGCTTTGACATGATCCCCCCACCGGCTCCATTTTAGATTATATCTAGAGATGGAGAGGATCCCAGATTGCCAAAATTTAAGCCTTCAGAGATCTGGGAGAGAACTGCTGCCCATTTTTGAGGTAGTCAACTATGTAAGAGCTCTTTCTCCACTCTTGATACATTCTGTCAGTTCAATAATATTGCAATATACTCACACAGCTCAATGTATTTGACATTCCTATCCTAAAAGCTTGTGGTTAAATCCATAATGTGCAACTTGCTGAATTTTTCCTGTTCGTAATATAATCTCCACATGCGTAAGGGTCACAAGGTATTTTTCTTAATCCAGGGAATATGAAATTAAATTTATCAATTGCAAACTGTGCACAAGAGCTCATAAACAGTTCTTAAAATGGTTCTAGAAGCACAAGGAGAAAGATGCAAAGAGCTTGCATGGCGAAGTAGTTTGAAAGACCCTTCTTGCTTCCATTACTGAGAAAATGTGTAACTCTATTCATACTTCAGTCCAACTAATGGCCAGCACAAAGTGACCTTGAAGAAAATGAAAGAGTGATAGAAATTTAAAATATAGTATAGGAAATCAAAACAAATCTTTGAAACAGTCATTGCTTATTTTTCTGGGGAAAGGTATCAAAACTTTAAATACAATTTGGAAATTAGATCCAAATGCAAATGCAATTTAAATAAAAGCTACTATAAACAATTGGGCATAGCCTGCATCACTAGGATCTTCTGACATTGCCAAAGGGCCCAGGCTTTGGAATTACTAAGTACATGTGCCAAGTTTACTATGGGACAGAACTCCTTTGCCTCTAGGTTAACAGATGCATATTTATTTATATCCTGCATGTTAACGCTAGTTCCTGGGGTGGGTTACAAAAACAATAAAATCCATAAAAGAAATCAAAACCAATAAATTTAAAACATCAATAAATGCAAAACAGCAGTAAAATTAATGAAAACAGCAAAGCAGCTGGAGCAAAACACCATAAAATCAGAACTAGCAGAAGCAGGAGCATGCATCAAAGCTTAAAACGTTTCTGACCCACTAAGAAATACCTGAAATTAAGGTCTACTAAAAGCTTAAATAAATGGTAATGTTTTTCTCTGGCACCTAAAAGCTATTGATCAAGTCACTGACCAAATGAACTCAGACAAGGTACTCCACAGTCAAGGTGCCACAGCCAAAAAGTCCTTGGCTTTTGATGCTCTCCCTTCCCACTGCAGTAGTGAGTAGTCTGAACAGGGGCTATGACCAAGATCTTATAGTAGGGCAAGTTTATATGGAGCATCCAATTCTTCAGGCAAACAAGTCCATCATTTATGGCACTATAGGTCAACACCAGCACTTCAAACTGTGGCTGGGGACTAAATGGAAGCCAGTTCTTTAGGCTTCACACTTCCTAGTGTGACATTAATACTTTGGATGCAATTTTAGGAATACTCGGCTTCATTGTAATTCACTGGAAAGGAATATAAATATACTTTGCTCTGCTCTTTTAAAGTGAGCTTATTTTACCTTTTGTATAGCTTTGCACATTTGACATGCCATTTCTGCACAGCTTTAAGACGGCCAGAAAGTTTTGTATACCTTATGCTCCTGACAAGAAGCCTAAGAGGGGCATTTGGTTCTCCTGGACCTCTCAGCGGCTTTCGATACCATCGACCATGCTATCCTTCTGGACAGGCTTGCGGGATTGGGGGTCGGAGGCACTGCTTTGCAGTGGTTCCGCTCCTATCTCGATGGCCGGTTCCAGAAGGTGGTGCTGGGGGACTATGGCTCTGCGCCATGGCAGTTATACCATGGAGTACTGCAGGGGTCCATTTTGTCCCCGTTGCTGTTCAACATTTACATGAAACCGCTGGAAGAGGTCATCAGGAGGTGTGGGCTGCAGAACCATCAGTACGCTGATGATACCCAGCTCTACCTCTCGTTTTCCACCAATCCAGGTGAGGCAGTGGCTGTACTGAACTGGTGCCTGGCCGAGGTAATGGGCTGGATGAGAGCCAATAAACTGAAGCTCAATCCAGACAAGACGGAGGTCCTGTTGGTTGGTGGTTCTGGCTTTGGAGAGGGTGAACTGAACCTTGTTCTGAATGGGGTTGCACTCCCTCTTAGGGACAAGGTTCGCAGCTTGGGAGTGCTCCTCGACCCGGAGCTTTCACTAGAAGCTCAGGTGACAGCAGTGGCGAGGAGCGCTTTCCTCCAGCTTTGGCTGATCCACCAGCTGCGCCCCTATCTGGAGTATGACTGCCTCGTGACAGTGACACATGCATTGGTGACTTCCCGTCTGGACTTCTGTAACGCGCTCTACGTGGAGCTACCCTTGAAGATGGTCCGGATACTTCAACTGGTTCAAAACAGAGCTGCCAGGCTGCTGACGGGGACTGGGCGTTGTGTTCACATGACTCCAGTTCTCCGTCAGCTTCACTGGCTTCCCATTGAAGTCCGGGCCCAATTCAAGGTGTTGGTGATGACCTATAAAGCCCTAAACGGCTTGGGTCCTGGTTACCTGAAGGAGCGCTTACATCCATATATGCCCAGCCGCCCCTTGAGATCGGCGGGGGAGGCCCTTCTCCAGGAACCCTCCATGAAAGAAATTAGGAGGGTGGGTACTTGGAGGAGGGCTTTCTCTGCGGTGGCGCCTAAGTTATGGAACGCGCTCCCCAGAGAGATCCGCCTGGTGCCGTCGTTATTTGTTTTTCGGCGCCAGGCGAAGACCTTTTTATTCAAGCGGCATTTTAACTGTTAACATTATTGGTTTTATCTGGCCAGGGCGGCTTATTTTATACTGTATTGTTGTATTTTAATTTAATATTTATATTTTTAATTTATATTATAATTATTTTAACTTAATGATGTGAGCCGCCCCGAGGCTTCGGCGAATGGGGCGGCATAAAAATGTTTTAATAAATAAAATAAATAAATAAAATTTGTCATGTGTACCTCACTATTACAAAAGAACACCAGATATCTGTATGTCCTTGCACCAGATGCGACACTGTCTGTTTGATTCTAAAGTTGGCCATTACTGAAGGGTTTTTGGGATGGTAGTGCAGGCAGTGAACATTATAGAAAATGTTAGATCAAATTTTCTAATTTGAACCCTGCTTGTTCACCCACTCCATGCACTAATTACCTTGAAATTCTACCCAAGCTATGAAAAAACAAACAAACAAACACTAAAGCTATTTAATTCCATCTCAGTGAATGATATTCCTTCAGCAGTACTTAGCTAACCATATTACTGATGGGGAAAACAGAATAAAACCAAGGGATTTCATTGTTTCTAGAATGCTTCCAAAAGTAAAACATAATTAGTCTAGTCAGTAAAGTGGGGCTACATATATGTCTGGAAGTAATGGAAGCTGAAGTTCTAGGTAGCATTATGAGTTACCTGTTAACTGCATTTTCTTGCAGTTGCTTCATCTTTGCATCAAGAATTATCTCATGCATGACGCAGGTTACTTGTGGCCTTTCAGAAGTTTCGGCCTACAAACATCATCAGGTCTACTCAGCAAGTTCAGTAGTGAAGGCTGATGGAAGCTGTAGACAGAAACATCTAGAGAGCTACAAGTTGCCCTCTCATCTGCATGTGTCATGCATGTTCATAATGGCAGGTATTTTGCAGGGCACTATTTGTCTTGGCTTTTAGTATGGTGATCCTTTGCTATAACTGACCCTCCTGACGGTATGTTACAAGTTTGGCCTAAAGCAGATACACAACCTTTTTCAGCTTGAAGATTAGATTGGCAGGGAAAAGGCTGTGTGTCCACCTTGGAAAGCTTCGCAGTCTAAATTCAGGTGCCTCAAAGGTAGGAGGTTCTCCATCCTTGGCCCAGTAGTTTAGTATTTGGGCTTGAATTGGGTAAGTTTTGGTATCAAATCCAACTCCACCATGAGCTCCCTGTATGGACAGAGTCCATCTTTCAAGCACAGTTTCTTATTTCAAAAAATGGGAGTTGTAATGATGTGTAAGGACTAGAATACAAAGAGACATTCCAGAAAGGTGCTTGCCTTGAGCATTCAATGTATTCTCAGTATCGGGTTGATTTGCTACTGATGTGGGTAATTTAATTATTTCATTAGCTAATGACACTATCTGAGGGTATACATGCAACATTTCAAATAAGTGTGATCCTTAGTTCCCTAGTAATCCTCAGTGAAAGACAACCATGATGGCTGATGCAACAATGTTGAAGAAAATCGAGCACCGTGCTGTGATTAAGTTCCTTACAAAACAAAGAAAAAGTCAAAAAATCATTCACAAAGAGATGGTGGCTGTTTACCAGGACTCTGCACCTTCATTATCCACTGTTCAAAAGTGGTCAAGTGAATTTAAAAGGGGCAGAGAAAGCATTGAAGATGACCCTCACTTGGGCGGGCTGGTTACTGCCACTATGAAAGAAAATGTGAAAAAAAAAATGAGAAACTTGTATAGGAAGATGCCCAAATAAAAATCAAAATGTTAGCAGAGATGACAAACCTATCTGTTGGTACCATATTTACTATTTTTCATGACCATCTTAACCTTTCAAAGGTCTGTGCAAGATGGGTGCCGCAAATGCTCATGGCACCTCAGAAACAAGTGCGAGTCGAGTGCTGTAGGGAGTTTTTAGAGCTCTGTGGTGAAGATCCTTCGAGTATTTTCGACTGGATTGTTACTGAAGATGAAACTTGGGTTCATCCCTATGACCCAGAAAGCAAGCAGGAGTCCATGCAGTGGCATAAAAAAGGTGCTGACCCTCCAAAGAAATTCAAAGTCACTCCATTGGCTGGAAAGATCATGGCCACAGTGTTTTGGGATTCAAAGGGAATTTTATTGATTGAGTACGCGAAAAAAGGTGAAATCATAAATGCAGCATCTTATGCAATCACTCTGCATAATTTAAGAGAAGCAATTAAAGAAAAAAGGTAGGGAAAACTGACCACAGGTGTGTTGCTTCTTCACGACAACACGTCCGTTCACACGGCGTGTGTTTGGAAGGCTGCTGTGTGAGACTGTGGTTTCGAAGAAATAAACCACCCACCCTATAGCCCAGACCTGGCCCCAGTAACTACTACCTATTCCAGAATTTAAAAAAAGATCTTCGTCATTTTCTGACGATGAAGAGCTCAAGACGGCAATTAACACACATTTTTTAGACAAGGAGGAAGGGTATTTTTTACAGGGAATTGAAAAGTTAATTTCTAGATGTAATAAGTGTATTGAAGTTATGGGGGATTACATTGAAAAATAAAAATTATTTCATTATTCCTTTTTCTTCATGCTGATACTGAGAATACATTGAATGCCCCTTGTAGCCCAATGGGATGTTGACTTTTTAAAATGTTTTCCTCCTCTTAAATAGCTGATTTTTGTCACACATTCTGAGTTTTGAAAGTGATTCAATATGTGGTATGGTGGGGAGAGGTTTCCTGTCAAGCAAAACCAACTCTAATGTCGCCAGAAGCTTCTAGGGGAGGGCGCATGTTCTGTAGGCCCTGACGTCTTCAGGTAAGGGTTAGGAAAGATTCTTACCCTGAAACCTTTCGAGAGCTGCTGCCAGTCTGTGCATACTTCAACTGTACTGGGTGGAACAGTGACTTGACTCTATATAAGGCAGTTTCTAATGTTCTAATATGCTTACGAAGTGTAATAGTTCCTTAGATACTGCTTCTTTGAATACTACTGAGATGGTTCCTGACCAGAAAAGTATGTGGTTGTACATCCATTCAAACAGCACATTCTCTGTTTGTAAAACTGCATACAGAACTCTCCAGACACAACTCTCCAGTCCAATAGACATAAAAATGAAGTTAAGCATCTCTTCCACATTATTTCATACCATAGTTCAACCCAGAGAAAATAAAAAGCTACATCAGGTGGATAGTTTAATCATACGCTGCCAAGAATGCAGAATTTAAAACAATAGACTAGTTCAATAGAAAGTTTATAATTTTAAGGAGACACTTAGTCTACTTTAATGGATGTAAATAAAAGGGCAAGAACAGCTGGACTAGCTTGAAAACTGTGATGAGATTCTAGTATTGAGTAATGATAGCTCAGTAAAATTGTTGGAGATGGGAATGAGTCAAGGTAAATATGGTGTAGCAATGGTAACTTTTCTATGCCATTCCACATGTGTGGTCTAACTAATTGGGTTAGCGGTTTCTTTGCCAGCTTCTAAAATCTTGTTCTATCCAAAACTTGAATCTGGAAATTAAACACTTTGGGTAATGAAGATACATGTCATCAAATGATATCACTTGCTTAAGACAATGCATCAGTTACTCTGTTCTTTGAAGGCAGCGAAGTGAGTGCTGATGGCCAATTTAAATTACTCTTGCGGTGTGTTTTATTTTTGTTAGCTTAGGTCCAACATTTCCTTCCATAAATGGAATAGACTTAATGCTTATAGAACAGCATTTAGCCATCTGTACCCCCAACACACTGTGCAGCCATGCTAAAAATCTAGAAACTGGAGGACTGTTCAATAACGTGTGTGTGGGAGGAACATTGGTAGACATCCCAACCTTTTGCAACCGGAAAAGTGACTTAGGTTGCAATCCTATACCTATCTAGACAGGAAAAAAGTTCTACAAAGCCCAAATTGCCCCACTAAGTATCTCTGAATGGGGAAAGTTGGGAGTTGGAGGACTTTTTGCCTGCTTAAATAGACATTAAATAAACATGAAAGCTGCTCTGAAAGTACTATCAACAAATAAAGCACCTGGAGTTGATAGAATACCAATAGAACCATTCCAAGTTGCAGAAAATGAATCCGTCCAAATCCTAACAAAATATGTCAACAAATATGGGAAACAAAGCAATGGCCCACAGACTGGAAATGTTCAATATATATTCCAAACCCCAGTAAAGGAGAGGCAAAAGAATGCAGCAACCACAGGGCCACTGCATTGACCCCACACAAGCAAAGTGATGCTCAAAGTGTTGCAACAAAGAATACTACCCTGTATGGAGCAGGACATGCCAGATGTCGAAGCTATATTACAAAAAGGAAGAGGTACTAAAGATTACATTGCAAATATATGTTGGCTACTGGAATGCACCAAGGAATTTCAGAAAAAGATCAGTCTATGCTTTATAGATTAGAGCAAAGCTTTTGACTGTGTGGATCATGAGAAACTGTGATGGTCCTGAAAGAAATGTGTGTGCCTCAGCACTTGATTGTCCTGTTGTGTAACTTGCATCATGGACAAAAGGCTACTGTTAGGACAGAATAGAGAGAAACAGAACGGTAGGCAAAGTTTTCAGACAAGGATGCATTTTAGTTCCCTATTTGTTCAGTTTGTACATAGAACATATCATAACAAATTCTGGATTAGGATTAGAGGAAGGAGTGAAAATTGGTAAAAGAAACATCCTTAATTTGAGCTATGTAGATGATACCATACTTCTGGCAGAAATTGGCAATGATTTGAAATGACTCCTGATGGGAGTGAAAGAAAAAACGTACAAAAGCAGGAATGCAGCTGAATAGTAACAAAACAAAAATCATGTCTACAGAAGAATTATAGAAGTGTACTGTAAATAATGAATAAATTCAAACTGAACGATTTCATATACTTTCAGAGCAATCCTCAATTCAAAGGGAGACGGCAGCCAAGAAATTCAAAGAGGACTGAGAGTTGAAAGGGCAGCAGCGAAGGAACTAGAAGGATCATCACGGATTTTGCTGGAGTCCAAGGTCAATATCATCCAGACTATTGTATTCCCAACCATAATGAATGGGTATGAAAACTGGATGGTGAAGAAAGCTGTCAGGAAGAAAACTTATGTACTCAAAACTTGCTAGAGGAGAGCTTTGTGGGTAGCCAGGACCAACAGAAATGCAAATGAGTGGGTCACAGATCAAATCAAGCCAGAGTGTTCCCTCAAAGTAAAAATGACAAAACTGAGCCTGTCATACTTTGGGCTCATGACATCATGAGAAGAGCAAGGCTCACTGGAGAAGGTAATCATGTTGGGAAAGTCAAAGGCAGAAGACAAAACAGAAGACGAAATACGATATGGATTGAATCTATAAAGGAAGCCACAGCCTTAAACCTGGAAAACCGAATGGAGCTGTCCTGGACAGGGCAGGACATTTTGGAGGGCTTTCATTCATAAGGTTGCCATAGGTTGAAGATAATTTGACGGCATGTCACAACAGCAAATAGATATAGGATCATGCTGTTAGGGTGCAATCCTTTCAGGGGTTCAGTAAAACACCCCGAACATGGAGAATTATGGCCATCCTTTGGAGGGTGGGACAAGTACAGACATACACCTTTGTGCACCTTCCGTCCTGCGACTCAGCTGAGGCATTTTGGAGGAGGAGGAGGGAAGTAACCTTGAAGCACTAGGATTCCTCATACCTTGGCTACACTTATTGCCTTTTCTCCACCCCCCCCCCTCCTAAAGCCTATTCCCAGGGTTTCCCTTGTGATTTCAGAGATGCAGCAGGTGTGGTTCTTTCCACAGTATCATTGGTGGGGAGGGTGCTCCAGATATGAAGACTTGGGGATGGAGTGATTTTCTGATCTCATGGCTGGATTTCCAGAGCATCCTAGCCCATCTAGAAGCTGTCTAGCAGCCATTGTATTGTGCTGTCCAGACTCAAGTCATCCTCTCTAATTTAGATCCCCTGCAGCACTTATTTTAATAGGTACTTCAAACTGTGAACTTGTCAAAGTGGAAACCCAGTGATTCTCATTTATTTATTTATTAATAAAATTTGTATGCCATCCAATTACTAATGTCTCTGGATGGCTAACAACATAAATAAATTGATGACCCACTCTGGCTGCAAATTAATAAAATACGATAATAAAATTCGATATTAAAACATATTAAAATATTGACTAAATAAATAGGTCTTAATCTGGTGCCAAAAAACATATAATGATGGTGCCAGGTGAACCTCTCTGGGGAGCGCATTTCATAGTCAGGGTGCCACCGCAGAGAAGACCCTTCTCCAGGTACTCTGTCCTAACGTCTTTCACAGAGGGTTCCCGGAGGAGGGCTTCCGCTGCCGATCTCAGGGAGCAGGAGGGCAAATAGGGAAGAAGGTGCTCCTTTAGGTATCCTGGTCCCAAGCCGTTTAGGGCTTTATAGGTAATAACCAGCACCTTGAATTGAGCCTGGACTTTGATGGGAAGCCAATGGAACTGATAGAGGACTGGGGTTATATGAGAATAATGCCCAGTTCCCAACAGCATCCTGGCAGCTCTATTTTGAACCATCTGAAGTATCCTGACTGTCTTCAAGGGCAGCCCCACGTAAAGCGCGTTACAGAAATCCAACCGGGAAGTAACCAATGCATGTGTTACAGTTGCTAGGCAATCTTCCTCCAGGTAGGGACGCAGCTGATGGATTAGCCGAAGCTGAAGGAAAGTGCTCCTTGCCACCGCTGTCACTTGGGCTTCCAAGGACAGCTCTGGGTTGAGGAGCACTCCCAAGCTGCGCCCCCTGTCCTTTAGAGGGAGTGCAACCCCGTCCAGGGCAAGGCCCAAGTCACCCACCCAGGAGCTTGAATCACCCACCAACAGAACCTCTGTCTTATCTGGATTGAGCTTGTTTATTGGCTCTCATCCAGCCCATTACCTTGGCCAGGCACGGTTTCAGTACAGCCACTGCCTCACCTGGGTTAGTTGAAAAAGAGAGGTAGAGCTGAGTGTCATCAGCATACTGATGACTCCGCAGAAGTTTCATGTAGATATTAAATAACAAGGAGAGGTAGTCTGACCGGTTCTGAAGAAGGCGTCACTGGATCCAGAGATGGCCACTAATTATAGACCAGTGGCCAACATCCCATTTTTGGGCAAGGTGTTGGAGCGGGTGGTGGCTTTAAAGGAGAGGCACCCGGCCGTCCCTCAGAGGCGTTAATAACCTCCAGGATCCAGGAACCAATCCTGTGTTTGGCTTTGGTCAGCAGCCACGAAGGGCAACGGTTGAGTAAGCAGGTGGTAGGACGTATGTAGGATTTAAAGTAGTTATACTATTGAAGTAATGGCTGAAGCTTACATACACCTAAAGATGCTAGGTATTTTGAGAGTACTCAACCAGGTCGACATGATGCAGTGGACATCAATACTGGCCTATATTCTGTTCCATTTCACAGCCCTTCATGACCTGATGACTTAGTCTCTGCCTATTTCCCACATTGTCTGGATGTTTTATAATGGAACTAATTCCATCGCTGTCCTATCTTGTGCATTTCTTCCTTCCTAACTTCTTTGTGTGCACATGCACTTTTTGACAAGCTATCACAACCTTGCTTTTACATGTTTGGATTTTTCATTAGCTGTGGACATGATCCAACCAAATTTGAGTATTTTGCAGGCCCATTAGCTTCAAGAAGAAAGTTAAGCACATTCTTAGCTCTTTCCTGCTTAAACACATAGCAATCCAAAGTGTTTAACTGTAGTTGGATTGTGCCCCCAAAATACATAGAACATGTATATTTTCATTGTCAAAGCTTAAAAAGCATATTAAAATTGCATGCATAGTGAAAGAATATAAGCCTTGTTTTAAACTTTTAGAACTTTGCCTAAGGTTTCTAAATTATGTTATAGAACTCACCTCAGTGTCGGCAACCACATGAAACGCCCTGCTTGTATACATCCAAGTGCATATTGAATTCTACTAAGCTGCTCTAATGATGCCGTGAATTGCCGGAGAAACCTGAGTGGGTTATCAATGTCAACAAACCCCGGATGGAGTTACAGTTTTTAATGTGCTGTTTGGTTATACCTTATTTGCTATAATACACAACAAAGATAATGTTCTATTAAAAATATACAGAAGAAAACATTTGTTAACCAGAATTGTTTAAAGAGCAGATTGGATTTGACAGTGAATTTTAAAATGCAGATTCAGCTTTACAGATGAAAGTTGACTGGAGACGAGTGTTTTAAAAGAAAACAGTTTTTTTCCTGCTTAACAGGACAGGTTTTTTCAGTCTTCAGAAGCATTTTCTGTTTCAGTCCTATGGCTCTTCATGACAGGCAGAGTTTAGCCTAGTGAAGTAAATACATGATTTTATGTAAGATCCTTTGTGCATGTACGTATATTTTGTGATTTTCTGTTGAGGTTGGTGACTCCAGTTTCCATGGGGCTGTGTATCTACTCTGGATGTCAGCTTTTAAAGGAGCCATCCGTGGTGCTGAAATCAGGTAGGGGAAAGAGTTCAGCTGCACAGATAACTCCTAACGCAGGGTGGATGCACCACCATATTGGCACTGGGACTATGAGCCTCTGTTGGTGATTTCTTAGAATAATGAGAATTGATTTCACAGGCTTGGTGACATATCTATGTAAGCAGTTCTATGTGAATAAGCAGGAGCTGATTCCAAAGGCCTTTTCACATGTTAAAGAAAACACCCATTACCCATTGTCTGCACCAGTTTTAGCTCCCTGATTTTCTTTTGGAATACAGGAAGTTATCCTGAGTCAGACCATTAAGCCATATAGCTCAGTGTTGTGAAAACCAACTGGTAAGACATAGAAACATAGAAACAGAGCGAGCCAGAAGGGGCCTCCTGGGCCATCTAGTCTGACCTCCAGCACCAGCCAGCTCCGCTCACAACATGCCCACCATGTGGACGTCCAGCCTACCTTGAACACCCGCACCGATGGAGCCTCAACGACCTCCCGTGAAAGCCCATTCACACCCTCGGGGTCCTGACTGTCAGGAAGTGCTTCCTGGCATCCAAATGGAACCTTGGCTCCCTGAGCTTTGCTCCGTTGGAGCGTGCAGGGGAGAACAGGTCTTCACCCATCTCCATGTGACATCCCCTCACATACCTGTATGTCGCCAACAGATCCCCTCTGAGTCTCCTCTTCAGGGTTTCAGAGGAGACTTTTTCCAGCCCTACTGGAGATACTGAGGATTGAACGTGTGACATTCTGCATGCAAAGCAAGAACTCTAGCACAGTGCCATGGTCCTTCTCCTGTACCATTTATACCTACCATTCAACTAATCTGCAAATGGAACATTGACACTTTTTGTTCTTCAGTGTATACTTAAACAGGACCTTAGATGTTCAACTGAGGGCAAATTTATTTATATCACTATAGCACCCGATAGTTGAAGCTCTCTGAGAGGTTCACAATTAATCAAAATACAAAAAGGTTACAATAAAAGTACAATAAAACACAGTGTAAAATTCCAGCATACAAATTTTAAACAGCTTAAACTTCCAAAATAAAAAATAACAGTTTCACATCTAAAATATTTTCAGTAAAACTAGACCTAATTGAAATATCTGACATAACCCATCATGACCCATTAGATGCCATTAATTGTGTGGCAACAGAGGGCAGTTTCAATCTGCTGCTAAAATGCTGGTAATGCTGGCATTACATGGGCCTCAGTGGGGAGACCATTCCATAATTGGGGAGCCACTACTGAAAAGGCCTTCCTCCTTGTTTTCTCTTTCTAGGCCGCCCTTGAAGGTGGCAGTTGGAGAAAGACCCAGATGCAGATCATAGGATCTAGGTAGGCTGAGGTAGGGAGAAGTGTTCCATCAGGTTTCGTGGTACCAAAGAGTGTAGGTCTTCATAGCAGCTTGAATTGTGCTCTGAAGCATATAGGCAACTAATGCAAGCAGTCCAGAATTGGTGCTATATGTTCAGACCTTCTGGTCTCAGTAATTTGGTGGCGGCTGTTGCAAAAGCAGCAGCTTCCAAACAATCTTCAAGGGCTGTTTTAGGGATGTTAAATGTGTAACTTGTTAAAAATATTAACAGCAGGTACAGGAGGCCTAATCACTAGCACTAGGAGAGAAGTGCTCCTTAGAAGCTTCCTTTCAGTCTGAATAGTGGCTTGGTGGGGAGTAAATTATGTTAAGTGATATAGAAGTATCACAAATAGCTAAAATAAATTTTATCTGGTACAGAATAAGGGACAATCTGGAATGTTACTGTAATCATTGTGAATTCAAACCAACAGTCTCGATGCCTCTGACAGGTTGGATTCAACTGCATAGAAAGAAAAATAAGCAGCAGCACTGGGAACACTCTTCCAAAAAAGAAAACTCCACATTTATGCACCATGCCTTTGCCAGCAAGGTGGATTAAATCAGACCAAAGACAACTAACCAGCATTAGCTAATCATGCAACATCCTTCTATAATTAGTCATGTTCTTATTGAATTTTACCAGTGCAGCTGAAAAATATTCTAGAATGTTCCTGATTTTAGATTTTCTGAATTCAAAATTTCATCGAGTATTTGTAAATTGGAAATGGGTTTCTGGTATAGAAATTTTGCTAATGAATGGATTTTGCATTTACACTTTATAATTTTCTTGTATTTATATTGCATCTTTTCCCTGCAAGGAACCCAAAGTGCCTTATATAATGTTCCTCTTCTCCATTTTATCCTCACGACAACCTATCAGGTAGGTTAGGCTGAAAGTCCGTGAGTGGCCAAAGTCACCCAGTGAGATTCATAGCCAAGTGGGCAATAGAACCCAGACCGCCCAGACTCTAACCACTACTCCACACTGGCTCTCAGTTTGAATGGCGTTGCACAGGCTCTCCAGCAAAGGCAGAAGTACGCAGGAAAACACACTTGGTATGGAAAAGAGAAGATGGAAGCAAAAGGCAGAAAGAAAGTTCTGGAAACCTGCCTCAATCCCTCCTACAATGAATACTGTCAAAGCTGGTTGGGTCAAGCATATCTTTGTGCACATCTCAGGTGGCACATGGAAGGTTGAAGGCTACACACTCCCTTAGTTCTGCTTAAGGAAGAAACTTGGATTATAGGAAATTTCCGATGCAATATTTCAAATTCAAGTTTAAATTGAACAAGTAATCTTGTGCTTCAAATTTTAATTCAGGCTGATTAATATTTACAAGAAGTTGTTTAATGGATTCAGATCAAATTATGTAGTTGCCATTTGAGCCACTTTACTAAGCTCTTCTGTCTTTGTTGATGGTGATACTTCGCTGTGCAGCTCCAATGGGCACCCAAAGGAGCAGATGTGAAAGTTAAAAATGCTTCTTAAACATTGCCCTACCACAGCTGTACCTTAAAATTCTGTGATTGTTCAGCTTATGAACTGTTTATGTCATCATTAAGGTGGAATTGTTAGTTTGCACCATAGGATGCTCTTAGAAGTAGATTATTTCCACCCAATTACAAGGTCTGCTGTTAACTGTGAATTTAATATTTAATTGTAATTGCTAGGAAAATATAATTTAACCCTAACGTATACTAAATTGTTAACAAAGTGGCCTTTTTACTTGGACAGGAATATGGATGTGGACCAGAATGTGTCTGTATGGTTCCAATTAAGCACAGGAATGTTTAATGTAAAGCTCCACTTGATGAATATAACTGAAGTCTCTGACAAGCTAATAAATTGGCGTTTAGAATATAGTACTGTACACTCTACAGTCAAATGGGGTGACACCTACTTTGGGTTATCAATTGTGGTCAAGTTTTCCTGTTCATTTATGCTAGAATAATACTGTGTGGGCAATTTGGTTTTTCTTGAGCTGTAAACATGGAATGAGATTCAGCACAGAGCCTTTCCAAATATAATGCTAAATAGATTGCTTAGCCTTTTTTCAGTTGCCACATTGGAAGTTTATATGAAACACAAGTAGCTCCTTGACAAACTTACAAAAGTGGGTTAATAACTATCAAGTTATTACTTGATGTGGATCTTGCATGGACTGTTTTGCAATTTGCTGGCAGCGGAAGATCTGGAGCTGGCTCCCAGGCGGTGTCGTAAGAGGTGGGGAGGCAGGTAAAAGGTCACACCAGAGGGAAGGTCACATCAGAGGGAAGCTCCTTCTCTGTATCAGGCATAATGGGATGAGCTGGATAAACCTAGGGGAGAAGTGGCGCTGAGACAGGAGCGTGGAAGAGAGTTTGCCTGCACTGAGGCTTCGGAGAGCACACCTAGAGCTGAGTAAGGGCCTTTCCTCTAATCCAATGCTGGGGGGTTTGGGGTGGTCCAGGGGCCATTTTTGCCTCGGGGCAGCTTCCCATCAATGCATTATTGGTTGCCTGAAAATGCATATGCTCTTAATATTTGGAGAACATGGCATTTAGAGCACTATAGAGCATC
The DNA here is from genome assembly GCF_004798865.1 of Varanus komodoensis. Taxonomy (NCBI): domain Eukaryota; kingdom Metazoa; phylum Chordata; class Lepidosauria; order Squamata; family Varanidae; genus Varanus; species Varanus komodoensis. The sequence continues at coordinate 46,866,558 of NW_025335268.1, read as the reverse complement.
AAAAAAGGCAGATGTGTCTTGTTTACAAGTTCGGTTTCATCCTTAATGACTCTGTAGCAGCTATGGAGGCTAAGTTTGAACTTTTGGATGTTCTTTAATGTAATGGACACATTTTTTTCCAGATATGCTTCTTATTTGGGCTGGGGAGATCCATGTGCCTGTGGACCGTGTGTGCAGACAACTCAAGCTATAAGCCTACAAGCGCTTCAGTGTTAATGGAAAACTGACCAGCCTTCATCTACTACTAAGTGCCTTGTGGGAAGGATCCTGTTTGGTTTTGTATGTTTTGCTACTCTATTTGTATATAGCATTTTTAAATTTTTAACTCTTAAGCTGCCTTGGAAGGCGTATCCCCAGTGCTGGAATGTGTTTGATTAAGCATAGCCATTGGCAGAGCCAGTGTGGCTTAGTGGTTAGAGCACTGGACTAGGACTTGGGACACATGGGTGCTAGTCCCCACTCAGTCATGAAGCGCGTGTGGTGATTTGGGGCCAGTAGCCTTCCTCACAGGATAAAATGGAGGGAGGATTATGCTATCTGGTTTTGGGTACCTTGCAGGAAAACAGGATATGAAAACAGGATAAAGAGAAGACACTATTTCAGCCTGGCAGGAGGGGGCGTTCTGGTGGTATCGGCTGCTTGAGCGAGTCCTGCAAGCCATTGCAGCAGTCTCCACCTTTGCAGGGCTTGCTCTTTCTCACTGAGCTCACTGTAGTTCGTAGCTTGCTCCCTGAGCTGCTGCAAGAGTGTCCATATTGCCACGCTGGAGTTAAAGATAAAGGACAAGGTTACCACTTGCCACCACTTTTGTTTGAGACTTAATAAAAACAAAATGTTTTTGTTATATCCTTAAAACTCATGAAGCAAAGCAGGCAGAAAATGGCCAAATGGAGGCATCACGTAGCATATTAAGAAAGGCAAGTCTGACCAAGCTACTTTGCCTTATTTCTTAGCTGCTCCACATCTCCAAAAGGTTTCTGTATCTTTAAGCATCGAGATGAAAGACTTGCCCATGGCTTTTCCCATCATGTTGCTATAGGACAGGAGAAGATGCACCTGATACCATGTTTGCAATGGAATTTGACAACCCCACCACTCTCTTCACTTGTCCTTCAATGAAAAAGTCAGGAGCACAAGTAACTACTATGCCTGGAAATACTGTTTATTCTTTTCAGCATTGTCATGTGAAAGAAAAGCTTTCTGGTTAATCTAAGCGCACACTGTCCTCGTAGCAAATTCACAGAGCAGAAGGTGAAACTATCAAACAGTAAAACAGAAGTTTGTGCTAGAATAGTTTGGTCTTTGTTTTTGTCACTGGTCAACAATTCACCTCAGTGGAAGAAAAAGGGCTCTTTTCTCTCATGGTGTGCAGAGTCTGAGGGTATTCTGCTCCATGTGACCTTGTCTGGGCCATTCAAAGGGCACTTCCTGGTGAGGTTTTATCACAGCTTCATCATGCCTTGTTCAGAGAATGGGTGTCAAGCTGCTTTTGTCTTCCGTGGAACTCTCTCATTTTCTCCCCACCATTTCCATCATTTTTCTTGTCACAGAAAATCTGCTAAGGATGGAAAGATGGAATATTGCACCATATCTTTTGAGTGGTAGCCTTTGAAACCCTCTGCCTGCAAGCGCCCGCAGTAAGATTTGTCCACTGCACTTCTTTAGCTTCCACAGCCATCTTCATCAGGCTCCGCTACAGTCGGCACTGCTTTTGTCCATTATTCGGACCTAAATACAATATGCTGTTTCTTTTTTTCTTCCCTGCATGGCTTGATGGATGCTAAAAGTTTCTGTCAGGCCATTGTATTTCTAAAAGAAACATGGCACTACACCATTTGGACCATTTTAGAGGAATGTGTGTCTTTGAGGTCTCATTGTTCCCCCCTCCCCCTCAGAACACACCCCGCGACATACTAAAAGCAGCAAGCCCAGAAGAAGCAGCTTTGTCTGTCGAGGGTATTTTAGAGTTCTCCTTGCTTCAACAGAACTTTGTCAAGGATGTTCCAGCGTGAGGCCGCTGCACTTGGCTTTCTTGACTGGCAGGAGCCAGATCTACTGACTGTATGCAGTGGTACACTGCAGATGTTGAGAAGAGATGCAGGTGGTGACTGTTTTCCCTTCTTGCTCTCACCTGCATTCTCTCTTTCAACACTGGTTTGACTTTCGTTCTGATTCTCCCCACCTTGTGCTGCTTCATGCGATCTTTTTCATTCTTCACTTTCAGCAGCCAGACTGGCTTCTTCACTGTCAGGCTTGGAATATCCTTGATGATCGACAAATGGGCTTACCCATTTTCTTCTTTTTCTCCTAGCGGCTCTAGTGTGGACCTTTAATCGTTGCAGGACAGACAGAAATTTGACAGCTCTGAATCTCCATGCTGGGAAATGCTCTGCCTGCTGAAAGTTTGCCCATTATGTACAGCCTGTTTCTGAATGAAAGGTAGTTGCATGGATTAAAACAGCAGGGTGTTTGTTCTGGGGAATTAGAACTAGGAAATATTGTGGAGAAAGAGAAGAAGCCTAGACCTCAAATTAATTAAGACTCTGGCAATACTTGGACATTGGTCCTCATCAGTGGTCCTGCCATCCAACCTGACAGAGCAGTTTTGCCAGGAAGAATGTGTTCCAAAGGCACAAAACTGATAGGTTTTCTCAAGAAAATTTACCACCATAATTATTGTCAAGGTGCTTCTATTGATTCGTGGGGCCGACGCTTATGCAACCAGCAAGTACCCAAATCTTTTTATTTGTTTAACGTATGTGCTGCAATAAAAATATTTGCTTGAATCTTCACAGTACCAAATTAAGGGCTATGCCAAGCCTTGAAATGCCAGGGCCATTTGCTAGTTTACAGTAATTTGTATTTTATTTACCTGCAAGTAATAATGTTTGCTTACAATTTAAATTTCTCCACTTCTAACTTTGCTTGGTCCTGTCTTATGGTAGGAGTCCTGTGGAAACATTTGAAACTACTCAGTTATCAATAGGGAATACAACACAGTAGGAAACAATCATGACCTGGCATGGTGGAAACACAATAACCTAATAACTCTTTTCCATGCATTGTTTTTATTATTTCATATCTGGGCCTTCCTCTTCCTAATAGCTGCCAAGTGGGCATGGAGTTTAGTGATTTGTCAAACTTCACAGTCCTTGTGACCTTGGCAGCCTCACAGTGTGAAATGACTACAGCCAAGCCTTGGATTCATGGGGTGGTATTTTGCAGATCTCTGAACTGTGCTAAGATTTGACTTTGCATTTGTTTTTGTAGGACAAAGGCCTGATCTATAAGAAACAAGGGAAAAACCCACACACATTTTCTGGCTTAGTTTAATGTCAGAAACTGTAAAAGGATTCATGCTGCTTTCACACAACATTACTTTCTAAGAACTCGTTGATATAAATTTTATATTTCTTTATCACTTTCTAATGAGTATTCCAAGATAAAAGACATAGAATAGGTTGCAGAGTGGAGTGAGGAATACAACAGCTCTCTCACCTGTTCTCTAAAAGCAATTCTCAGGAAATGGAGACTGTAAATAAAAGATTTTAATAAGCTGCTGTCCTCACCATGTCCGTATGAAAGTGCAACTCTGCCATTATGACTGTAGCTCAGGTCCTTCTTCCTCCAGGGGCAGGCAACATACACCGCCCGCCCGCCCGCCCACCCGCCTCTAGTGTGCCACCACCAAAACTGTACAATAAAAACTGTCCATTTGCCACCATATTTTGGCAGCAAACCAAATCAGAGACTATTAACAGCACACATTTAACATGAAAACACCTAAATTTGCCCTATTCAATCTGTCAGGATTGGTCAGTAAATTTCAGTGGCAAACTGCCAAATTTTAGTGATGCAGTAGAGGAGTGGCTCTTTCAGGATCTCTGTGGGAAGCTGAAAAATCCTGCAGTCCCACATCTATTTACTGGATAATTATGTCTTCTCTTTATGATGCGCTGACTAACTTTAGTGCAGTACTTTATAGAACCTGAAGCATGTGAGTGGTGGCCCAGTTAAGATACAGAGACAGGGCAGAGGAAGCTGACTTTTACTTGGATGAGTACAGCTCATCCATTTCTCTCAACAACTAAGATGGTGCAATGAAGTTTACTGTGATTATTTTGATACCAAACAATAGGAAAAATCATTTAAATGGGAGGGGGTATTTAAAAATAGGAAAGATAGTGGTTGCTGGACTTTGTCCGCTTTGTATATGTTCAGTCAGAAATCATTCAGTCATGTTTTCAGCAACAAAATAAATCAACCACACGAAACCTGAATTTGTTTAACCTGAATATAGGTTCCTCTAAACCTATATAACCTATATGAACATTTCTCTCTAAAACACACACTTAGCTATTTTTGAGATGCACATGGCAATGCAAAATACATGCAATCAGAAGGATAACTGTGCTCCAAGCCGTATGTTACTCTGGAAAGTGCGAATCAGGTTGGTTGACTTTAAAATATGGACCAAATAAAAATCTCTAGTGACTGTAATTGGTGGTTATAATTAAAATTTAAAAGAAGACCTCGAAATGCAAAGGTCTCTGATTTGCAGAGTGAGTTTTTCAAAGTTTCTGCATTTTAAATAGCTGTACAAAGGCTTGGATTTTTGCTTTTGTTTTTAAAAATCTTATTATATAAAATCTCCCAACACATAGCAGACCAATCTGACTTCTAAGATTTAAGAGGGGCGATGACAGACTAGTTACATATTGGAAGAAAGGGGTCCAGCCATTCTTTTTCTTCACTTTCTTGGAAGGAAGTTGGTTTAGTTTCTCACTTTGACAAATTAGGTTCCTTTTTACAAAGCTTATTCCCTCAGCACTTATTAGGGAACACATCAAACCTTCTTGGGTATCACACATGAGATCAGCCCCTCGGATTGCAGCAAGTTCTATTTATCACTAACACTGGTCCTTTAAAAGTTGCAAAATGATTGATTTTTTAAAATGCTGCCATGTACTTTACCAAAAGCTGGTCATGTTTAAAAACTAAACACGTGCAAGAATAGCATTTTAGAATCCCCAGGGAATGAAAAAGCCAGCGGGAGGTTCTGGATACCTTTATGCCCTGTGCTAAGGCCTAAACTGTTACATAGGCAATAGACTGACATAATGATGGATTTAATTCTATATTCAGCCCATGGAATTCATCACACTGAGGTCAGCTTGGGGCATCTTTTTGCATATACTTCTCATCAAGTGCCTATAACCTGGACCAGGTTGCTGCAAGAGGCTGACAGGTGAAGGGTTAGAACAGAACTCAGCTAGACTGTGATTCTGTTAAGTATTAGCACAATTCCACTGGGTTGTATGGACAGTATTTGGTCCTAGTGATTCCAGAGACTTAGGTAAAAAGAAGGGTTATTGTGTTCTAGATACAGAATTTGAAACCAGTGCATGCTGATGTGGCTCCCAATAGTGGATAGATCTCTTTCTCTAATACAGGGGTCTCAAAC